>NC_061145.1:9030169-9351558 GCF_905220365.1 Vanessa cardui | reverse complement strand
ACAGGAGGGCATTAATTTTTGGCCCAATGGGGTGAAATTCGAAATTGTATTCAAAGTATTGAATATTCAATAAATTTAATTTAATTTTTTATTTCTAGGGCAGAATGTAAAAATCTTATTCTATAGCGGAAAAAGAAACAAAAATATTCAAAATTAATATACACATAATTTCCTCAACCGCGCTATTCAGATATTTACTACTAATTATAGCATAGAATAGCATAAGATACAAAAATAATATGAATTATAGTTGTAAACAGAGGAAAGCACTTCCCGAGTTTCATTGTTCATTTTATCCCCCTATAATACCTTCAACGTACACATACACAAGAGATTAGAGACCGGCGGCGAACAGCCTCTTTCAACGCTAGAAAGAATAAAGTTAAATAAACTTTAGATTTAAGTGTTCCGTCCAATTTCCTATTATCTAACTAACATGTACACTATAACAGTACTAGCAGGTATATTTAGATGTATCTTAATTTATACTGCAACTTAACTTTGCAAATTTTCCTAAATCCATTAAGTAAGAATATATATAAATAATTAATTAATCATAATTCATCTCGAGCTCGGCGGCGAAGGAGAAAATCGTGAGGAACCCCTTTATTTCTTGCTGGAAAAACGCGTCACGCTCTTCCCCCATGATGTAAAAGTGGGTGGGGTTGTCCCGGAAAGCCCTGGACGATTGCGCTCATCTACGCCGAGCTTATCCACTAAAAACCAGCGGTACCCTCTCCGTCTTTCTCCGGACGCCACGGGATCGCTTACGCTTGCTACCGTGACGATCGTGAGGAATCCTGCATATATTTAATTTCAACAAAATTGTGCCACACGTAAATCCACCAACCCGCAGTGATGCACAGTGGTGGAATATGTTCCAAAACCTTCTCCTCAAAGGGAGAGGGGGCCTTAGCCCAGCCGTGGGAAATTTACAGGCTGTTGTTATTGTTTTTTCAACCTTTCTGATGATATCGCCTCAATTAGATATCAATTGTTGTATTTTTAGCTTCCTCTCATAATTAAAATAGACTATATGCAGGGTATCATTACATAGAATAAAACAAAGTCACTTGGAATTAAGATTATTTAAAATATGGACGTATTGAAATATATACATGAAAATTAAAAATGAAATAAGTAAACATAATGACTGATAATTAATTCAGATATTACAATTTTCACCTTCGACAATTCATTATTATCGTTTGTTTAAAAAAAGGAGACAGCATTTTTTATTGCATTTTATTGTGTTTGACGTGCATAAATTATGTTTCATAAGTTTGTAAAGAGTAACAGGCAAATTAAAAAAAAACCTCTTCATTTCGTACCGACGGTTTTTGTTAAAACAATTCATCATGTAGTAAAAACATACTTAAATAAAGTATATCCTGTTTTAAAACTTTAAAGATGATTCAATAGGACAGAATTAATGCCCTATTCTTGGATCCACTTCAATAAATGACTCTTGATAATAAATCATCACTAAATCAAAAGTCCTAAGATTATGACTTTTTTGCTTTTTGTCAGCCTGTTTATTTGTACGTATTCTGGTCAAATCCTCGAAAACGTCAGGTCATTTTCTCAACATCCAGATATTTTGTGTCAGAAACTCAGTTCAGATCTTAGATGATGTGAGAGGATGCTTGAACGGGCTTAAGTCCGACATTTTTCAAGTAAATGTATTTTTTTTTATGGTATAGGTTGGCGGACGAGCTTATGGGCCACCTGATAAGAAATATTAACTATTCCTTACATCGTCAATGTGCCACCAACCATGGGAACTAAGATTTTATGTCCCTTGTGCCTGTTGTTACACTGGCTCACTCACCCTTCAAACCGGAACACAACAATACTGAGTACTGTTATTTGGCGGTAGAATAACTGATGAGTGGGTGGTACCTACCCAGACGGGCTTGCACAAAGCTCTACCACCAAGTAAAAGCATGTAGCATAAATTCGATGTAAGCAATGCATTATCTTTCGCTTTCTCGCATATTGCTTAGCGGTGACGCAAAGCAAAAGCAAAATATCTGAACCCTTTTTGTATTTCAAAAAAGAACTAACCGATCTATTTATAATATAGAGCTCGATACTCCCTTCGGAATGTTTTCATTAAAGTGGGTCAACTTAAAATTGCTTCACTGTATATTATGTATATAACCTTTTTTAAAGAAAATGATGACAACCATTGTACAGACACATGAGGTAAGGTAAACTAATAACAACTAGTTTCCTTCATCGCAAATTATATAAATCCTTCCTGGGGTACAGTATTCGTTTAAATGATAAGAAGACTTTAAAGTTAATTTTACATTTACAGCCTTTATATTTTCCATAACACAATAATGGTTTATGATAATTTTCTTTGTGATGAGTTTGCATGAAAGCATAAACAATTATAAAATTTGTTACAATAATCTTTGGCCAGAGAGCATATTAAAATTTGTCTTTACATCATATTTGAACAAGTGTGAGTTTTTTCAGAACAATTACAAATAAAAATTATATAACCTGACATTGATATAACGTAAAACTGGGACAAGGTTATCGAAAACAATGATTCTTCGAGTTTGCATTTCGAATATATTATTGATGGAAGTGAAATTGATTAAATTTGTTATTAAGATTAGATTTTTCCGTTACTCAACTGTCATTATTTAGAGCTGTTAATTACGCGAACGATATTTTTAGTACATTTTCTGCTTCAACTAAAAAATCTTCCCTAACAATTATGATTAAAGGAATATAATAATTCTTATTTCAAAATCATAATTTTACTTGGTGGTAGGGCTTTGTCCAAGCCTGTCTGGGTAGGTACCACCCACTCATCAGTTATTCTACCGCTAAACAACAGTACTCAGTATTGTTGTGTTCCGGTTTGAAGGGTGAGTAAGATAGTGTAACTACAGGCACAAGGGACAGCATCTTAGTTCCCAAGGTTGGTGGCACATTGACGATGTAAGGAATAGTTAATATTTCTTACAACGTCATTGTCTATGGGTGATGATGACCACTTACCATCAGGTAGCCCATATGCTCGTCCGCCAACCTATACCATAAAAAAAAACAATTTCTCGAAATTCGAAAAAAACTTTTTTTTTGTCAGCTACAACTTTTGTCAAAGACCTTCATTCATCAAGATCATACTTAAAATCATCTGTAAACTACCGGAATTTTTACCGGCTCTTGTCAGTTAACATACCGAACACGGCTTTAATTAATCAAATTTTCTTTAACGATGATTGAAGAATGCCTCAAAGGGCCTACTTAAATAGAGTGGGTTAAACCTACGCATGCATTTTTTTTTTCTTTTTTTAATATCTTAAGTAGACTCAAGTCGAAGCCCCTTTGAAGAAACTTCATGTTCCGAATTTATTACGTAATATTTTAATACAACAACAACAGCCTGTAAATTCCCACTGCTGGGCTAAAGGCCTCTTCTCCCTTTGAGGAGAAGGTTTGGAACATATTTCACCACGCTGTTCCAATGCGGGTTGGTGAAATAAACATGTGACAGAATTTCTATGAAATTTGACACATGCAGGTTTCCTCGCGAGGTTTTCCTATACCGCCGAGCGAGATGAATTTTAAACACAAATTTAGCACATGAATATTCAGTTGTGCTTGTCTGGGTTTGAACCGGCAATCATCGGTTAAGATGAACGCTTTGTAACCACTGGTCCATCTCGTCTCAATATTATACGATTATTATTTTTATACGATTTATATAATTCACTTACCATACTGAATACTCCAGAAGCCACCCAGACGATAAGGCTAGCGTTTACTGATCCCGTATATTTCAGCACTCCAGTAGGTGATACGAAGATACCACTGCCAATAATCGAACCCACGATGACCGTGATGCCATTGAGGAGTGACATTTTGGCTTCCAGTGCGCCCCCATCTTTCCCATTGTCCGACTGTTCTTGGTCTGATTTTAGGGCTTCTGTGTCACAATCCTCCTCTGAGGCTTTACTTTTTGGTGACCTGTGGAAAAAAGAAGAAATTACATTTCGATAAAAATAGTTTCTATTAACTAACATCTATACATATAATATAATTGGAGTGTCTGTTTGTAATATTAAAATAGTCCTTTTTTACTCGATGTATATGTATGTGTACACGGTACATTTACCAAAATAATATTTTTTACAATTTTTGTTTGTCTGTCTGTCTATCTGTTCGTTCCTGCTAATCTCTGGAACGGATGGACCGATTTTGACGGGACTTACACTGGTCGATAACTGATATAATAAGGAGTAACTTAGGCTACAATAATATTTGTTTTTGTTAAATTCAAACGCGTACAAGGTCGAGGGCATAGCTAGTAGTTAATATATAAAATGTGTTAATTTCTTAATTTAAAACTTCTTCCTAGTCGTTTCCTCATTACTGAGGGTCGTGACCACCTTGCGTGTGGCTCTCTTGAACACTTCGACACTATCGTTACTAATTAATCCCAATAAAACTATCCATGCAAAGTAAAACAACAAGGACTCTAAAACTAGATGGCGTTAATAGTTTTGATAAAAGTTTATACCACTGACTACATTCTGAGCCGAGGTGCTATCTCATAAAAGACATCCTCAGGACAAACGTCACTCTCAAGCCCGAAAGCGCGCAGACTTTAAGTCTAGTACTCCCGGTGACGCTGTAAAGGCCAATAGGGCCAAAGCACGACTACATACAGTAAAAAGCAGGTATATGTTTTCAGGGTTTAATCTTTCATGTCCCCTGGCTTATAGCAATGAGGCAAATAGTTTAATTTCCTATATATAGTCATGTAGAGTATATTTACTTCTAATGATTAATACAGATTTAGTACTTGTTTTATTTATTTCTATATACCTAAATTTAAAAATATATAGAAATGACTAAAAACTATATTATAGAAATGATAAACGAATGGATCGGTGTTAAGAATGCCAGAAGCATTTCTCTATTGAATTCCAATGTCACCGGTGGAGGCTGTAATACGCCTCATATCGTTAGAAATATTTGTAGCCTCTTCCTCTGAATACTATTGATCGATAAATATATGTTTATAAAGAATGAAACTTTATTGCATAAGTTGATTTAAGAATTTCAGAATTCTGCCCAAATATATATATTATATAATTGGAAATTAAGAACAATTTAAAGTTTAAAAAAAATAAAAAAGCAAACATCAAAAAAACAATAATTTGGCATAACATTGCAGCATTTGCATGATAATGTAAAAGGTTTGTGCTTTAAAAAGATAGTGGTCAGTTTTTAAGTACAATTAGTTAAACTATCAAATGGACTATTTGATGGTAAGTATATTTATAACAAATACCAAACGTTCCATCGTCGCCAATGCGACACGCATCTTGGGAACTAAGACGTTATGTCTCTTGTGCTTAGTTTCGCTGGCTCACTCACCCTCAAAAACGCAATAATACTAATCATAGCTATTTGATGATAGAATATTTTAAAAGTGGGTGGAACCTATCACCAGACGGGCTAGCACAAAGTCATACAACCTAGTATATTGGCAACCCAATATACAGGGCCTTTTACGCTATAACATTTATTGTCAAATACATACACTTTAAAACTTGCAAAGTTTAAATAAATAAGGTTTTATATTTCAAATTATTAAAAAAGTCATCATGATCATTTTGATAACTTAATATTATAATAGTCATCGAAACGTTATGTTATTTAAATATGCGTTCGAGAACACTCATTCAGACCTTTCCGCATTATGTGTTTCCTTAACATGTTTTCCGTCAACTCAAAAGATATATGTAGGTATATAGATATGAGGCAAATATCATCAAGTGTCCAGCCAGGATCTATAACCATAACATTAAAATTGATATACGAGTTCATTACGTCATTCACGTTCCTCCGAAAACCAATATTTGTAACAATAGCAGCGACTATCAGAGTGCACTGAACTATGTAGCCGCAACAGAATCTATTTCGTTATCGCTCGCCCTCTGACACCTGATAGTGTGACATCTAATGAGAGAGATTTGTATTTGGTTAAAATAATCATATTGGTAATGTATTTTTAGTGCACCTATAGCACTCAGTCAAACTCCCTTTTATTCACAACACAAACTATATTTATACCTACTTCTTTCAAATAGACTTAGCGGTGTTAATGTGAGGTAACAGACAGAGGTTAAATTTTTTTTATGGAATAGGTTGGCGGACGAGCATATGGGCCACCTGATGTGGTCATCATCACAATTCAATTACGCTGTAAGGAATATTAACTATTCCTTACATCGTCAATGCGCCACGAACCTTGGGAACTAAGATGCTACGTCCCTTGTGCCTGTAGTTACACTGGCTCACTCACCCTTCAAAACGGAACACAACACGTACTGTTGTTTAGCGGTAGAATATCTGATGAGTGGTTGGTACATACCCAGGCGGACTAGCACAAAACCCGACCACTTTCGTATTTATTTTAACTACGATTTATATAACTCAACAGACTCTTCATCATTCCTTGAACTATTATAGAACCCAAACCTAATCTTTGGTAATTAATGGTTAATTTTACTTTATTTTTTTAGCATTGATTGTTTAGTAAGATCTAAACCGAAGATCGTGGTAATTCGAAATAAGTGCTTATTTTGATTTTAAAATTCATCTCATACCCGAAAAAAAGATAGCCATCGTAATGAAACCTGTTTAAATCTGATGCAATTTTATAATAATTTCAAAAACGCAATGTCATTGTAACATTAAAAATATGCATATAAACATCTATTTAACTCGTTGATTTCATGATTTTTAGTCATGGTCACACACGTCTCATAGTCATTTAAAATTCTTGGAAATAAAAATTTGTTATTAATAATTACATTTTATTATTCTTTGTGTTAATCTTGGATTTATTTCTTTCTATCTTTCCATCGAAAAATATAAAGATCGTCTTTATATTTTTCGACAGAAGGCCTAATTTGGTTACTACAGTAGTCAGTAAATTGTCATTAGTTATCATTCAAGCAGCAACTTCCGGAGCGCTACGAGTGAGCCAGTAGATACAGGCACAAGAGACATATCCTAAGTATTGTAAACCTCAGAAGTTTCTGTATTGAAATTACATTTAATTAAGATTTTAACTGAGTCCTACAATGACTGAAATTAAAAAGTGTTAGTTCAGAATATAAATTTAACATGGGACGTAACATTCGAAATATGTACTCCATTGAAGACTTTTGATACTTCAAACAATACAAAAAATATTTCGTATGTGTTTTAATTATTTTTATAATAATTTTCAAACATTTAAAAACTATAAAATATTTTATGTTCATCAGTTGCATGCAGATTGTACAACGAGGGGCCGAGTGGACGTCCTTGGGTGACCCCTTTCTCAATCGCCCTACAAAGATTCCTTTAAGCCCATTCAATGTACATCTGGGAACTCGCCGAGCACAATACTCTCAGAGTATTGTATAATAGGCATATCAAAGCAGACGACGAAATACTAGACTTATGCGAAGTCCAATTCAGGAATCAAATATACAATATTTTGCAGATGTTGTAGAGCATTATGTAAAATAATAGAACAAGATTATTATTGTGTGTTTTTCCAGCTCTTTTACTCTATAGAGTAACTTAAAAATTCAGATAAGCAAATCGAAAGCAATAGACTGACTTTAAAAAAACCGGCTGCGAAGATTAGCAGATTTTTGTTGGCAAATTATTATACATTACTTCGGTTAGAATTGGAGTTTGTCAATAAATATTTTATTTCATTTACACTTTTATTTCTTTCATATACAGTCGTAGTACTTTTCTTTAAAAATAATAGTTTGTTTCATTATAACTATTTAATAAATTGCAATCAAGAATCCCCATTAAATCAAGAATCATCCTCAAAAATTGTCAGCACATCGACGGCTTTAGCTCTTCAAAATGAGACCATATAAGCGTTTTTTTATGCGCAGATATCGTCCCATAATCACTGGGACAGAAATCGGCTTACTCATTAATATACAAGACAGAATGAAAAATTAAAATTAAAAAAGGCATTTAAAATTTTTACATTTAACTTAGAGTTAGGACTTTGTGCAACCCTCTCACCAGATATTCTACCACCATCTAGCAATACACAGTATTGTTGAATTCCAGTGTGAAGGGTGAGTGAGTCAGTACAAGGACCATCTTAGTTATCAAGGTTAGTTCATCCTATTAGTGATATGAGAAATGAGTAATATTTCTTAAAGAACCATTGTCTATGGTGGTGACTACTAACCATCAGGTGGCCTATTTGCTCGTCCGCCAATACCATAAAGAAAAACGTCTTGATAATAACTTCTAATCGCGGTTTAAAAGCAAGCGGCTTATTGGTTCAAAGTGGCTACGTGCTACGTAGAACCCCTAGCAGTGCTACGACCTACAATAATTAAACTTATTAATATAGCTGTACACTTTCTAAGTATTCGTGTCTTTTAGATTTTATTCAAACTTGGTATGAACATTATAAAGCAAACACATTAACTTTTATCTTATGGAATAAACAGAACGTGATTAAAATACAATTTCATTTATCTGCGCAGTATAAGCAATAATCAATCTCTTTTTTTACCCAAAAGACGCGCATGAAAGTGTATGATATTTGGCACTACTAAAGTTTATATTAATGAGTGCAGAGAGCTAATATCATTATAGAATATGCATTAGAAATAGATTAAATAATTAAAAAAAAACATAAACAGGTTTTAGGCTTTTGTATTACACCTAAAAATAAAAAAATAATAATTGACAAGAACCAACAAATAACTCAAAACTAACTGAATGTTTTGCATAAAATATAATCGTGGTTTTAATTAATTATTTACAATTAAATGTTGTATCACAATCAAAGTCGATAAATGCTAATTATTGGGTATATATAGAACGAATAATATAGTTATTACAATATTTACAAATAGATAAATTTCATATGACTGTCTGTTTTTAAGTTAATATGAGTAGAAGTTACCAAACCACACCAATTATTATTGCTTATATCTTGTGTTTTGTTTTTTATTTTTCAGTCGACTTTCAAGGACTTCAAGACAGGTAAACAATTATATATAGGGAGAAGAGCAGTGGCGGATTTACCAATAGGCTATGTAGGCTGGTGCCTAGGGCGGCAGATTTATAGGGGCGGCAAATTTAACCCAAATTTGTTATTATCTTACAGAAATAAAAAAAAACTTATAATTATATGTATACATATTACGTCCGTAATCCGTATAATCCATTGCAAAAATAATCTAGTAACTGACTGAAATATCACCTAGTTTATAATCATACTAATAACGGGAAAAAAACCGATGTAATGAGGACGATAGAACACAAATCATAAATGTTGCAGCCTACTAGCGGCAGATTTGTAAATCCGCCACTGAAGAAGAGTCTTGTTTTATATTGTATATGGAGATGATCAAATGTTTCATCTTATGGAAGATGGTTACAATTGCCAAAGACCTTGACACCTTAAGAAATACTACCATTCCCTCGGAAGAATGAAATTGTTGTGAGGATGAATTTGTGCACGGTCGTGGGAGGATATAGAGGAAGGATGACCAAAGAAACGAAAGATAGATTGTCGATATCGCTGGAAATCGTGTTACTTGTGAGATGACGTCAGACAGAGAAGTATGGAAGAAGAAGACATGCTGAATCAACCCCAAATGAAATTGGGATAAGAGCAAAAGAATGATCCTTACATCACCAACTTTGGGAACTAAAATGTTATTTCCCTTGATTGTTTAAAACCTTACCATCAACTATTGTACCTTATAGTCTTTATTTCATTAAATCTGTTAAGCTTTTCAAAAATTATAACAAGTGACGTAATATTTTTCGAGCGGTATTTGGGGAGAATTTAACTGCTGATTGATTTAATATTTAAAAAGAGACATTGTTATTGATTAACTAAAGTAAGACCTAGCGCGCACCGGTGATTTTTCTCACGGTGACGAAACATCGTCGTCACTCTTGTCAAGTTCGTGAATATGTATGGAGTTGCGCGCACGTTACGACGTGACAATTGGGTGACATTTGTGTACGCCGACCGAAGAACAAGCCCGTGACGAAACTGTCAGCGTGTTTACGTTTTTTCATAGCAATGCGCGCACTAGTGACAATTTTGTCACTCTCGTCGTCAGTCTTTCGCTATCTGCACTTAGTCTGCCGACTTTGGCGCTCGCAAAATGGCGTACCATCTATTCAGAACGTAAACATTCGTGAAGACAATACTGATAATGATGTTCTAATAGAAGAAGTGGAAAAGAGACCAGCTCTTTTTGATAAAAAATTGAAAGAGCATTCAGATATTCACGTGAAATTAAAGCGTGGAAAGAAATTAGTACCCAGTATTCTCTTCGCTTTCTTTTTCTGCCGAGTCTCACGAGTTCACAGAGAACACCGTCTCTTCGAAATCCATAGTGACAAATGACACTTCGATTTCGAAAATGTTTTGTCACTGTCTCTATTAATGAGCGCACTCCACTTTGGAAACGTGACGTGACAATGACAAACACTTTAAAGTCACCGTGACAAAAATAGCGCGCTAGCTCTAACAGCATGTCATCTCACTACTGGGCTAAATCCTTCTCGTCGATATATATTTTTTTTCTAATTAGCCCCTTTACAAACCGTCACTTTACATAAAGGCGTTATAAATACTTACATATTTTGTAATAATATAAAATCACAGCTAAGACAGCGGGAGAACTCTAGTGTTATGATAAGTGAATAGATATATAAACACGTGTACATATTATGATAATCGAAAACACCCTTGACCCATGCAACGAAAGGGTTAAATTGTATCGAAGTGATACATGGCTGTCAAACGCTTCATATTAGTTTACTAATGATAATTTTGCCAACATCAAGAATTATTTCGTCACAATATTCGTGTACCTGCCAAGGTTAAGCGGGGTACGGGAATCGAGGTTACCTCCATATTCAAAAATTCCTCAAAGAAATGGCTACCAGGTAAAATTATTTTGACGAAGAAGATTAAGGCCTCATCGTCCTAAAGTTCGTCAATTATTTTTCCCGAGGGCGAATTTGGTCTCGGAAACTATTTTAAAGATATACTCCTATACTCAAAATCGTTTCCGTCGCTTGTATATGTTGTATAAACAATAAAAAGAATGGAAAGAGTAAATATTGGACAACATCACATACATTACTCTGATCCCAATGTAAGTAGCTAAAGCACTTGTGTTATGGAAAATCAGAAGAAACGACGGCACCACAAACACCCACACCCATGACAACATAGAAAACTAATGATAATCTACATCGAATCGTCCGGGAATCATTCCCGGGACCTCGGAGTGGCGTATCAATGAAAACCGGTGTACACACCATTCGACAATGGAGGTCGTCCAAGAGTGTCTCCATAAGATATTTTTTCCAGCCCTAATGAAGAAGTGCGAAAATATACTCATATTAATAGTCTGAATAATAATTTATTATATTAATTAAAATCATACAAACCTAATGAAAGGAAATAAATAAAATATAAGATTCACATATTATACTGGTCATTAAAAAAGGGAGGAAGGATCTACACAATTACGAGAAATTATAACGTTCAATCATTTTCACGTGACTTACAAAGAATAATTAAATTAATGATTTATTTATTTGTTGATATTAGAAAATCTTGCCGATGCGATTCAGAACTAGTAATAAATAATAATTAATTAACAACGATTTTATTTTATTTATACAAGATAAACAGAACTTCGTTGTTTGACAGTTGGCGTTTTTTTTTTAAAAAACTTGTATAACGTATGGTCGAAACTGATTAGTCCTTGCAAGCATATAAACTAAAAAATTACCACGAAATGTTTACCAGTTTACAAAATGATTTTAAGGTGAAGTTAAATAAGCTCCAACAGTCTTAATTATTTCAAAACAACCAAACGTCATTCATAAGTTAAAATAAATCTATATTTCCTTATTTCTCTCAAAACATAATATTTTGAATAAAAACCAGTTTCTTTTATAGCGCTTAAAAACTAGAAATAGTTTGATCTAAAGGTCAGGATTACGTGTACTGGGTCACTGGTTCAATGCAGAGTCGAGATGGATCGATTCCTCGTATGCTTGATAGAGGTTAATCCGTGCTCGATTGTCCATTCCATTTTTAATCCTCGTTTTGAGCGAAACTATATTCCAATTTTTTTTTTAAATTGGTCATCGACAATATTGTCTATTGTTTTTTTTTCATTTTTCTGTACGCGCTGTGTACTAAGTAATAAAGACGCTTGGTTGAAAATATTACGACTTTCTTTTGATCAGATTATTTTTTTTTTTTTGTTATACTCCAACTTGTTTCAAAATTTAATTGTACAAAAACACTTAATAAAAATGTTTCTTTAAGCTTTGTGTAAATACAAACTTGCTCAATGACATTAGATAGACGCTGTAATAAGCGTTTGTGTAGGCGTCTCTTACAGCCTCATCTTAGGCGGATCGATACCACGTGGGCAGAAACATTCTATAAATGAGATGTCAGAGTAAATAATTCATGAAAATATATACCAGAGTTTAATATTCTGTGTACATATATAAAAATATTTATATAAACCGATGTTAATTTGCTCTATATTTTGAGCGTTTAAAATGTGTAAAAGATACAATTGATTCTGCTATCCGTAATTTATAATGTTCTTAAGTATTTTACAATTTAATTTTAATGTTTTTAGATAATATTCACGACATGTATATTGAATAAAAATAGTATGACGTCACACGCATACAATATTACGCTAAGTTTTGCGTCATTCGGCTTACCGTTAAACTTAAAGCTATGCAACCTTCTTCGATATATTCTTTTTATGAATTAAAATTATTATTAAAAAAATTCTTGCACAGACTATTTACTATTTGCACAAGCTATTTAAAATTATTAAATATAAAACAAAATAAAAGACGTTAAGAACTTACTTTAAGAATATAAAAAAAGTATATTGTAGTTAATGTTTCATGTAGAGTTGATATTTTTGCCTGATTCCATTTACACATAATTATATTTTGTTTATCAAAGATATCGGCGTAGCTACGAAATACGTATGCCACCACCTTATAAATTATCAATAAATAATTATGAAACTCTTAAATTACAGATATAATATAATAAAAAATATGTGGCAATTTGATCATGTTCCTTACTAAAAATATTTGTAAATATATTTAAAATGTTAAACTAAAAGTAAAAGTACTTAGTTCGCTAATTTATAATGACAGATTTTTTTTTTTTGAGTTCTGAGCGGGATTTCTGAATTTATGACAATGATTTTAGTTAATTATAAAAATTTAAACATATTAAATTGAGTTAAACTTTATTGTCGTATACTCATATCCCTCTGACCTTTAAAAAAAATATGTCAAAGGTAACAAAACTGATAACATTTTAGAATATTATAAATTACTTTATTATGATAATTACGTTCTCCACATCTATAAATATATATACTTACATTTTTATAGTATTTCCGTGAACGCTAGAAAATGATTTATTAAACACTCAACTGTTTCCCGCGTTTTTTCGTTTGGGGCGACTAAGCCCGCCAACACGGACCGCGAGACTGCCGTGCGCCAATTTAAAGCGAGATGGGAAAATGTATCTGCACAAGAGCAATAGAGATACACACACAATTTTATTGAACGAGAGTATCTAGGGGTGAAAAGGGGTTGATGTTGATGCCCAAATTTTTTATCTGTATTTTTAATTATTGCGCTTGGCATATAAAAATGCCATCATTGCTATTAAACGTTAATAAAAATATTAGTTAAAGTAAATTATAATATATAATAATATTTAAGGTTTTGCTTCATATAACATCATGTTATCTTATATAGATTTTCGTTGATTTTGCAAATAGTTTAATGTCTAACAAATTGTGTACAGAATTTGTATTAAGTTTTACTGCAATAATTAGACACCCAGTCTACATTTATAAACATTGTCTTCTAAAAGGTTAAATATCTTTTTCGTAAAAATAATGTCATTGCTAGTTTAAGACCAAAAAAAAAACCAAAATGTTTAAAAGCAACTGTACAATCATAAATGCATGGAATGGTTGCAAGAATGCTAGCAATGTTACTCCGTTGTTTCATATTATATTTTTCTTTATGTTTTGTTAACGACACTATAAATTGTTGCTTCTCAATACATAATTATTAGTCTGAGATATATGTTTTAAGAAATATAAACTCAAAATAATCATAGACATTGTCAAAAAATTTCGAATCACTAAGTAATACTCTAAAATTCGGTATTTTGTGTTCCAATCGGTACGGTTTTATTAGAGAATTCTAAAATTCATCGAAATGAACTTAAAAAGTCTTAAAGAACTTATTTCTCATAAAATATGCAATGAGGCATAAATTTCAAATTCATATAAAAAAATTAACCGCCTGATATACAATGAATATAAATCTAAACTTATAATATATGTTTAGTGCTTAGGCCAAACGTCGAAGCAGTATCCGAAAGTGTTCACTTTCCCCCAGAAACGCTTGGCCCCGCTAAAGAATTTGTCACGGTAGCGTAAGAGATCCCGTGGCCCCGGAGAAAGACGGAGAGGGACGCTGGTTTTTTAGTTTATAAACTCGGTGTACCTGGGCGCATTTGGCGTCCAGGGCTCCGGGAGTTCAATTTTTTTCAGAAAAAAGAGGTACTTAGTCCTACTTAGAACCATATTTACAAAATACTCGCTGTCGTATCTCTGTAATCACACCTTCCGCGATTGTAACTATATACCACCTGCTCATAGCTTTTTAGTTTTGGAGACAACAGTCTAAACTAATTTTTTAAATAAATTAATTTAGTGTAAAAACTAGTTTTGCCACTTTAAGTTAAATAACAAGCAGTTATTATTTCTTTTAAATTATGTTTTAAAAATAATAGTCTTATTATATGAATATAAACAATCAACATCAACAAGGGCAACAATAATTATTTTTATTGTGAATTATATTTTAATATAATCAAGAATATAAAAGCTGCAGTGGTTATACCATAACGCAATTGTCAAAATTGACAAACTCAATGTCAAACTGTTACTTGACGTTGGTAGTTGGTACACTTGTCACTTATGTTCTTTTCAAAGTTAATTTAAATTATTTTACAAAATGAACGACATAGGTAGACTTGTGGTTTTATATGGAAGCCAAACGTTTACCGCGCAAGAAGCAGCTGAACGAATATGGCGCACATCAAAGATATTAGGTTTCAAGGGCCCAGTACAGGCCATGGATGATTATCCAATATCTCATTTAATTCATGAGGAATACGCGCTATTTGTTTGTGCAACAACCGGTCAAGGAGACGAACCGGATAATATGAGAAGGTTCTGGAAGTTACTCCTCCGAAAAAATCTCCCTTCAAATTCATTAATGAAACTTAAGTTTGGTGTTATCGGTTTGGGTGACTCGTCATATGCCAAGTTTAATTTCGTGGGAAAAAAGCTTCATAAACGACTGATACAGCTCGGTGCTAAACCTCTCTTGGATATAGGTAAGATAATTATTGCAGTAAGTGAACACAATACAATACAATCACAAGGAAATATTAAACACAACATGAAAGGCAGAGACTGGTTATATTAATATTAATGTTTTTAATTAATTTATACAATATATAATTCTATAAGTACAAAAGTCAAACATTATTTCATTGTTAAAATGTTGTTGCCATAGAGAACATAACTATGTACTGTTAAAAATTTAACTTTTTTAGTATTAAAACCACAAATAAATTATATCAAATGATATTTAACTATAAAGTTATATATTCTGAATATCCATAAATTCCTTGTTTTAGCTTTATGTGATTATCAACATGACTTAGGACATGATGCCGTCATGATTCCATGGCTTAAAGACTTTTTTGCATCGATGAGAACATATTTTCCTAGTTTAAAAACTGACACCCTGGAAACCTCCTTCATACCAAGATGGAAAGTTTCGATATTGAAGAAATCAGAATGTCCAGATGAAACCACCCTCAATAAAGATATTTATTATGCAAAAGGTCATAAGGACCATTTTCATGATGCAACTTATTTTGAATTAGAAGAAAATAAAAGAACAACAGATGAAACACATTTTCAGGTAAGAAACAGGCCACAGATAATTAACAATGTTCTTTTTTTTAAAATTTGTGGAAAAAACATCAGGTGATATTTGATTGATTCTTGATGAGTCTGTATTTTTTTTTTTTTTTTTAGGATGTAAGACTAATAACTCTTAAATCTACAAATGATAGAATTGAATATAATCCAGGTGATATTTTTAACATAAGACCACGAAATTGTAAAGAGGATGTCGATGACCTCTTTGATATATTTCATACGCACAATATAGATATAAAACCGCATTATCACCTCTTAGTTGAAGAATATCACGATGGTAAGTGCTAGATAAGATCTATCTGTAAATCAGGTTTTTTAAATCTCATATCACTAAGATTTGTTATCTTAAATATGTGAGCTACGTTTTTACCCCAATACATTTAAAAAAAAAACTATATATATTGAAAATAATATAAAAATGTGCTCTGCATGTGAATTACCCTTATGAATTAATCTTAATTATTGGATTGCATCAAAAGTTTCTACCAAAAATTATATGAGAATTTAATACGGTAACACATTATTTTATTTAAATTAAGAACGTTCATACATGAAAATTGCTAATCATATATAAAATTAAATTAAATAATTATATTCTAATATATATAAATAAAAGCCTTATATTTACAAACTATATGTCAGTCTTCAAGTCTTATCACTAATAAAAAAAATATTAAAACATTATGAACACATCTTATATAATTGTTAATATTTCAACATATAAATATTTATTTATATTAGAATTATTAACATTAAGGCCATACACGTTCTATTAATATTTATATTAATATTATTAATCATTGCGTACATAATTTTCAAAGCACTATCAAAACGCAATCTGTCAAAACACACGTGCCGCGGAATTTGACAATTGCAAATGTCAATGTCATTTATCAACAACGCTTCCTCCCAAGTCGCATGTGATGAAATAAATTATATTGTAAAACGTATCTTAACACCTTAAAACCGATATGTTACGACGGCAGGCGCGTTTGCGCCGAGAATACTTGTATAGGAAATCAGTGGAGGATAAACAAAAGAGTATTCAAGCGAAGAAAGATCAGTTGAAAAAAAGTTTGGAAGAAAACATTCCGATACATGGTGATTTGCGTAAAGAAGCGCTCGCTTTGCAGAAAAGACTAGAATATGAGGATAAAGGTAAGTTATTAATTAAATGTTGTAGTATTTACGTCAAGATTAATAGTTGTTAAATAAGGCTCTATTTGGAAACACTGACCGTCGCAATTGCTTGTGCAAATCCAACAGTAACTAAATTTAAGTTCGTTAATTACTTAAATAAGTCAAAGTATGTAAATTTAAAGACAATTAGTAAGAATATTCGTCTTGTTCTGAGTTTTTGATGCTGTGTGTTGTGCATGATACAGATACATACAGATATATACATTTGTTACGGCACAAGTATCTATCCTTAAACAAATAAGTTGCATGATGTATAAAAAATTTTGAAGAAATATTTAATAACAATGTATTGGACAAATTCATATTGTTTTATTGTTGGAATTTGAAAAAAATATGATATTCAGTATATTGTATTGTATAAAAAAATTGTTGATCCATTTCAGGTCCTGAAAGAGCAGCAGTAATCGGTGGTATCAGTGGTGGAGCAAACACACTCAACTCACAAGATGACGAGTACAGATTTGCGGGCGTCGAAGACCCTAAGATCATGATAACTACATCCAGAGAGCCAAGTGCTAGGCTGAAGATGTTTGTGAAGGAAATCAGGTAGGAATCCATAAATAATCAGTTCTAAACAATAGTACTAAATAGGTGTATTTGAAACAATTGTGGTAAATATACAGTCTATGTTGTTCCCCGGAGTTTAATATTACTTAATACCAAACTTTGTCAAATTCAGTTCAGTGATGGCTATGAATGAGCAAGAGATAGACAATGTTGCTTTCACAATTATAATATTAGTATAGTACTATAAATATTGTACAATTGGACTATAGCATAACTCAGTTGTGCTAGTTGCTTGATTTGTTGATTCAAATCCAAGTTTAAAAGATCTTAAGAATTTGAATCAAGAAATCAGTTTAGTAAGAATAGAATTAGTCTTCAATCTGAACTATTTTGAATCTTATCTAATGTGCATCAGATTGTGAGAGAGTACTTGTGCTTTATTTATGAAACTAATTAGCTTTTATTTCAAATAAATTTATTGAAAACATTTTACGTAATGAATGCAAAAAGTATAACTAAAATAACAATTATTTCAGATTGATATTTCCGAACAGTCAACGTATGAACCGTGGTGGTTATGAAATGTCGCAGCTAATTCATGCATGCCGGGCAAATGATGTCACAGACTTCATAATTGTACACGAGACTAGAGGTGTACCAGATAGTTTGGTAAGTTAATATGTACTGACTTGTGAATATTGTTTGGAGTGAGAATATGTTAAAAATAAATTATTAAATAAATTTTATTGTCTATTAAAAGAGTCTTTTTTAGAAACTCTGGATTTAGGCTTGAGTTCCATCACAGGACGTTAATTACTATTGTAAACAACAGCATTGAGATTTCTCTTTTCAAATAAACAGATAACAGAATTTCTTGCCCTTCCTTCTGGAGAGTGTTTGGGTGTGAAAAATGCTTCAATGTGAAGTTTACTTGAATAAATTTGATTTAATTAATCTTAGGTAATCTGCCACTTGCCATACGGCCCCACGGCGTCATTCACTCTGTCCGGCGTGGTGATGAGACACGACATACCAGACATCGGGCCCATGAGCGAACAGTACCCACACCTCATATTCCACAACTTCAAAACTGACCTTGGTAAGTTAATAAACTAGTTTAAATATATCACGACACAAGACCATTTTTTTCTGTTAAACCAATAGTGGTAGTACTTAAAGTTTATTCAATTGTATAAAAATGTGTAATTTCAATGGAAGTTTTATCAAACTTATTTTTTATTTATATAAAATAATGTATTAATATTTTAATTAATCTTTTTTGCTCACAGGTTTAAGAACAATGAGTATTTTGAAGTATCTGTTTCCCGTTCCGAAGGCTGAATCCAAGAGAGTGATCACATTTGCGAACAATGATGATTACATATGTTTCAGACAACACACATACAGAAAGGTATATTGATTTTTATTTATGTCCAACATATTAATGTTAAATTTATAAAAATCTTTTTTAACCTGAGTATGTAGTAACCACAGTGCATAGATATTTTAGATATCGATTATTAATAATTCCTTCCTGTATTTGCTCTGGCTAACTCACCTTATAAGCTGAAACAGAACTATACTGAGTATTGTAGTAGAACATATGTGTATGAGTATACTGTAATTCGCAATAGTCAGTCAAACTATTATATATATTAGTGGTTAGAATGCATGCATCTTAACCAATGATTGCAGGTTCAAACCCACACAAGCACCACTATATATATATGTACTTAATTTGTGTTTATAATTCATCTCATGCTCGGCGGTAAAGGAAAACATCGTCAGGAAACCTGCATGTGTCTAATTTTGCATTCCACCAACACGCATTGGAACAATGTGGTGGAATATGTTCCAAACACTCCTTAATGGAAGAGGAGGCCTTATGCCAGCAGTGGGAAATCTACAGGCTGTTACAAAAAAAAAAGTCAAACTATTCCAAATTGTCATCTATGTATGGCATAGTGATGGAGAGTCATCGATAGAAAATAATAATTTGCCACTTTATATATGTTTTAAATAATGCTTAGATAAACTAGAAAATTAAAAGAGGTGATTGAATCACTCACCTGATAATAGTATGGATAATTTAAGCAATGTATGCAAGCATGTAGTGTTTTCTATGAAATAATACAACATTATCTTATATTTTCAGGCCGGTAAAGACATAGAACTAACAGAAATAGGCCCGAGGTTCCAAATGAAATTGTATGAAATCAAGCTCGGCACCCTGGAAGCCTTGGACGCAGCCAACACCGAATGGGCTCTCCGTCCCTACATGAATACAGCCGCTAAGAGAAGATTTTTGAGCAACGAAGACGGCTGGCAGGAAGAGGAATAAATTTTTTATAAATTAGTCTTTTGTTTTATTTGTCAGAATCCTTTTGTTCATGGTCATAATAAGTATATTTTGACTTCTAAATACAGTAGAACCTCTATGGTCGAAAATCAAGGGAGACGCCAAAAATTGGAGTTATAGTTTACGACTCAGGCAGATTTTGATTCGACATAGAGGTTGGGAATTGTTATAAATTTTGCGTTTCAAAATTTAAAAATTGCGGATGTGACACATTTTGTTGTTTATTATTTGTATGCAACCAACTATATTTCAAAACATCCTTAAAGTAAAAGTCTGTAACTTATTATTATTCAAACTAAAGCGGTAGTAAATCCTAAAGTCAATAAATTATTTTTCGAGTTTATGGAGGGAGATTTCGAATGATGGAGGTTTTGGTCCTTAGAGGGGAGGGAACAAAACATTTTTTCGAGATTTAGAGGTTTTCAACTCAACGAGGTTTTACTGTATTTATCTAAATGTTTTCTATTATAATATAATTGAATATAAAGCAGCCATTGACACCGAAAGAAATGTTAGCTATTCCTTATATCATCAATTCATCACTAATGTACAGTCAGTAAAACCTTCGTCAGTTTTCAAATTCATTCGTTTATCAAGTCTTAAACTCTTAGTACCTTTTGAATCTAAACATCAAAGCATTGCGACGCAATATGTCATTCTCGATCGGTAAAGCAGATTATCGCTCATACTGAGCACGCGAAAGTAGATCTTAAGGTGACGAACCTTTTCTTACCCCGACCGTGCAAGGACTACTATCAGTGCCTTATATCATTGCGCGTGCAAATTGACACTGAAATGTTGTTAAATGTTCTTTTGCGAAGGTTGAAGTGAGACATTGATAACATTATTTTCACAGCTGTATTGTATTTTCAGACATGCCAGTTCCAGATTTCCTTAAAGAACCCCTAACATTATACGAAATAGCAGAACAATACTGGGACCTGAAGGCGTATCCGACACAATACGTCTTCTCTCTTCTCGCGCTTATCTCGGAAGATAAATTAGAAAGAGACAAATGTCTTGAACTTAGCTCGGCTGAAGGTCAGGAAGACTGGTTGAATTATTGTAGAAGGCCTAGAAGGACTGTTCTTGAAGTTAGTTACTTTGTTTGATTATTTAAGAATATTTTGTTGGTATCAGAAAAGTACCTAAAATAATTTTCTGAAATCGTCTCCCTTTCATAAGGAAAGGATAAGGTTTTCGAATTTTTATTATTATTATTATTATTATATAATTTAAAAAAAATGTTTGTGAGTATGTATGTTATTGCTACTAATTCACGAAAAAACTACTGTAAGGATTTGGATGAAATTTTACAGTAATATAGTATATACTCAGAACACTTAGGTTACAATTTATAATTCTATGTTATTTGGTCATAAAATAACGATACATATAAAGTACCCGTGCGAAGCCGGGGCGAGTCGCTATAATTCATAATTCTAATGTACAGGTACTCCACGATTTTCACAAATCCGCGTCGAAGCTTACAATAGAAATAATATTCGAATTATTCTCGACGATAAAACCAAGATCGTTCTCCATAGCGAGCAGTGGCCTCGCGTCTGGGGGCACGAGGATAGAACTACTGATCGTCGTGGTCAAATATTATAGCAAATTAAAAAAAGCTAGACTCGGCTTAGCTTCGAACTGGCTGAAAAGTTTGAACGTAGGAGATAAAGTATATGGCTGGATTAAGAAAGGCACGTTCAAATTTCCAACGGATGTGGTAAGTTATGATCTACGCATCTATGTATAGTACGACACAAATTAGATGTAGCATCGGAAAATGCAATGGAATGAAAATAAAACAGATTACTGCCGATTTACACGACCAATAGAAATAGCTCCCTACCTCGCCATTCGACGCTATTCGTCGCTATAGATTCACGCGTCAGAGAAAGCAAGTGCATGTAAATCGACGTGTCAAATTGACGAATATATTAGGTACATAACACCTTAGTTAACAAGGTTGGTGGCACATTGACGATGTAAGGAATAGTTACTATTTCTTACAGCGTCATTGTCTATGGGTGATGGTGACCACTTACCATCAGGTGGCCCATATGCTCGTCCGCCAACCTGTACCATAAAAAAAGTACTATGGCATGAAATTTTTTGATATACCACACTAAATATTAGTCCCCCTTAGTTTTCTAAATTCTGATAATCCATAATATTCCTTCCAGAGCGTTCCCCATATATTCATAGGGCCCGGCACTGGACTCGCCCCATTCAGAAGTTTATTACAGGAGAAGATAATCCAAGGTACGGCTCATAAAGACACAATGCACCTTTTCTTCGGCTGCAGATACAAAGACAAGGACTTCCACTGTCGCGACGAATTGGAGAAAATGGTCGAAGACGGGAAACTGACTCTGTACTGCGCTTTTTCAAGAGATCAGGAGAATAAGATGTAAGTAAAAGCTCGAATTTAATATTTAGCCTAAGTATGTGATATAATTAGAAGGAAAAATGTAGAAATATGTAATTGTGGCATCATTTATGTTATATGATATAGTTGGTAAATAACTTACATATAATCAAGCAGCATTCAAAGAATGTTAGATCAACCAAACCATCTGATTGGTTAATGGAGGGTCATATTCCATCAATATAGAAAGATTACTCCTAGACCAGCGGCAACTTGCGGCCCGTGTTATGTTTTTTTTAAAAAGTTTACAAATATAACAAGTGACATACAAGAAATAGCCTCTCAAATGCAACCTCAGACATTAAAATAAAATTTGTGTAAAATCAGTTTCCTATTTAAGTAGTTTGTAGTTTTCATTTCTTTTTTTTCCTTTTTTTCTAGCTATAAAGCTCAAACATAATGTCTACGAATTAAATTCTGTGTCTTTTAGCAATTTTTAATACTATTTTTCTTTTTTCTATGGAACATGACTAATTAATACTAATTATGTAAAGGCATATTGGACTTCTTAGGTGGCCCTTGCCTACCAAGAGGTTGCCGACCACTGCTCTAGACCAGCGTTTCCCATTTGCCGGGTCGCGACCCGGTACCGGGCCATCAAAATAAAATACCGGGTCGCAATATTCCTTGTTTAAAAAATAATACCTACTATCTTGTCGTCAAGAATACACAAAATTAGCTCATCAAGCAATAACTTTTTTAATGCTTTTTGTCACAACTTACAAATGTGAAGCTGGGTTTTCAACACTAGTTTACCTTAAAAATAAATACAGAAACCGACTTGAAGTGGAACCAGACTTTAGAATAAAACTGTCATCATTTTCCGCGAACTTGGATTCTTTGGTCAAAAATAAGCAACAATTATACTCTTCGCACTGCATTTTTTTTGTGATTAAATAGACTATACCAAAATATTATGTTCCTAGTATCAATAAAATATTTTTACTATTAATAAATGTGTCTTATTTAATCTTAACGGAACCAGCTTGGGTTTAAAAGTATTCAGTGGGTCACGAAAGGGCTGTGGGAAAATTACCGGGCCATGGTAGAACAAACTTTGGGAAACACTGCTCTAGACTATACATAAAGTAACTGTTTCAATGTATGCGCATATAAATATAATATCTAAATGACCTTCCTAGTGTTAAAGTACAAAAATAACTAAACTAAACTTTTATTACAGATACGTTCAACATAAAATAGCCGAACATAGAAACTTGTTATGGCAACTTATAAATGAAATGGGAGCTTTTATTTTTATATCTGGCAATGCCAAGAATATGCCGGATAACGTCCGGGACGCGTTCATAGAAGATGTATTTAATAAGAGTGGCAACATTGAATTAGAGCAAGCTAAAGAAATGTTAAACAAAATGGAGCGAAATAATAGATTACAAGTGGAGACCTGGTGATAAGTTGTGATATTTAAATATAGTACGCACAACTTAGATGTCGCGTCGGCAAAATTCGTAAAACCGATCACATCCGAATTGAGTACGCTATCCCAAATTATTAATATTTATTTCTCATGTGAAAATAATCTTCACACAAACGTAATATTATATGACCTATCTTGATTCGTCAATTTAACACGACGATTTACATGTAATTGCTTTCTCGGGTTGAACTGACGCGAGAATCTATAGCGACGAATAGCGTCGAATGGCGCGATAGACGCTATTTCTATTGGTTGTGTAAATCGGCAGTGATCGGTTTTTTGAATTTTCCGATGCTACATCTAATTGTGTCGAACTATACATTTTTGATTACTTTCAAAGTAATCATTTGTAACGGGTTTATTGTATTGTAACTTCTAGTATTGTAATGAAAAGTGCGAATTTTGAAATATTTTAGGAATTGACAAATTAAAACTTGATACAAACAAGAAAATGTTTTGTTTATTTTTACTTTGAATTTCCTCTGTGAACAATTTTGAAAAAAAAAATAAATAAAATAAATTTTACGATGAACATTAAATTTTTTATTTTTACTAAAATTAGACATTTTTAAAAAAGATATACAATAGGAAGATTTTTTTATTTTAATTCAGTTTATTTCACTTACATATTGTTTATGAAAATAAGTTTTTATATAAATACATTGTATTTGTATAGAAATTAGTCTCCAATGAACGCAAACTTCAATCTTTCGACTAATCGACAAACAACCATAAAACTACACAAACAAGATATCTTAATAACTGCTTTCTGCGTTGAGTGATTATTTTATAAGGGATAACTCCTCCCAATTTATGTAGGTGTTGACAACTAAAGTAATTATACTTTAATTTACAATCACAGAAAACGTTTCATTTCTATGCATTATTACTTTTTTAATGTGTGATAAATTTTGTTTACATATGTGTGGTTTAATACACTTATCTTGGTATTAGTTATTATGGCGGGCAAACGGCAATACTTGGACTAATACGCCCTTGCATGACAAAACATTTAATTTCACTCAAGCTCAGGCTCACAGACTCATTTAAGGACGTTGTATAAAGTCTTTCTTGGACTATTTTCATTAAATCATTAAAAGTCATCTCAGACGAGAAATTTTAATTCACTTAAATTAATTCACAGTTATAATCACTATCACTAACTACTGCTCAGTCCCCACAACTTGACGTTGCCAGCATCCCGTTTCCTCTCCGGGGGCTCCTTGTCCTCACAGGCGAATGCCACCAGGTATCTGGACGGATGCCAGGCCACTGTGAACGTGGCTGCTTGTACTGGTATTTCTGCTACTTTTTCTCCTGTGGAAGTAATATATAATTCAATCTTACATGTTTCAAACACTATACTTTATTGGTGGGCATTATTATGGTATTATAGAGGCCAGCACATATGGCCTCAGATTCTAATTATGACATGTCTCCATTGCCAATAGGAGAAGAAATCAATATATACACATCTTAACTTAATACAACACTGTTACACATGACCGATAACAACTTTAATTTTACTTCCAAAGTTCCGTTAACAACCTCTTTGGTGTTCAAAATGACATTTTATCGAAAATCCATAATATCATGGATTATTCAATGATTGAAGGAATTCTGAATGTTTATTTGGCTTTGGATCTCTTGTGCATGGAATAGACTATATATAAAGATATTTCTTACACTCTAATCTAACCATAATAAGAGATATAAAAAACATTTAACAGTAAATTATAAATGTAATTGACTATATTATTGGTCAAGAGCTTGGTAAATCTAAGATATTTACTATGGATTTGCGAAAAAATGGCGTTATGACCGTCCTCAAATCTTAAATCGGAATCACAAAACTTATAGGAATGTTGGAAAAGTGCTATTTTATATAAAAAAAATTTAAATATATTGATCATACTCTCTCTCTCTCTCTCTCTCTCTCTCTCTCTCCCTCTCGTAAATCTAAGGTTTATGTATAATTTTTTTTTCTACTTATAATAGAATGGGGAATATACATATACCTATTATATAGAAAAACACTGACCTGTTTCAGTATCACCGATATCAATAATGTGATCTTCACTCGCTGAAGCCAAGAGTCGGCCGTCAAAACTGAACGACAGGGTGCGCACCGGCCATTCCAGTCTAAAAAAATTTAAGTCAAACATTTTATGAATACAGATAGACTAATAGAATGAACACTCTTAATGGAGCCTATATAGAAAATATGGATATCGTATTATATAAAGCTGAAGAGTTTGGATGTTTGTTTGAACGCGCAAACTTAAGCCCATTTATCTAGAACTACTAATAGGAGCGGAGTATCAATGAAAAATATTGTAATCAGAATCTGTAGTGTAATACAGATATCTATAGTAAAATACAAGAATTATGATAATATAAAAAAAGAACTGTCATTTTTGTGTGTCATGTGTCATGTTCTTGTACTTCTGTGCACGTGTGTACGTGTAAGAGTGTATAGTACGACACAAATTAGATGTAGCATCGCAAATGAAAACAAAACCGATTAGTGCCGATTTACCCAACCAATAGAAAAAGTTCCTTGTCGCGCCATTCGACGCTATTCGTTGCTATAGATTCTCGCGTCAGTTTAACCCGAGAAAGCAAACGCATGTAAATCGACGTGTCAAACAACGTGACGAATATATTAGGTCATGTGATATTACTAGTTATTACGTTTGTGTAAAGATCATATTCACATAAGAAATAAATATTGATAATTTGGGACAACGTACTCAATTCGGATGTTATCGGTTTTACGAATTTTGCCGACGCGACATCTAAGTTGTGTCGTACTATACATGTGTGTGTGTGAGAGCTAACATGTATGAATGTGTCAATATATTTGTACAATAAATCACCTGGAGAAGACCCTGAGGCAGGCAAGCTCGTTGACATCCCACAGGGACACGAGCGCGTCCGCTGAGCCCGTGGCGAAGTACCGGCCCGTGGGGTCGTGCTCGATGCAGATACACGTGCCGGGGTGAGCCTTCAGCACCGTCTGCAGCTCCAGGCCCGGGTAACTGAGGAGAGACCCATAGCTCGTATTACAGGATTTTTTTTTTTTGGTATAGTTTGGCGGACGAGCATATGGGCCACCTGATGGTAAGTGGTCACCATCGCCCATAGACAATGACGCTGTAAGAAATATTAACTATTCCTTAATTCGTCAATGTGCCACCAACCTTGGGAACTAAGATGTTATGTCCCTTGTGTCTGTAGTTACACTGGCTCACTCACCCTTCAGACCGGAACACAACAATACTGAATATTGTTATTTGGCGGTAGAATAACTGATGAGTGGGTGGTACCTACCCAGACGGGCTTGCACAAAGCCCTACCACCAAGTACCACATATACTATTTTATACTTTGAGTAACAGACATTTCTGTCAGCCTAGACATTTTCTACTTCGCACAACCACTTTGTGGAACCAGCTATCGTCGGCGGTTTTTCCGAACCGATACGATATGGAAACCTTCAAGAAAAGAGCGTACACCTTTCTCAAAGGCCGGCAACGCACCTGCAAGCCCCCTGGTGTTGCAGATGTCCATGGGCGGTGGTAGTCACTTATTATCACGTGAGCATGCTGGCCGTTTGCCACTTATATCATAAAAAAAGGACTTCATACTTACGTGAGAATGTGGACGCAGCCCAGTCCATTGGTCAAGAAAAAGAGATCAGACGTGCTGTTCCATGAGATTTCATTCACTTCGAAATTGAACTGCTCCTCGACAACCTGAAACATTGCCACGAATAAATTTAATATTCAGCTACACAATACTTGCAAAGATTTTTGCTATTCCAAAGAATAACCGGTTCTAACCGGCTCTAACTGGTTTTTTTTAAACAAAGAATAGGCAATATGCACCTGAACTCTCTACAAATGAAGTGCCATCTTTTCATGTTTAAAAAACCTTTAACATCCTCTTCCTCATACTTATGTGCTTACATAAAGAATTACTGTGAAAAATTTATGTTTGAAAAACCTTTGAGACCCTTTTTCTCATGTGTCTGTTCTTACATAAGGAATGACTGTAAGAAATTTTTTAGGCTCACCAGGGCAGACTAATCACTTTCAAGCAGGATATATTAATATATTATATTAATTTTAATAATTGTATTAACTAACATGACTTTGTATTTTTTAAATGTTGAAAACGAGTACCTACTGAGTTTCTTGCCAGTTCTTCTCGGTAGAATCTAATTTCCAAACTGGTGGTAGCTTCACTTAATTGTAAAATGAAGAATCAAAAGTGCTTATAAAAGTCTACTTGAATAATGTTTATTTTGATTAGATTGTTTATCTGTAATGTTGTATCTATATCTAAAGTTATAATCAATATCCTACCACTTTGTAGTTGCGAGCATCTATAAATGACACAAGGTCTTCTTTGTTCCCAACAGCAATCGTGGCTCCACTGGGTGACCATGCTATATTTATGTTCTCTCCCTTTGTTGAAATTGCTGCTGCGCATTTGTGTGATCTGAAATTATAAAGGATAAAAACTGACATTATTAATAATAACAATATACATTCTTTACTGCTTGACCAATATTTGTTATTTAAAGATATTTATTGCAGGTCATAATGGATAATGGATACTGAAATACAGGCTAATTCTGCATGAAATTTGAACATATCCTTAACAGAACATTGATTCTTATATATATGACGACCTCTATGATTGAGTAGTGTGTACATCAGTTTTCGCGGGCACACTATTCCGAAGTACAGGATTTGATTCCCGGCCGAGTAAATGTTGAAAAAGTTTATTAGTTTACTATGTTGTTTAGGGTCTGGGTGTTTGTGGTGCTGTCGTTACTTTTGATTTTCCATAACTTGTGTAAGCGCTTGCGCACTTTAGCAGCTTACATTGGGATCAGAGTAATATATGTTGTCCAATATTTATTTTTATTTTTTATACATAACTGTGACTTCCTATTTTCATGATTTATCTTACCGAGTATCCCATATCCGCACTGACTTGTCTCCACTGGCTGTGCTTAATAAATCAGGATGTGAGGCATGCCAGCATAGTTGATCAACCGAGCCGGTATGTCCTTTGAATATAAAATCTTGTGCCTGTAATTTGAAATAACAACCTGTTTCACTAATTGTAGATCTTATGAATAATAGATTTATTCACAAGATACATGGCTTTGTATGGACACACATACAAGATGTTAAGTAAGTAACTAATATTTTTACAGATTTTTTTCTTTTTTTTTATTAATAATATTAAAATAAGGTTTTATTAAAAAATATATTTTAATTTTTTTTCATATGCTTTATTTATTATAATCATCATCATTTAGAATTTCTGTATAACATAGATGAGGTTTGGAACTGATTCTACAATATATTTTTTTAATATTTTTAATTTAGTAATACTCTTGGTCTTAGAGTCTTCCTCTCTCCTAACATTTTACTGGACAATAATGATCTATTGTAAGTAAAATAATAAGGACAACTAATACTCATTAAAACAATTATGGTATGGGTATCGTTTCATATTTACCTACATAACCTCAAATAGTTTGTATGTAAAATAAATCGTGAGATTACTTACTAGTCTGTTTCTCTCCAAATTAAAAATCGCAACACTTTTATCAAAAGAACCTGAAGCTAATCTTCTACCATCGCAAGACCAGCCGACAGAATGTACTTTGGAGCTATGGGCTATATACTCCCGCACAACATTATGACTCGCAAAGTAACTTCGTAATTCTGCTAAATCTTCTATCGGTGTCTGAGTTTGCTTAGATTCCTTCATTTTAGTTTCTAAATTTGTTAATAACCATTTACTTTTTAAATTAGTAAACAAATATGAAATACCGCTACTGAAATGTCAACTTACAAAATACTGACAGTGTCAAATGACATTATGACAAGCCGTCAAAATGAATGAGGCTCGGGTTCTCGGGTATTTCATTATACAGCTGTGCCCTGTCGGTCGGTATAGCTAAAAGGCATAAAACAAAGAATTGAATCGAATATACAGGCGAAAATTGTTAGATGCCTATCAATAAAAAAAACTCCCTGACTTGTAACGAATGACACAAACACGCTGTCTGTTTAAGTCTTATCAGATTTTAGATTTAGATTTTATAATAAGTAGTAACAGTGTGAACTTTACACTGCTGGACTAAGGCCTTCCTCTCCCACTAAGGAGAGGGTTTGGAACATATTGCACCATGCTTTTGCAATGCGGGTTGGGGGAATGTAGAATTTCGATGAAATTAGACACATGCAATAAATAATAGGATACATTATAGGACGTCCTCAGGCACGGTGGAGTGACGATATACGCAAGGCGGCTGGCAGGAGCTGGATGCGAGTAGCCGGAGAAAGACCGCAGTGGCGTGTGCTTGGAGAGGCCTATATCCGGCAGTGGACAAAAACGTGCTGATGATGTGATGTGTGATGATGTGATAGACACATGCAGGTTTCCTGGTGATGTTTTCCTTCACCACCGAGCACGAAATGAATTATAAACATAAATTAAGCATATTTATATTGTAGTGCTTGCCTGGGTTTGAATAAGTATCAGTTTCAATAATTCAATAATATAATAATAGTTTTGACGGTTGTAACAGCAATATTTAGAGTTTCAGCTTAATAATGATAAATGGCCTTATAATAAATGAAATAATAAACGTACAAGTGAAATTAGAACATTTATTTCAAAATATATTTTTTAGTTCGATTGAACATATTCCCTCCTCCAAACTTTAAGCTGCGTAAGAAAATACGCCATTGGTAAAAACCAGACGCAGTACATAAACAATATATGTAATAATTTCTCCTGTAAATAATAAAACATTATAGCATAGTACCTAAATTTTTTTTTCAACAGTTAAAAATATGTACTAATTTTAAATATAATTAGAAATAGCTAGTACAAGACGTAAAGTTACGAAAATATCTATTACTCTGTATAAGTCTTTAATCTGAGCCAGATATTTACGTCGTTTTAGTTTTGGTCGGACAATGGCCTATATTAAAATAAATCACTTTTAGTTCTAAGATTTTAGTTTTTGCGCAAATAGCTTACCCCGTACGAACATGGAATCCTAGGAGGAGTGCATATAACTATACCGACTTGAGCAAACTTTCTTTTAGGCACGATAAGTGGTTGAACTGTTGTTCTACTTCTACGCAATATATTTATTAAGCCTTTTCCCAGCATATTTGATCGATCAATGCTATCCTTCGGCGATACAGTAACAATAATGCGAAAATGACATTTAAGTTTTTTATAATAAGAATACTTTCATTTAAAACATCCTTTAAATATAGGTTTTTTTATTAAAAAGGTTTTATTATTTTTTAAAAAAAATTCAACACTATAAATAAAAAGTTGTGTCTAATCACAAACCATAGATACAAACATGGGCGTTTAACAGACATATTAATCAGCGAAATCCATTACATTAGAGTATGTTCCCAATAACAATACGTTTTAGCATAAATTAGCAGAATATATTAAAGGTTTCTGACGTAGAAGGTATGATAGTATAAACTATAAACGCAAGAGACTTAACACTTTGCTCATATGATCCAGCAAAGGAAAAAGTTGTGAAGAGGGTACAAACATACATATTATAAAGGTACTAATACTCAAATCATCATCATCTTAGACAGCTTAGTTAACATAAACAAAACATCATATATCATATATATTTTTTCATACACACATTGCAAACATGTGTATTTAAAAAGTAAAATTAAGTAGAAACTTATTAGGAACTGTGCACAATATAAAAACCAAGGCACAAGGTCATATGTAAAAAATAAATTAATATTAAACAAGCTTTATACATACATTCAGTCCACATACTACAAAACATGTATACTAGATTTTATTTAAATAAACAATAAAATTGTGCGTTAGGTCAATTTTTCTATAAATATATGACTGCTGTGATAAAACTTAACCAGAGTTTTACTGCAGCTTAAAGAATATATTAACAAATGACTCTTTTCACTACTTCACTTAACAAAGCATAAAAAATGAAATCATATGCAAGATTCCAGGATAAAAATATATACATTCTCAATGCTTACGTAGGCATACACTCATCCAGTAAAATAATAAATATTAGACATCACATACATTACTATGATTCCAATGTAAGTAGCTAAAACACTTGTGTTATGGAAAACCAGAAGTAACAACGGTACCACAAACATCAAGAAAACATAGAAAACTAATTAACTTTCACTACGTCGACTCGGCCGGGAATCAAGAGCGGCGTACCCAAGAAAATCGGTGTACATAATACTCGACCACAGAGGTCGTCAAATAGTAAAGTCCCTGTATCTCAGACCATATAGTGGTTTCAAAGGCCATGAAGTTAACAAACGCAGGCAATAAAATAATAATTTTAAATATTGTAATATAAAAAAGCTATGGACATGTCCGTAGAGAAATATAAAATCAAAGGTCTATGAATCAGAATAACTCGATAAAGTTTCCTCTAAATTCTGCATGCATTTATAAAGACAAAATGTCGAACAATCTAAAATAGCAGCGCATTGGCGTATCACAAACACGAAACTTTTTGGACAGTTTTCCATAATTTCGATATCAAACTTTTCACTCATATCCAGGCTGCGGGTAACAGCTCGTGACTTGTAATGTCTCATCCAGTAATTAAACTTTTCTATGCTTAGATTACTAACAAGATTTTCACGTTTAATGTGCCTTCTTCTTTTTTTTGCCATGCGTGATAATTTTTCATTTGCAATTTCACTCAAAGGAATATCATCTTCAGAATCACTATCACTTTTTATAAGTTCTATTTTATTTTGCTGAGATCCAATGTTTGCATAGTTCTCTATTGTCTTATGAATTATCTTATCGAGATCTAAATCTGCGTCAAAGTTGATATTGTAGTTAAATTCAATGTCTTCATTCAATTTCAGGTATAGTTGTTCAATATCGTGAGTTGAATCGTCGAATTTCGGATTGCTTGGAGTTTTTATATTTAGATCTTCTGTGGTTTCGTCTTCGAGATCTGACATTGTATTATTTATTGTAACATTTGGATGAATGCTACTTATAACTGATGAATTAATGTCATTTTCTTTTTGGTCATTAAAATCTTCAATTTTACCAATGGAAGTTTCCATTTTAGTATCTTCTAAATCAAAGTGATTATTTACAAAAGTTTCATTGTTTAATAATTCCTGATTACTTTGGTTATGTATCACAGATTTGACATGCTCTGCTACTTTTTCTAATATGTCACTCTCTATGCTTTTATAGTACCCTTCCATTATTGCTTTGACAGAACCAATCGATTCACTCTGACCCGTTGGTGCGTCCATTTTCTTTCTTTTAACTTTAGTTTCACCAGCCTCTTGGTTTTCAAAGTCCTTCTTTCGCTTTCTCGGTTGTTTTTCCTTTGGCAGTGGTATTTTATATTTTCTGCAAGCCATTTCTATTAATGTTTCTATAGCCGAATTTCTGTCGAATGTATTTGGATTATAGTTGTCTTCCGAGTTCACAGATTCACTTAATCTGTCGTTAAAATCTAGTTTTGTATTTTGAAAATCATTGCCGTAGTCATTTTGAAATTCGGTGTTTTTCGAATCTTCGAATGCATCATCCTTTTTTTCTTTTTGAAAAATGTCCATATCTCTAAAATCATCATCAAATATACAAACGCCTTCATCTTCTTCGTCTATCGGTTCAAAAGCTTTTTCTTTTTTCATCTTAATGTTTTCCTTTGAGTCGTCACTCATTGCTTCATCACTTTCAACGGGTGTGGATTCTATATTAGAATCGTATCCATGATCACTGTCTTTATCACTGTTGAATTTATTTTCACTTTCTTTTGTAACATGATCAGTTGTAGGTGGTTTAGTTTTCAGCCAGTGTTTATTTTCACAATTCCTAACAAACACCATTGTAGTGTTCCCTTTGGATGATTTCAAGGTTCCAATTATAAAAGGATTTATACATTTGTTTATTTCGCTAACACCCTCAATCGTGTTATCCACATCGTCATATTCTTCAGGAAATTTTAAATCAATTATGGCATATTTGAGAGAATATTTAGTGAAGTCTTCACTGAGAAGTAACCTTAAGTCCGGATCTTGTAGGTATTCTAATATAATTTCCGTGTATGTGGACATAGGGGTAAGAGTAGCGGGGAATTCTTTTTTAGGGATAACCGAAACAGTTTTCTCGACTGTGATCTTATTTATGATGTCCATTGTCACATTGTCACTTAGCTTTATCGTCCTTGTTTTCCTCTCATTCAAATGTTCCATTAACACACAGTCATCAACTGGTAGTTTGTATATTCTCGCCATCGGCAAGTAATATTTACACAATATTGTCTTTCTAAATAATAAAAACTGATACCAGTCTTGAAACGAGAACAATCTCTCCGTTGAGTCTGAATATAAGCCGAGTTTGTAGGATTTTGAATAATTCTTTTCATAATTGATTTTATCAACTTGATCTGATATTTTGAATTCGTACTGATCATCCAAACCGAAGCACATTTTCAGAGCTATTAGGATATAAGACATACAAACGCCTTCGTAATCTGGTATGCGTACTAGGGTTTGCTTAGCCCGAGTATCCAGTTTCAAAAATTCACATGGCATGAGATTCATTAACGATATTACTAAAGTTTTAAATTCGCTAGGCAGACATAATTCCTTAACATAGTTACTAATCATTTTATTTAAATCTGGTACAAGCGGAACGCCTAGATCGAGACGTTTGAAGAATGTCATTGCTAACGTACGAATAATCTTCGGAGTGTAATCGTTTTGACAAAGGATGAAGTTCTTCCAATGTGGAATGGATTTCGTATTTATTTCATCCGGCACATATTTTGTACAATTATACAAGCTCAGCCTACCCTCTTTTATGAACCTGAGCAGATGAGACAGCTGTATCTCACTTCTGTCTAAATTCAATGCTATATATATCAATGTTAGCAATGTTCCTTTTGTCACGATTTTGATGTCACGTCGAAATTTGTCTGTTTTAGTTTTTTTATTGCGTGACGTTTTTGAGATGGTAGATTTGTCGTTTTCATCATCAGAGTCATCTGTATTTGCATCATCAACTTTCTCTTCTCCATCTGAATGTATTGTTTCATTGAAACTTTCATTATCAAGTTGACTTTTGTTTCTGAAAATTTAAAAAGATGTTAATAAAGTAAACCTACTGCAGGGCTTTTAGGTTGCACAAAAGTAAAGCTACTGAAAATCTTTAAGATCGCACCAATTCGGTTTGGTCACACATGTAATATACATATATACGTAAACTAAAAACTATTTATCTTAATTATAAAATTAAGAAAAAAAATACTAACGCTTGTAGCTCTAAACAATTCAAATATATTTATCAACTGTTAATCGTCCTAAACAGTAAAAAAGAGCTTTTGTGTGAATGAGAGACAAATATGGAGAGAGAATTTAGGGTAATTAAGCAGAAAACGAAGGTATCTTAAAAAAAGTTTCAAGTATACTGCGACACAACTTAAATGTAGCATCGGCAAAATTCGTGAAACTCCCTAATTAGGACTAACTATCCCAAATTATCAAAATTTTATTTCTTATGTGAATATGATCTTTACACGAACGTAATAACTTGTAATATCATATGACCTAATATATTCGTCAATTTGACACATCGATTTATATATATACTTGCTTTCTCGGGTTGAACTGCCGCGAGAATCTATAACGACAAATGCCTTCGGATGGCGCGATAGGGAGCTATTTCTATTGGTTGCATAAATCGGCAGTAATCGGTTTTATTGAATTTGCTGATACGGTTTGGTTTGCTGAGGGGTTTTATTGTAAAAATTGACTTCAAAGAAAACTCAATGCATATAAAATCGTTTGTTGGGAATTTATAAGCGTCGCTAATAAGTGAAATAAGTTTTAGTTACAATGAGATGTGCATAGCTTGATTATGGTGTGCCTACCGTCTAGAACGGTATTACGTGGTCGCGTGCGTTTACAAATAGGCGGTAGGTGAGTTGGTTGCTATTCTATTTGCCAGGCGCTAACAGGGGTAAGTATTTCATATGCAATTTTATTCTGGGGAAAAGCTATTACTATAACCTGTGGATACTTTTACCGTTCTTATATGTTGCGTATACACTGACGTTCATTAAAGGCGTAATAAAAAAACACATTCACAGGTAATATAATAATACTTACTTGTCAACATCTGTCACTTGAAACATCTTAATGTATTTTGTCCAAATCCATAATATAGCCGTCTTCACGCTGGTTTCAGCTCCCAAGTTCAACAATTCCTCTGTCAATCCGGCTAAGATGAAGTTGTAAGCATGCCACTTGTTCCATTCTGGACTCACTGAAACGATTTACAAAACATATTACAACAACACTTAAGGCCACACGTAGGGTAATATACGAAGGCTAAATAACATTAACATTTTTTTCATGACGTACTTGGCGTATAGGTTTGCGTATTGACTTGGCAACTAAGAAATTGTGTAACAGGAATAAGAAAAAATGAGATCAGTGTTGCCAACATCGGAGTTTTAACTTGTTTTTCTCGATTCGTTATGGATTTTAAAACATGAATGAATATAAAAAAAAAATCGAGTGGTCCCCTCACTAAGCCTGTCTTGTAGATACCAACTACAACTAAGCAGTAGAAAGTGCAAATTTCTACTTACTGCTGCTCATTAAGTGTTTCAAATTACGATAGCACATCGTATTTTGGACGATGATAGACAAGTAGTCTTTATCGACAAATCCTACTTTTACCATAGGCCAGATGTGGCATAAGTCAAATCATGAAAGCGTGTGACTTAGTATCACCCTGAGGAAATTCTTTGGAACATTGTGGGCAATTATTTGGAAAAGAATATCAATGGGGCCAGACATTAGAAAAAATCACCTGACTGCTAGACAGTATGTTTATGTATCTCAAATATAATTTGGTATCGTATTTTGAGGGTATTAGGACAGCAAGACGATATAATGCTAATACTCTATTGTTTTCCCCTTAAAGTCCAAAGGAGATTTAGCATAGGGCTAAAGGATTAAAGAATTTCTTGAGTTACAGATTATATTATTGCAACTGAAAACTGGAGACGGGAAAAACCTTTAACATTTAAAGAGCAGCCCAAATATTCTGCAAAACTTAATCTCTTGTAAAAAGTTACAGAGTTGCCTGCTACTTAATATTTTCTTTAACAATCTCTTAATATATTGATTCATTCTGTGAAATAAATTCAATTTGAAACAAGTTCTTTCCATTATGTTACCTTAACTTCCAATAAACTCATACGAAAATAGAAGAAGTGTATCATCTCACGGTAATGCCGTGGTGGAATATGTTCCAACCTTCAAATGGAAAGGAAGCCTTAGTGGCAGCAGGCAGCAGTAGGAAATTTACAGGCTGTTGTTGGTTCGTTGGTTCTTTTAAGCAGTTATTGTACTTAATTTCATAAGTAATATACTAATTTCATAGATGAATTTATACTAATAAAACAGTTTAACATACTTTCATTTATTTGTTTCGCTTGCACGGCTGTAGTAAGCTTCCTGGCTGTGGTATGTGCGAAGGTACCATCAGCTAACACTGTTTGCTCTACCACAGTTTCTCTTACATTAACATCTTGTGTACCACACTCAACGCAGTAGTAGAAGCCATCAACGAGATTCATATCTGTCCCATCACAAACTTTACAGGAATATGACGTCATTGTAAAAGATTAGAATTTCTATTTTATTATTTCTTATATTTACGATTATTGGTATTGCTCACAATTTAAAAACACGTGAATAACATGCTGCAACTCAGCTGAGATTTGACATTTGTATAAAAACATTAAATAAAATAAAAGACATAATTCAATAAATATATTACGTTATTTGTATATATCACAATTTTCCTTTTTAATCAATTGTTTTTCAAACCATTAATGTATATATTACAATAAAGGTTTTAACTTAACTACTTAGTGTTTAAAAATGTAAGTTACTATAAAGTTGGTATCATTGTTTTGAACTGACATATCATTTATTGCCATTAATAATGGAATGCTCCCATTTTAGGTGAATCCTATAAAGAACTCAAATCACATTATTATAATCATATTTATTACTAAAATTTATTCAAATCACTTAAGTACAAATACTGAAAAAATCATTTACTAGGCTAATACCAAAAATGTACAAAAGATACCATGTACCAAAGATGTTATGGAGCTCTGGAACCGTAACCAAAACTATTAAATATCCAAAACAGAAATGTAACTGAAACCTGCGTTTTATAATTTTTTGCAGACTCACAGAAATAGCTAAAACTTGTTTTTAAAGCTATTTGTTTTTTCGGTGCTGGTAAAATATTATGCATATATTCATATTCATCTCCTGATCCTGAATACTATGTTCAATATGGCACGTTTCAATGTGGATGAATTATAAACATGTTTATTTTTACTTTAAACGTAAATTATAAAAGTAAGTCTGTTAAAAAAACGTAACCTATTTAAAGTCTTCTACAATAATGAATTTAATATATTTTATTGATAAGCTTTTAATTTAAATTAAGACAAAATGACATGCACGGGATTATATGCGTTCAGAAATAAATAATCCCTTATGCATTATTAATTATTAATAAAGTACTGATTTTTTTTAGTAATGTATATGATATGCTCATTTAAATTTGTAATAAACGATATTTGATTTTGAAATATAAATAATATTGATAGTTTTCAAATAAAATTTCTATTTTTTTTAAATATAGTAGCATATAAAGTCATATCATGGCAACTGGAATTGTACCGTACCTTGCTTGCGGTTGTGGTCATTTGTAGCGTATCGCTATCCGTCGTCAATAACTATACGATACGATCCCGGGGCGTGTTCTGCGTAACAGAGAACTGAAAGAAACCGACCGGCTAATTTCACTTTCATCACTTAAACGAGTAAAGTTAAATCTTTGTGGGTAAAAAACTGAAATGCGAGCTCTGTTACGACCCGTCACACCCCTGTGAGAGATCGTGATCCGTGTTCGTTGCGTGTCTTCGTTTCAAGGGTTGTGCTATTCCCGCGGCTGTTTATCAGTGTTTACTATAGAGTGACTGAGCTGATGTTGTGCAGTGTAAGTTCTGTGTAAGATCGCGCGTTATTCATTGATGGGCGGCTTTTTGCACGCGGCGAAGGCGGCAGATCGGCCGCATCGGCGGATACCAGCTTTCCGGAGGGTCTACTTTAAAATCCGCCACACTGGAACTGATGGAATTAGAAAATATCGTAGCCAACACTGTCTACTTGAAAGCCAGAGAGGGTACGTTGTTATTTACAATTTAAATTAGTTACGCGAATTATTATTCATGAGCGACTTTGGGATTCTTTATTTAAAATGGTATCGAGTTGTGCGTGAATCTTGTTTACCGTGCAATTTGTAAACAGGCATAGTTGAATGACCTAATAATCAGTTATTTAATATATATTAATAAAGTTGATCAATGGACTCCTGTATGCACGTAATAGCGGCTATCTTCAACCGAAAAGTAAATAAATCTTGAACGGCTGGCACATTAGACATTACACATTAGTCATAATTGTCTGTAATCAGCTGTGAAATGTAATTTACGACTTGAGGTATGTCATTATTATTTATATTCTTGGTAAATTATTTGGCCATATTTAGTGATGCTATTAAAACATTCTTTATAAAAATACAACTTTATTGGATTGAAGGATTCATATTTACTATTTGGCCTTTTACGTTAAGGCAATTATTTTTTTTTACTTAAGAAAAAAAGCAGCCTCTAAGTATCCCACTGGTGGACTTAGGTCTACTATCCCTTTTCAGAAGAAGGTTATATGGATATTTTTGAAAATCATTTTGCTAATTATTATATACATTTTATGGCCAATGTTTCTCAATTATATTTATTAACGAAACAAATTATTATATTCATATAAATTTATGACATCACAAATGTTTCATGTAGGACTAAATGTCCTTGATCACTAAAAATATACACAATTCTCTGTTTTCCTAGTATATTATCAATATAGTGTTTTAATTAATTGTTAAACATTTTAAACAACCTTGAAATACAAAGATCTTTGGTTTATAATATAACAGTGTAACTTATAAATGGTGTTCATTAAGCGATCGGTTAAACAATGCTGTCATTAGAATGTCTTTTTTCCCACATTGATATGAGATTGAATGAGCTCTGCAATGGTTATTGATCACTGCCCCCCATAGTTATTGAGGCTGTATGATATACTTACCATTACTTACATAAAAAACACCAATCTAGAAAATTGGAATGTTACAACTGAAATACAATGACAATATATTACTGCTTGCACAAATGTTTAAGGCTTTGCATAGAGCCCTACCACCAATTAAAACAACAGCAACCTATTATTTATTAATTGATAATGCAAATAATAAATAATAGTTTTAGTAGATTGTTATAAAGATTAACTGAGTGTACCATACTTTACCTCTCTACTCTTACCTTATATCTTATATTTTCATACAGTTTGAGATTTTGTGGTTATTTAAAACAGTTGTTTTTGATGGATTGAAATAGTTGTTCCATTGGGATTTGTTCATTCTTTCTACTGACATTAGTGCATCTCTGGTAAAAAAAAAATCTTATTTAGGTCTGGCAATAATATGTGGTCAAGATTGCTTACAATAAAAGCACTATTATCTTTATATAAGTCAGGACTTTCTGCTATTGTCTGGGCTATCTATTTAACTAATATGTTTCAATGAATTGTCATCTATAGAGTCATTGTCTAAAAGGTAAAAACACATATAGTCTATTCCAACGACAAGAGAACAAAAGTTAAATAAAAAACATTTGACATAGAATTCTTGTTATATCATTGTAGACAGATCGAATAATTGATTATATTAGGTATGCATTTTCAAAATTGCTTTACGAATGTCAACAAAGCTGTTATCCTAACTTGGGCTATAATATACAAGTAGTTAAGTGGAGTATTATAATTAAAGATTAATCGTAATAGCGCTCAATATAGGTATAGCAAATCACAAAAATGCAAATTTAGCTACCATAAGTGTTAAGCATTCTTTTTAAATTTTCACGGTAATAGACATACAAATTTATCAATATAATTTTTATTTATCTTCATTTTCATTTTCCTTATAGTTATAAAGGTATTTATTTATTTACTTAAACATTAAACTGATTGTATGGTTTTATTTTTTATATTGAGTCTGAATTGACCTGCATTATTTAATCAACATTATTTGATAAAAGAAATTTTATCAAATAAAGATAATATGCATTTTTAGCAAATTATTCATTGCAATGATTGTTATCAAAATTTTATAGTATTTGTCGTACAACAGTCCAATAAACAACATTTAAAAAAAAGAAGTTTGAAATGGATTAATCAGCATTTATTGTACTGAAATGAGTTCAAAAGCTTGATCATCTTTATCTATTTGCTGTTAGCAGTTATGCATAGAATATTTTGTTAGTGTTTGCAATGAGGTCTTCTTAGATTAAAAAAGATTAATATTGTAATTTTATAAAAAATATTAAATTGTAAAAAAAATTCTCAATCAATGACTAAGAATAATAAAAATATACTTCTATCTTAAATAAAGAGGGTTTACCATATGGCAACATATTAAAAATAAAACAGTGAAGTGTTTATTAAAATAAATTATATTTCCATGGTAGCAAAAAAAAGAATGATGACAAGATGTATTTTATTGACATTATTTGTTGTATAAAAAAAGGAACAGATGTCGTTTAAAAGAGATTCAAACTTTATTAAATTACCAGAATCTTTAGATTTAGACCATGAACTTACAATCAGAGTCAAATATTGTATGCAAAAAAAAAAACACGTTGTTCTTAATTTAAAATTTAGTCACAAAACGAATTACATTTTTCTCTTTGATTAACTATTTAAAGTCTAGATAGACTTTCAAAAAGGAAAACGCATTAAAGGAAAAAATTGTGACCAATAGTAGACCTCTACGTACACGCACACAAGGAACGTAGGATGATGTTTGGCTAGTGTGAAGCGTAGTTGTCACGCACACCAAGATAATGAAATAGGCCTAATTGTTTTAGTATGTTTTTTTTTATTCTATCTAGACATAATATTTTTTCAATAGAATTTAGATGACGATGTTTTATAACAATGTACGTATATATATTTTTTTCCTTATCGCTTTCAAAGGTTAGACAGTTACATAAACCACTTAAGATAAAATTGTTCAAACGCATTATGTCACATGTTTGGGTTAAACACAAAACACAAAAGTTTATTGAACTTTATCGTATTATAAAAATTACAATCTCTTAAATAAATATTATTATAAACTTATTTGACTTGGTGCTATTTAATCTTTATACAATTTAAGTAAATTAAAAAAAATAGTTGAGTTGTAAATGAAAACTCAAATAAAAACTCATTGTTAATTCTTGTCATATTAAGTTTGTTTACAGTCGATATCACCTTTTATATTTTAATCACGCACACATACGTAACAGCAAAATCTATACAGATATAACTTATAAATTAAAAATCACCTTTTTTAAGAAGATTCATAACTAATCAATCGTTCAATTAAAAAGCAAATAATAAAACCGGGTGTATGGGTTGAAGGCTAAGCAAAGTAAGAGCGTTCAAGTGTCCTCTGCCTATGAAGACTGTTCTTGAGGAGGTTTGAAGCATACTCCGCTACAGTGCTCCAATGCATTCTGGTGGAAACACATGATGCATAATTTCACCCCACACATAAAGTAGCCTCACGATCTTTTCCTCTACCGCTGTTAGATGACGAATGAAATGAATTACTAATTCAGGAAACTTAAATTTTATTTTGAACAATGATTTATTTATCGTAACAATTCGAAGACGATTATAGCGCGATTTGAAAACCTACTAATCTATTAATGACAACTTATAAATAATATTTTACTGACGAAGATGAAAAACCGCGGAGCACGAGATGCTTTACTACAAACAATAGAACTCGTGATAAAAACATCAACTTCATATAAATTAAAAATAAAATTGGAGTGAAAAATGGGCAAGAAATAAAAAGATAATTTTAAACATCGATACATAAATGTCCAACTTAAAAATGTACAACTTCATTGCGAGCATCTCCTATTTTAACAGTCGGTTAAAACGATTTTGCTTTGCAATTTGAATCAGCAATCTTCGTGCAAAACTCACGTGTTCTAATCACTCGATCATCCCGGCTTAAGAGTAATTGAGCCAATGTAATTAAAGACACAATGGATACAACACAGTAGATAGATAGGTTGGTAGCATTGATTGATTGATTGCATACTTACGAAGGTGATCACTTACCATTACGATTCAATTGCCAACCCAACAAATATAATTAGACTTTTGCCGAAGTTGTAGAATAAAAAAAAAAAAGTTTTGTATTACCTTCGAACAGTTGCGAATTTAAATATGGAATTACTTATGCGTTCCTTTTTCTGTTTTAAACGGTAAATTGTAACTGCAATTCCATTATTAAAATTGTTCACATAACAACGCTCCCAATACGCCTAAATAATTAATTGAATACAAGTGAATTGACTAACTAAGGATAGGGACAAGCGTGAACCTGTTTAATTAGCATTCATGGCGCCGATCGACTGGTTTCATGCATTTCTAGAAAATAAACCGTAATTAATTAATATACGAACAAAAGTGTCTTAAAATAAACTTTATTTGTTAGTGGTGGTGGTTCCGACTATATAACGGTTCTTATACGATAACTAAAGGATGTTTCTAGTTATTCGTGTTTTGTGAATAATAATAATTTAAAAGAAGCAAATAAATTTTCTTCAAGTAATGCTCTGAGTTAATAAATAAAACAAAAATAATTTTACCAATAACCTCTTATGTTTTGCGGCATTCCTTTAAATCGAAATTAAAAAAAAATTTGCTAAATCCATTCATAAATTAACGAGTTTAAGACAGCGAATTGAGAACTTATTTTCAGTCAGTTAGTAGTAAAGCTTTAATTGAATAATGGAATAAGTTCGAAAGAATTATATATTAGAAATTACACACAGTATTAATAGTAAGATGGAAAATATTTTTAACGCATACTTGTCAAATCATCGACTAATTAAGTTCTAATGAAAAATAATTTTCTTAATTATATTTCATATTTTAGTCGCAATTATATACTCCCTATATTGTCACGTCACACGTTTACAATTAAAGATTAAACTATTTCATAGACTATTTTTTTTTTTAAATGTAAATATATTTTAATGTCAATGACCCGAAAAGGAGTGCCAGATCGACTATTTCATATTCAAGTAAATCGTTCGTATAAAATTGTTTACACTTTTAAAACACCTTAGCTGGCTCAAATGTTAGCTTAATATGACCGTAAATGGTTGTACGTTTTTCATCTCATTTAACGGTACAACTAATTAACTAACTTCTAACCCAAATCATCCGGTAAAAAATGTATTTCAATTCGCACTCAAGTGAGGTTTTAGAAGCAGTTTTGTATTGTCCTTTTACAGGTTAACGTTGAATGTAAAATATCCACCACCTTCACCAGTGTCCAATAGTAACTTAGTCTATGATGTAGCCCTGATCGGTTTCGACCAATCTCAAGTGAGAGTCTCACCAGTTCGATGGGACAGCAATTCCGATACGGCAGAAAAGTGTTCAAATACAGCACCAACAGCTAAACGTACCTTCAAGATACGGAAATATATTCACACTTCTAGTTTCTGGGACCCTAGCTGTTATCGAGAAAAATTTGGATAGTAAAACCCAATAACTTTTATCAGGCACAATTTGTGTCAGCACGCAGAAACTCGGGATCTAAGGTGTTATATGTAGCCACTACCACAATTAAAAAGTCAAGATCGGTATTAGATATACGAAGCTAGATGGCATATCTCGTCTATCCGTATCTAGCGAGATTGTGAACTGTCAAAAGATTGTTAACCGCAACATACTGCTTACAATTTCACATGCGTTAAATTCATATAATTATTCTTTAGTTTATAATCTATCGGAGCAGATTTCAGCTAGAATCGACTAGCACTATCGAAATTGTGTATGTTATATTGTAAGTTGAATAAACGTTCACAATCATTCGACAGTTTGTAATTGCGTGATATAGATAATTATCTAACGGTATTAATTTTTTTTACGGTGGTATATACAAATTATAGATAGATGTACCATTGAAGAAGATTACGATTGCCATGCTGTTTAAAAATAAAAATATACAGGAGTATAATAAAAAATACACAGATAAGATATACTAAAATTTTATATAGTTTTAAAGTCCAATAAAAAATATTTTTATTTTGTTTTCCAGAAAAAAAATATTAAAAAACTTATAAAGTCTGAAAATTTATCCTGAAAACAAAATCCTTATTTTATTAAGTATTCAAGCAAAGCGCTGGGATAACAGATATTTAACTTATAAATCACAGTTTTTGTGTAGGGTTTAACAATTTAGGTGTTGTTTACATAGCGTAATAAAAATAAAAAACCTTATATAATAAACGTATGTATGTGCGAGGCGTAGTACAAAGTATGTGCTTTACTAAGTGTATTTTGATATGTAAGTGAGTACTTAAAAAATTACCGTATACTTTAAAAAGGAATTTACCTAAAGATAAAGTATTACTATTACGTATTATAGGATGGACGATTTAAAAAAGATGGCGTGTATGGTTTGGATGTGGGCGGTCCAAGATTGGGATGGTTGTCGTTCTATGGCGCTTTCGTACAGTTGTTGTAAAAAATTGTCCTTTAATTTAATTAGTAACATCTCCTAAAGCCATTGGCTGTCGTATGTACATATAAACATAAGTAGCGGATTTATACTTGGTAGTAGGGCTTTGTGCAAGTCAGTCTGGGTAGGTACCACCCATTCATCAGATATTCCACTCCAAACAACAGTATTCAGTATTGTTGTGTTCCGGCTTGAAGGGTGAGTGAGCCGGTGCAACTACAGGCACAATACAAAACATCTTAATACCCGAGGTTGGTGGCGCATTAATAATCTAAGGAATGGTTAATATTTCTTAGCGCCATTGTCTATGGACGGTGGTGACCACTTTCCATTAGGTAGCCCATACGTTTGTCCGCCAACTTATACCATAATAAAAATGAGTCCGATGCCGTAACTAACCATATACAATATAAAACTTATTTCTTTATATTTTATATTTGTTTTGTGTGCATTATGATGAGCGGTCGACAGCCCATACACATTTATTACATGTACATCGTGCTACCAACCTTGAGAGCTAAGATGTTATTCTGCAGTTACAGTGATATATTCACCTTTTAAACCGTAACTTAACAATACTAAGTATTGCCGTTTGGCGAGAGAATATCTGATGAGTGGGTGGTTCCCACATAGACGGACTTCAGTTATACCACTAAGCAACCATCTCGGCTACCTTATTGATGAAAGTGTTCCAAATTATTTTTCTGCATCGTTATCATTAATCATTAAATAGTATAAAACAAAGTCGCTTACTGCTATCTGTCGCTATGTATGCTTAGATCTTTAAAATTACGGAACGGATTTTGATGCGGTTTTTTTAATAGATAGAGTGATTCGGAAGAAAGTTTGTATGAATGAATACATACACAATATTGTAAACAAACACTGATAATTTTAAAAGTTTGTAATGTGATGTCGTAGCCATGCGCAGACAGGGCGGATCGCTAGTAGGACATATTAAGTTGGCAACACTAAATCAAAATGATTGACGTCAACCTTAAAATCCTCATATGGTATAATTACATTTGCCGTTTAAGTTATTTTTTTTTTTTAATTTCGATTTTTAATGTTGCACGCCTGGGAATAACATTTATTGACACGTTCGTGTTCAATGAAAATGGTGTGATTTGATGCGGTTCGACACTTAAGGAACTTTAATTACTGTATTAAGTTCTTATATGGTCTTAAAGTGTTATTTATACGTCGGGTACGCTAACTTAAGTCTTAATTCAATCGCCTGTTAGACATTCCACACGATCACGATTTATCGCTGCGGAAAACCTCGCGTCTTAAACCCTATTTGTACCTTTTTAATCATAAAATACGTTTGCCCTAAATTATTGCTTTTTATATATCGGAGTAGTTCTAATTTTATTAACAATTATACAAATTTAGAACTATTCTGCCGATATTGCTAATGTAAGACATATTCTGTATTAGAACGTAACATGAAAATTTACGTTTTCGTAAGTTACGTTAAGATACAATAAAGTGTGTCATTAAAATAATCAATGGATTGATACAATTCTATTTAATAAATTATCTTTAAACCTCCGATCGTCGATTTGTATGAATAGTTTTTGTATCTTAACTTATGCGTGTCAGTGACCTTTCACTCGATTTTGACGAAAAAAAAGATATGTATATCGTGATACTTTGATATGCTTATTATTAATTGTTGTAGGATATTATAAGATAAGAATTATTAAGGAGATAATTACGCAAATGAAAATGATTTACTTTAATTTTTACTAAGAACACATAACGCCTAAATGTAGTTAAGTGGTAGGTTGACAATTCCATTTTGATATTGCGATGCTGATTTTAGACATAGGATAGAGATAGGATATAGTTAGATACTTTATTTATGACACTCAGTTAACAGAGACATGAAGTAAGAAAAAAGAATTAAAAAAATAAGGTCGATCGATAATTCCAATGTTCACCGATTTAAATATTACTTCGAAAGATGAATAAAATGTATACATCGAATGTAGGAATCTATATCATATATGCTTTTCAAAGAAACGTTTCGATACATACTAGCGAGTTGCCCCGGCTTCGCACGGGTACTTGTATGTATGTACGTATATGTATCGTTATATTATGTCCGATTTACATAAAATCATTATAAATTATAATCTATGTGTTACACTGTTTTGCATCCAAATTCGTTCAGTAGTTTTTTCGTGAAAGAGTAACAAATATATAGTACGACACAACTTAGATGTAGCATCGGCAAAATTCGGAAAACCGATCACATCCGAATTAAGTACACTATCCCAAATTATTAATATTTATTTCTCATGTGAATATGATCTTTACGCGAACGTAATAACTTGTAACATCATATGACCTAATATATTCGTCAATTTGACACGTCGATTTACATGCACTTGCTTTCTCGGGTTGAACTGACGCGACAATCTATAGCGACGAATAGCTTCGAATGGCGCGATAGGGAGCTATTTCTGTTGGTCGTGTAAATCGGCAGTGATCGGTTTTATTTTAATTTCATTGTATTTTCCGATGCTACATATTATTTGTGTCGTACTATACATGCATCCGTCCTCACAAACATTTATAATATGAGTAGGATATGACAGCACGTTCTGATCTTAACTTGTCTGTTATTGACACTAGCAGGGCATCAATGGTAGCGACGGTGTCATCTGATTTTGTTTGAGAATGAAGCGTTATCCCTAGCTCACTATGTCAGCGCCATCTGACGATATAAAGTATTATTATTATATGATTGACTTAATCTTTTGTTTATTATTTTATTTGTTGATTATAATACCTTATTAACTGCCCTGCATCTACAATACTTCGCACGTGACATTGACGCGACAATCTCTCTGTCCTCCAGGCACAAATAAAAGACCCAAAAAGTAAAAATATCTATCCAAAATACCGTGATAAGTTCAAATGTAGGCCTTTATACATTTTTTGTTTGAAATGAAAAGTACCTCTCAATTTTATGATATAACACGTCAGAATATTTGAAAATAGAACGCAATGAATAATGTCATGCAACGTATAGTAAGACACAAATTAGATGTAGCATCGGATAAATTTTTATAAATTAAAAAAAATCGCCTTCAAAAATGAACTAAAAAGAAAAAAATAATCAGTTACATCCATATCCAATTTACGATTTTTTAATCACCTCTCAAAGTCGGTGCCAACATTGCTATATATGCGTATAGGTACATAATACATACATACAAAAACTAAATCTATTTATTGTATAGATGACACCATTAGACAAACCTATCGAAACAAATTAAATGATTTCAATATAGGAATTTATTTACTTTGTTGGCACCGCCTTCAAAAGGTGATTAAAAAATCGTAAATTGGATATGGATGTAACTGATTATTTTTTTCTTTTTAGTTCATTTTTGAAGGCGGTTTTTTTTAATTTATAAAAATTTATTTACTGCTTTTCAGTGTTGTTTTGTTATTTATAATTACAATTGGTAGTGTTTGTCATTCACTTTAATGCCGTTAATCATTGAGGAGTTCTCCTGGTAGTCCACCATTAGCTAGACTTCATCATAGGCATGTTTACTAACATCAATTGCTTGACTACTATCTTAAAGAAATAGAACTAAGCCCGTAAAATAGTTACTTACTAATAGGTTCTGATTACTAGTTGTGGTCTTCATCATCAGTTCCACTTCATCAAATGTCACTTTTCGTGAGCATATGACCAAGGCACTTTGAATAAAACCAAAATCACTATAGGTGTGCCTATAAAATTTGAGGAGTTCCCTCGATTTCTCCAGGATCCCATTATCAAATCCTGATCTCCTGACAATGGGACCACCTGTAAAACATGCCCTTTCAAACAAAAAAAGAATTGTCAAAATCGGCCCAGCCATCTTCGAGTAATTCGGTAACATACATAAAAAATAAAAAAAAAAAATAAAAAAAATGGCCCCGACGAATTGAGAACCTCCTCCTTTTTTTGAAGTCGGTTAAAAATGAAATGGAATGAAAATAAAACCGATTACTGTCGATTTACACGACCAATAGAAATAGTTCCCTATCGCGCCATTCGACGCTATTTGTCGCTATAGATTAATGCGTCAGAGAAAGCAAGTGCATGTAAATCGACGCGTCAAATTGACAAATATATTAGGTCATATGATATTACAAGTTATTACATTTGTGCAAAGATCATATTCGCGTGAGAAATAAATATTAATAATTTGGGATAGCGTACTTAATTCGGATGTGATCGGTTTTACGAATTTTGCCGATGCGACATCTAAGTTGTGTCGTACTATACGTAAATTAACATTTATGAACGCGATAATGTTTGGTCAGTGTGAAGTGACTTAACAAGATTTAGCGTTTAATTGCGCTCCAGTTGTGACAAGCTCGTGGCCAGCTATCCAGTTCTTATTAAAATTTATTTCAATTATAAATCAATGCATTGCGTAACCTCAATCTGTATATATATTATATATCTTAAACTACATACTGTAACATTACATAGTATATATCCTTGGATCTTTAATATTCCGCAATGGATTTTTGAAGCGTTTTTTTAATAGATAGATTGAAGAGGAAGGTTTATATGTATAATACATGCACAATATAGTAGAGAATGTCTTAAAACATAGTAAGACATTCTGTAGTGTATTTAGTATCAGCATTGCAACCGTGCGAATCCGGGTCGGGTCGCTAGTATATAATATAATAGAGTTGAACGTATGGTTTCACGCGCTAATGCTAGCAGCTAACATAAATATTTAAATAATATTTTTATTTGCGTCACATTATCCGTTTATTTAGGGAGGCGACAGATTATAATATAAAAATTACGTTCATACTAAAATCTTTTTAAATAAATAAAAATTTTAACAAAAAGAAAAACCGACTTCAAACAAAACACTATTTTAAAACAAATGAATATGCACGAAAAAGGTAATAAAAATAATTGCGTATTCAACATAATTTTTAGAGTCTTCCTAAGTTAAATGAAATGAAAAATATTAGACTACTTAAAAGTCGATTAACGATTATATCATGTAGTTATAGTTATTGGTATATTTGGAGCCGGTGTCAGCCACGGTGCCCTTGCCCCAACAATCAAAAGAAAGAAGCGATACGAGCCCCTTGATTGATCCAGTATATTATTGTGTAAAAGGTAATTTGTAAAAAACATATTTGTTAAAGTTTTCTCGTATTGTTTTTTGATAGATATACGTATGTATGTAGGGTTTTATTGGCTGACACCGACTCCAAATATAACAATAATTATAACTACATGATATAATCGTTAATCGACTTTTAAGTAGTCTAATATTTTTCATTTCATTTAACTTAGGAAGACTCTAAAAATTATGTTGAATACGCAATTATTTTTATTACCTTTTTCGTGCATATTCATTTGTTTTAAAATAGTGTTTTGTTTGAAGTCGGTTTTTCCTTTTGTTAAAATTTTTATTTATTTTTTGATTTTAAGTGAAGCTCATGTTGACTAACTAATTTTTTATAATATGGATAGATTAAGCGTTCCGTTTATATGAGTCAGAAACTACTTCGAGGACAATTTCAAAGGAAACTTGCGAATAAAGCAAAAATAGACTTTCGAAAATGCGGATTTAATACGTCACGCGGCGTAAACTACAAGGATCCCTCGAAAGAGCTGTAATCGAACTCAGCAAAAAAACTTTGAAAAAGACCAACTATATTTCGTACATCATATGACATCACATCACATACACAAAATTTGATTAAAGATAGTAAGAAATTCTGCCCCATATCGCACCCTAACTGCGAGCCGTATAGGAGTTGCATCACTACATAGTATAAAACAAAGTCGCTTTCTCTGTCCCTATATTTTTAAATCTACGCAACGGATTTTGATCCGGTTTTTTTAAAAGATAGTGTGATTCAAGGGGAAGGTTTGTGTATATAATACATGAACAATATAGTAAAGAAACACTGATAATTTCAGAAGTTTGCGATGTAATGTCGTAAATACACAAATTCTGTAGTATATTTATATAGTATCAGTATTGCACCCGTGCGAAGCCGGGGTGGGTAGCTAGTCGATTATAATATTCGACTATGATAATTACATTAACATAACCACATCACGGAAGGTGACTCAAATATCCAAATAACCTATAAATAAAAGATTCGACCGAGTATCGCTAACGTGCTCCTCAGAATTGTTCCGTTCCCTTCCGTTCCGTTACTTTGTCATGGATCCTGTACTCAGAACCTTACCAAACTTTCACCAAATTACCCTTGAAGTATATATTTTATAATAAAAAAAGAATTATCAAAATTGGTTAACGTGATTTTCAGTTATTCACCTATTTGTCGCGCATATACATAATGCAAATTTAAGACTTATGTCGTTTTCATATGGATACCATCATCGGAAAAAAATTAAAAAAAAATGGGACCCCACGGGAAGCACTACCTTTCGAACAAAAAAAAAATTATCAAAATCGGTCTACCCAGTGAAAAGTTATGAGGTAACAAACATAAAAAAAAAAAAAAAAAAATACAGACGAATTGATAACCTCCTCCTTTTGGAAGTCGGTTGAAAATATATGATAGAAAAATCTCGTTCGGAAAGATTATATCAGGAATCAAAGAAAGTATCTCAACTGGATCGTGATTTTTAAATCATTTGTTGTTTATCGTCTATATTAATATAATAAATGTGACAGTAACTCTGTCTGTATGTCAGTCTGTCTGTCTCTTTCAAGACCAAACCGCTAAACACCGACTTAATGAAATTTGGTATGAAGCAAACTTGAACTCAACAAAGAACATAGGCTGTTATCACCTGACACATGACAACCAATGCCTAAAATGCGTGTGAAGTCGCGATAGACTTCTAGTTTGTAATATTTTACTGACATTATAGATGCGAATGTTTGAATAGATTGATGTTTATCAGTCCATCACGCCGAAACGCCTGAATAGGTATGAATGAAATTTGCTACAGTGATAAATTATTGTCTGGAACAACATATAAGTTACTCTTCATCCCGACAATGATAACTTATACCTGCAATAGATAGATTTTTATTCTGGCATTTTCAATTGCTTCAGTTGCTGGATTTATACTGAAGCTTTTTTTTATTATTATTGTAAGCGTGGGCAAAATTGTGCTTATAGGAATATATTTACAAATTAACTTATAATATTACAATTATGAATTTAAGACCTTACTCAGACTCTAGACTATTTTTGTACCAAATTTTATTAAAATCGGTCTAGTAGTTTTCGCGTAAAAGCAAGACAGACAGACGAGCAGAGTTACTTTCGCATATATAATATTAGTATAGTAGTATATTAGCCGAGATGGCCCAGTGGTTAGAACGCGTGCATCTTAACCGATGATTGCTGGTTAAAACCCAGGCAAGCACCACTATATATATGTGCTTAATTGTGTTTATAATTCATCTCGGGCTCGGCGGTGAAGGAAAACATCGTGAGGAAACCTGCATGTGCCTAATTTCATCGAAATTCTGCCACATGTGCATTCCACCAACCCGCATTGGATCAGCGTGGTGGAATATGTTCCAAACCCTCTCCTAAATGGAAGAGGAGGCCTTATCTCAGCAGTGGGAAATTTACAGGCTGTTACTTACTTACTCACTAGTAGGGTTTTATATCGCAGTTATTTTAACTTATGTGAATCAAGCTTTATTTTTTTTTTCGTAAGTATATAATATGTAATTTGTTGTGGCCTCGATAATACTAATAATAGTCCAGTGAAACTTAAATAAAACATTAATCTGCAGTCAATTGGCTGAAATAAAAGCTAATGATCAATATAACATAAAATCGATTAATATACTGTATATTATATACCACGATTCTATTTGCGTCAAATGTTGCCCGTTAAACCTGACATTTATAAGCCTATGTCCAATTTCCAGGCTAATTCAATGCCAAATTTAATTACGATCAGTTCAGCGTGTTGCAGTGTGTTCGTGCTGAGATATCAAAATGACAGAGATCCGTTCTCATAGTATAAGTATTTATGAAATACTATTATGCATCTAAAGTTAAATGTGTATTATTTATTAATGTTATATATGAAACATTAAGCATCTCTATTCCCCTTAGGCGACATAGAATACCTATATTAAGTGAAGAAGTTAAAATACCTGCTCCCTTTGTAAAGGATTTGTGGAAATTATTTAATATGAACTATACTAAGAAGGTTACATAAGAAATTCTAAATTTGAATATCGAAACGCGATTATTATTCCATTGATTGCCTCGCTGTTCTAGTAAGTAGTTCTGACTTGAAATCCCCGGATGGGCCCGAATAAATGCCAGTGAGTTATATGTAGAAAAGTTCTCAGTTACACCCCGTTTCTGGCAGATGCGAGCGTACACTCTCGTTCCTCAGCACATAAATACGTTGATCGCACGCGTGTACCCTTCACACTCGTGTTGGTTTACGAGAGTTAGGGTTCACTTATGTTTGTGCACACACTTGATGCTCTATAGTGTGTCCTGAAACACGTACGAATTGTTTTACGCTACCGTGTCGTGTGAAAGAGATAGCGTAATTAAAGTAGTACGAAAAATATTGCTAGTTCTTTGTCACACACTTAGCAAAGGCTGACCAAAATAAATACAGAGGTTCTTCAGTTCGCGGATGCTATTAACGCTAACCTATCTGTTCTTTTTTTCATGTAGGCATTAAATATAGAGGTGAAGTTTATTTTTTCTATTTAAAAAAAATGATTAAGTGTTGCCACTTTTTAATTGGGTTTATAACTCGACATTTAAAATTAGATTAAATGTGACATTTATGCACTTCTTACTATGCGAATATATTATATAAGGATCTACATAAAGCGTTTGTATCATGAGATATATACGTATCTATTGCTCAGCAATCATCATTATTTTTCAGCCAATTTCATCAAGTCTTAACGAACTTATCATCTAAACCTTTAAATAACCCTACGGATTCTTCATTTTTAATTATCACGAATAAACACTGAAGGACTTTATTTAATAACCAGCTGAGCCCGAGACCTTATACGCGTTTGAATTTAACAAAAAAAAAATATCCTTATTATATCAGTTATCTGTTAATGAAAGTCCCATCAAAATCGGTCCAATCGCTCCAGAGATTAGCCGGAAAAAACAGACAGACAAAAAATGTTATTTTGGTATATGTATCGCGCATACACACATATGCATTGAGAAAAAAGGGCTATTTAAATATTACAGATACTCCAATTTTATTATACGTGTAGATATATAGTGTTGCATATGAGATAGCAATAAAGATACATATTAATCGTATACGTTTGTCCTCAGGCGGTTCCGATAGCAACAAGGGCAAAAGCAAGAAATGGCGGAAGATCCTCCAGTTCCCTCACATATCGCAATGCTTAGATATAAAAACAAAAATAGGTAAGTACATTGTTATAAGTTCACATATGACATATAGATACCAGTTATTTAAAACATCTCCTTTTAAATTTACCCGACTTCAAAAAGGAGGAGGGTTATCAATTCGTCTGTATTTTTTTTTATATGTTTGTTACCTCATAACTTTACTGCTGGTTCACTGTCTTAACGACAGCCTGTAAATTTCCCACTGCTGGGCTAAGGCCTGTCCCTTTGAGGAGAAGGTTTGGAGCATATTCCATCACGCTGTTCCAATGCGGGTTAGTGCAATACACATGTGGCAGAAATTCAGAGAAATTAGACACTTGCACCGGCTCAAAAAATAACAATAATTGTAACTACATTATAGAGTTGTAAATCAACTTTTAAGTAGTCAAATATTTTTAGTTTTCATTATACTTTGGAGAACTAAAAATATTTTGAATACGTAATTTTTTTTTTTTTACTTTTTATTGCATATTAATTTATTTATTAATTTTGTTTTGTTATTTATTTACTTTTATTTGATGGAGCTCGTTATTTCGAACATCAACATCTATCCTCAAACTTCAGTCTCGTGAACAAGATATTCGTAGAAAATGTCGAAATATCGAATTCCACCAAATACAAATAAAAATTATGGTAAATATTCCGTTTTAAATAACTGCAATAAAAATAACCATGTTAATTTAAAATCTTATATATACATAGATACCATTTTTATGATTTCAATGACGATTCAAACGAACGACACAAAACACACGAAAAAATCAGTCTAATTTCGTATGGAGCGCGGTGATTCAAGTCTCAGCAATAAATAAGTTGTATAGAACGACACAACTTAGATGTAGCATCGGCAAAATTCGTAAAACCGATCGCATCCGAATTAAGTACGCTATCCCAAATTATCAATAGTCAATACTTATTTCTTATGAATATGATCTTTACACAAACGTAATAACTTGTAATATTACATGAACGTCGATTTACACGCACTTGCGTTTTCGGGTTGAACTGACGCGAGAATCTATAGCGACGAATAGTATCGTATGGCGCGAAAGGGAGCTATTTCTATTGGTTGTATAAATCGGCACTAATCGGTTTTATTTAATTTGCCGATGCTACTATATTTAAGTTGTGCCGTACTTTAGTACGAACAAACAGACATCGTCGACGTCGAGCCGTTATTAGTATTTTACCAGTTGACTCCACGCGAAAACAGCGCCATTGTTGGTTAAAATGAAAATAAAAGAAACTTCAACTAATGACGACACTTCAAAAGAATTTCTTTAAACGGTTTTTACTCTTATATCAATAAACTTTACCGTTCGTTTTGAATTAAATTCGTATGTATGACTTACTGTCTTCGATGTTACTAAAATTCGTTTTTACGCATGGTAGGTTGGTGGATGATTATATGGGCCATCTGATGGAAAATGGTCACTACCGCCCATAGACAATGGCGTATTATTGTAACCATTCCTTGTATCGCCAATACGCCACTAACATCGGGAACTAAGATGTTATCCCCGTTGTACATGTAGTTACACTTTCTCACTCACCCTTCAAACTTGAAAGCAACACTTTGGCGGTAGAATAACTGATGAGTGGGTGGTAACTACCCACTCATCATTTATTGAACAGTTAAACAGTTGGTATTTACAATTTCAGTTACGTTGTTTAGTAACCCTCACATTAAATTTAAGATTAGTAGTTTAACAATAATTTAAAATTAATAGAGTTTTTGGACTACTAAAATTTTGATAGTCATTAAATTAAACCAATATAATAATTATTTAAAATTGTACATGTACTTAATTTGAGAAAGGTAACCCTTTCTCTCGTAATTACATTCTTACACTAATAGCTGTGTTAGAAATGTAGGTAATAGAATTTTAATAATTATATTAATATAAACATTATACAGGCAGCAATAGGGCTGACCTCAAAGCCTTTTAGGTATCGTATTCAAGGTTATCCCAAAGTCATGTATATAAGTTTGTTCAACCCTTAATAACCGTTAGCAGCTGTAATATTATACAAATATCCGCTGGCTATTTCTGCAAACGCTATAAATGTAGTGTTACGAAGTGCCGATGAGATTCGGTTCGGTATTGTTTCATATTAGAACCTTTTTGTTATGTTTCTATGTTTATATACGTAAGGTAAATTATTTCTTATATGATGACGCGGTCTGCCTGCGATTTCGTGCTCGTTTGGTTTTTTAGTCGATGTAGAAAAAGTTCATTAGTTTTCTATGTTTTCTTGGGTCTGTGTTAGTGGTACCGTAGATTCTTCTGATTTTCCATAACACAAATGCTTTAGCTACTTACATTGAGATCAGAGTTACATATGTGATGTTGTCCAATGTTTATTTGAATTATTTCTTCCCAATATCCTAAATTAAAATTTTATATAATATAATTCTAAAATAAAAAGACCATTCCGTCCAACCGTTCCAGAGATTAGCCGGAACAAACAGACAGAGACATAAAATTGTAAAACAATGTAGGCAGTGACGTGCCTTTGGTATATATTTTTTATTGACATGGTAATATTAAACAAAATAAAAATAAGTCTACATAAATAGTCGTACATTCCAGACATATTTTACTGACTCGGAATTTGGCCTTGAAGGGGTGTTATATTTCTTAGTCCTATTCTGGATTCCTTAGCCGGTCTGGGTGGTATGTTATTGAAATATGATAATACTGTTACCATGTAAAAAATCATTTACTTAGAATACCGCAGCACTCAAACACAGGCTGATCGTCATCAACATCTGTCAGTCATGGCCAGAGATATACATATTCATATGCCAATATAATAATACAAAGAGCCGAGATGGTCCAGTGGTTAGTAGGCGTGCATCTTAACCGATGATTCCAGGTTCAAACCCAGGCAAGCACCACTGAATTTCTTATACTTAAATAGTGCTTATAATTCATCTCGTGCTCGGCGGTGAAGGAAAACATCGTGAGGAAACCTGCATGTGTTAAATTTCTACAAAATCCTGCCAATGTGTCATGTAAATGTACCCGCATTGGAGCAGTGTGATCTTACTACAGCCTTTGAGGAGAAGATAACGTAGTACATTAGTAGTACATTTAGTATTACATTAGTAGTACATTTACAGTAGTAAATGTACATCAGTATGTTGTCCAATACATTTGTCGGAACATCAAAGTCGGTCCCAATGTGAACCAGTTCTCACATAAAACGAGATAAAGTCTTATTAATGTTCATCCTAGACTTTATTAATAATGGTTAATGTTAATGGCGGTAAGTGAACGAGTCTTTCAATCCAAATCGTGGTTATTACTCTGGGGATGAGTCAGAACTGTCGTTTATCTTATACTAGCCACCCTTCCCGGCTGTACACGGCCGAGATAAGTTCTCTTTGCGACTTTGAAGCTAAAAAATAAAAATTTTTGGCGACTTCCGTGGTTGAGTAGTGTTTACACCGGTTTCCACTCCGAGGTCTCGGGATTAATTCTCGGCAGAGTCGATGAAGAAAAAGTTCATTAGTTTGGAATGTTGTGTTGGTCTGGGTGTTTGTGGCGCCGTCGCTACTTCTGATTTTCCATAACACAAGTGCGTTAGCTACTTACATTGGGATCAGAGGGATGTGTGTGATGTTGCCTAATATTTAAAAAAATAATTGATATAAATTGCATTAAAATCCGTTGTGTAGTAAAATATTAAGCACACAGACGATGGGAGGCGGCTGACTTTTTTATGCTATATTGAGACTAGTTTTAGCCGCGGTTTCACCCACTTTATATTTGTGTTATATATATGTAGGTATGTCTTATGTTTATGGAATACTAGTAGTCGCCCGTGGCCTCGCTCGCGTTTTAGAGTATTAGTTGTCATGTTTTATGCACAAAAAATAGCCTATATCCTTTTTTGGAGTTCAAGTTTGCTTCATAATAAATTTCATCAAATTCGGTTTAGCGATTGGTCGTGAAAGAGTATCAGACAGACAGAGTTACTTTCACACTTTATAATATTATTATAAATAAAAAATTACTTAAACGTAACAGTACTCAAAAATTTACCTTTATTACTTCTGACGCTATTATGTCGTATACATAATAAGTTATCACCATATATCACCATATATCATTGGAAATTGACTGAAAGACTTAAAAAAAGTCACGAACGCCTGTATGGGTTTACTATTTGTAAAGTTTACTTAGTATAGTTACTCACCAACTGATGTCCACTATGTAAGCTGTTTTTCGACGCGTGTTTAGCTTTTATTCCAATTCAGATACCTAGATAAATATTCTATGACTAAATAATATTGTATATATAAAAAAAAGATATGTATTTATGCGGTTTAAAAATGGCTTATATCACGGTCACCAAATACATACATTTACATATTCATACCAATGTAACTCTATCTGCAGTACAGTTAGTTATTGATGTATCTATATGTTATATTTCATTTGACGATGTTCTTTTATTATCTTTCCGGGTCAAAGAGGTTGCATATCTAGAAGCGGCCAGTTTTATAACGGCAGATATGACGTTTCTACAATCTATATGATCTAGATTTTTTATTAACAGATAGACAGATAATATCGGATATGTCCTTTGCGATAGTTGATGTGTTCTTAACAACTATGAAACATAATAATTTTAATTAATTTAAATTTCTTAAAGAATAACCTACGAAACAATCTATGAATAGCGTGACTCTTATGTGTATTAATATAAGGTCTAAATTTGAACCTCATGGTGTGACTCGTGCTCAAAGAAAGCAGATACACAATAGAAAACGACGACAATATGGCGTCCCATTTTCCCTCGTTCAAATTTCACGTGCATATTAAGTGTATGAACAGACAGACATTGGTTTACTCAAGTGGACGTTTTCTTGCACAAATGGCCTTTAGTGTACGTTTTTTAATGTATGATAAGTTTATGTTACCAATTTCCTACTAATGTTATAAATGCGAATGTAAGTATGTTTGTTTGTTACGCTTTGACGACATAACTAATGTTATGATAATTATGAATTTTAATCTTGGTCTTAAATAGATATCTACTCTTTTTTTAATCTGTATACCTAAAATAGTTGTATGTTTCTGACTTAAAAAATGACGGATTTCCACGCAACTTTCAACCCCAATTTCACGCCTTTAGAGGTTGAGTCACCCCGAGGTTGCACGGCGATGAGGAATCTGTCAAGAAGGACTTTTTATTATATACCAGCGACCCGCCCTGGCTTCGCACATGTGCAATTCTGATACTAAATATGCTACAGATTTTTCCTTGTTTCTTTACTATAAAGTAAAGTAAAGTAACAGCCTGTAAATTTCCTACTGCTGAGATAAGGCCTCTTCTCCTATAGAGGAGAGAGTTTGGAACATATTCCACCACGCTGTTCTAATGCGGGTTGGTGGAATGCACATGTCGCAGAATTTCGATGAAATTAGATACATGCAGGTTTCCTTACGATGTTTTCCTTCACCGCCGAGCACGAGATGAATTAGAAACACAATTAAGCACATGTGTATATAGTTATGCTTGCCTGGGTTTGAACCCTCAATCATCGGTTAAGATGCACGCGGCCATCTCAACTCTTCTTTACTATAGGGTCCATTTCTATATAAAAATCTTCCTTTCGAATTGCTCTTAACTATTAAAAAAAAACCGCATTACAATCCGTTTTAAAGATATAAGCATACATAGGGATAGACAGCTGTAAGCGACTTTGTTATACTATGTAATGAAGATATAGATATGTAACATTTGAACAGTTAGAGTGATACCTCTACTCTCTCTCTCTCTCTCTCCCTCTCTACTCTACTCTAATGGTACAAATGTATACTATACACAGTACTGGGATACAAGACTACAAAGTATTGATACTAGGCGGTAAAGTAAATGATGATAGCGTGCTTACTCCTCAGCTAAGAGGTCCCTGAACTGGCTTTACCGTTACTATTATAGTGGATTTACAATTATGTTTATACGTTATTAGATATTATATAAAGTTTAAAGTACCATAAAAGTTTTATCAATGTTGTCATTTTTATAAAATAGCCAATATACATAATTATACGGAACCTAGAAACTCTTAGAAATTGGTGCTGTAATAAATACGAATCATTTCTTAGCAATGCACTACCAACCTGACTAATAAATGACAACGGAGCATTAGTACTATGTATTTAATTTAGTAATAGTTTTTATGTTTCTGGTTAAGTCTCTCCTACTCAGTACTCCATAAGTCAACTCTCACCAAGCCTCTGTTACAGCGACGTTGTCAGATATAACTGAGCATGTTGACACACTTAGTACAACGGACTGAAATAACATAACATCTATCAACTCAATGTTTCAGCCCTTTGACTATAAGCTCCCCGAGATCAAAGTGTGGCGCCCCTTAAAATTGAAATATTATACCCATAAATACGGTCGCTAAGTCATCTATCGTCGATAAGGAACGAAGTGTAAAACGTGCAGAGCCGAGATGGCCCAGTGGTTAGACGCGTGCGTCTTAACCGATGATTGCGGGTTCAAACCAAGGCAAACACCATTGAATATTCATGTACTTAATTTGTGTTTATAATTCAACTCGTTCTCGCGATAAAGGAAAACATCGTGAGGAAACCTGCATGTACCTAGTTTCGTAAAAATTCTGCCACATGTGTATTCCATCAACCCGCATTGGAACAGCGTGATGCTCCAAAAAACCTTCTCTTCAAAGGGAAAGGAGGTTTCAGTCCAGCAGTTTTAGCGGGAAATTTACAGGCTGCTGTTGATGTAAAACGTACGTAATTAACAATTAAATGGTGACGTTCGTTCCCAGTCACAGACGACACCCGGGACGGTTATGTAGGGTGACCACTAATTTTGGAAATTCGTCGGAATTCCCATAAGTTATTTTAATAAATAACCACTAAGAACCACTCAAATATGATTATTTGAGTGATACATAAAGGTATAAATTAAGACATTTCGATTTCATGGTTGACATCACGTTTAAGTATTTGAAAAATGCATTAGTGTTTAATATGTCAGTGTCGAGTTGGATGTGACAGCTACAAATAAGTGTGGGTAAATAAAATATATTTCATTCAATAAGCTTTGTGGTAAAGCATTTTTGAATCGTCAATTTTTCAACTATGTTCGAAGATTTCGGAAAGCAGCGTTTACCGTGAATAATAATTGGTAAGTGAGTCGTTGTTGCATTTTTGATAGAAAGATTTTTTATATAAATGATGCGTATATCTAATAATATAGTTTTTTTTGGCGATAGAGCATATAGGCCACCTGGTGGCAAGTGGTCAACACCTCCCATAGAGAATAGTGTTGTAAAAAACATTAACCATACCTTTCGTCAGCAATGCCCCATCAACTTTGGGAACAAAGATTTTATGTTCCTTCGACTTTTAGTTACACTGGCTCACTCACCCTTCAAACGACGACCTCCATGGTCGAGTGGTGTGTACACCGGTTTTCATGGGTACGCCACTCTGAGGTCCCGGGTTCGATTCCCGGCCGAGTCGATGTAGATTACCAATAGTTTTTTATGTTGACTTGGGTCTGGGTGTTTGTGTTACCGTCGTTACTTCTGATTTCCAAAACACAAGTGCTTCAGCTACTTGCATTGGGATCAGAGTAATGTATGTGATGTTGTCTCATATATTTCGATTAAAATTCTACATTAATTAATTTAAAAACCGGAACACAACAGTACCAAGTACTGTTGTTTGGCGTTAGAATATCTGATGAGTATGTGATTCCTACTCAGACGCGCTTGCACTAAGCCCTACCAAAAAGTAAACAGTTTCATAACAATCGAAACTGATATTTACCCTACCGTTCAAGTAGGATGCCTGTACTTATTACACGCGTAGGGTGGCCCAGGGTTGCCCACGAGAAATTAATTTTAGAATATTTTTTCTAACAAATTACCCGAGGAATTGGTATTTTATTACATTACGATATTAAATGAAATTAATCATGTCTGGTTTTATATTACGTTATAAAAATTTTAATTTGATTTTATTTTCAGTTCCCTTCCGAATCCCCTCGCGTTATTAGATATGATTACTTCCTTTAGCATTCCGCTATGATATCATAACTAACTCTATTTTATCGATTATCATTCGAATTGAAACCTTATTTGATTACATTTAAAATGCAAAATCGAAATTTACTTTTTATAATATATATATATATATGGGGAGTCCCCAAAACTCCCAAAATCTTAATCGTTTCACATTTACTTACCAAGTTCCAAGAGTAATTGTAATTCTTATTTTTAATGAATAAGTGTCTATGATATAAGGACAGCCAGACGAATCCATAAGGGTTCTGTTTTCTGCCATTGGCTACGGAACCCTTAAGTAGTAATGAAATCTTTAGAGTTCAAACTTGGTAGCATTTTCAACACGTGGGTGCTAACCACTACCGGCTAAGATTAATGTGTATTATTGTTGCGTTCCGGTTTGGGGATTAAGTTAGTAACTACATGAGGAACTAAACATCTAAGATTTTGTAGCTTGGTTTAAAATACATATTTTATTTTTTATTTTATTTTATTTTATTAAGGACCATCAGCAGTCACAACACTTACACATGTAATCATAAAAACACATTGAAACTTATATAAAATGTGCGACTCTTTAAGACGGCCACAACATGCATTCTTAGGTACAATATATTTTTTTTTGTTTTACTGAATACTAACAATTGCTAACCACATTTGTATATAAAATTAAAGATTTAAAAATAAATTAATTTAAATTAATAATAATAATTAATAACATTGAAAATAAAGCTTATATATAAAGCATATAAAAACTTCTTCTTCGAGTAATTAATTATTGTAACGGTTTATAAATAACTAGTTGTCGCCTGCGGCTTCGCTCGTGTTTTAGGGGGGTTTTCAAAAAACTTAGCCTATTTCATGAAATTTGGTTCATTGGTTTGGTTGTGATAGAGCGACAGGCGACATAGTTACTTTCACATTTATAATATTAATATAGATTTGTAATGTCAATGTCATAGAAAAAATGACTATATACCTATGTTATTTTAATATAGTGTTACTTACTAAAAGTATATAGAGGCCCATGAATAAGCCTTAAAACCAATATAAATCAAATTAAACGAAAACCGTTTTAATAATTTTCGAAAAAGCTAATTCCTATTGTTGTATCGCCTACAATTTAGAAGTCATAAAACAGTCGATTTTTTAATGACATAACATTTCAGTATCAGTAGTATAATATATATTTTAATGCAATTAGATTATTGATGAAATCATTTAAACAGTTATATTAAGTAGATTATTAAAGAATAAAAAGTTAAAATCGAAAACATCTGTAATGGTTCCAAAACTGGCAATAAATTAAATCCATATTTGACATTATAATAATTTACCTCGGGACGTTGCATATTTGTCTCGCAAAACAAAATATCACTTAAAATTCAACGCGAATATTTTATATCGTGTTTAATTCAAGACGACAGCGTGATAACGCAATAAATTTAACACCTAACAAGAAAACACGGCCAGTTCCATAGATAAGACAGTTTTAAGAGTTGTAGCCGTGACAGACTGACATATTGACAGCGCGGCTCTCGGAGGTTTTCGCTGTGCCTTTAATGGTAAGGTTTTATAAACGAATGCATATATGTATTAGTCTTGTGCCAAAACGGGAGAGAACTCGTCGTCGTGACGGATTGCTTACAAAATGGAGATTCACGATTCGGTCTGTATGATCTCGTGTAATAGACGGCACGTTGTACACTGCTGGGTGCGTTATTTATGCGATTTTAATGTTTTCACGAACGTTTTAAGTAATTACAAATTTGTACATATTTACATCAGACGAAATCGGTTTAATTCGTTTTCGTATGAAAGGCTCTAATTGTGATGACATATATAAGTGTCGCAATAATTACTATTCATTAATTAATGTGACTATTGAGAAGACTCGTTTTTTTGCTATCTAATATATTATTAAATAAATATGAGACAACATCACATACATTACTCTGATCGCAATGAATGTAGCTAAAAGCATTTGTGTTATGGAAAATCAGAAGTAACGACGGTAACACAAACACTTGGGTCTGGCCCAAGACAACATAGAAAACTAATGATAATCTACATCGACTCAGCCGGAAATCGATCCCAGAACCTCCGAGTGGCGTACCCATGAAAACCGGTGAACACCACTCGACCACGGAGGTCCGTTAAAAATATACTCTATTCAAGTAGGCTTTTACAAGCACTTTTGAATTGTCATTTAACCAACTATATTAAGTGAAGCTACCAACGGCTCGGAATGATTCTAACGAGATGAAGCGCAAGAAACTCAGTAGTTACTCTTTTATGCCTAACTGAAATGTCTAAACGGAAAACTTAAATTAAATTTATACCAGAGGATGCAGCGCTCGTTTCGTAGAAGGTTTTATTAGATTATCTATTTATGTATATAAAAAAGGGAAATATAACTAACTGATAATACCTGTTGACTTCCAAGCAGGATATATTAATTTAAATAATTGCATTAACTAACATGACTTTGTATTTTTTAAATGTTGAAAAAGAGTAACTTTCACTCTTTTTCATCATTTAAAAAATACAAAGTAGAGACGATTCAAAAGTGCTTGTAAAAGCCTACTTGAATAAAGTTTTGTATTGATTTTGATTAATAACGAAATTTCAGAAACTGTAACACCCATAAAGTTGACATCTGTCAGGTAGGTTCCGTATACAGTACAAACATTCGCTAGGAACAGATTATAGGAAAATTCACCCTGGAGGTTTGTGTTTTATAAATTTCGCACAGGTAAAGCCACAGGCTTAGCTAGTTAATTGTTTAAAAATTGATGAAATATAATTTAAACAAGAAATTATTTAAACTATTTCCTAGTAAGTTGTAATTAGTTCAAGGTAAGCAATTAAGTATAAGTTATCATTAGCATACTACTATATGTATAACTATAATACTATATATTTCATTAAATTGAGTAGTGACAAATTAAAGTTAGATATAAACTAATTAATGCTATCTGTCATACAGCTTATTTATATGATAAATGTTTGCGTAACAAATATTCAAACCAAATACTCGCTATTACCAAATCGTATAATTTATATAACTATTTACGTACAGTCAGAGTAAGAAAACCTTCGTCAGTTTTCAAATTCCTTTATCAAGTCCTAAACTCTTAGTACCTTTTGAAACTAAAGCACTAAAGGAACAACTGCATATAAATTTAAATAGTCCGATAACTTGGTTCAAAATAGTGTAACATCTTTGGACTGCGTCTAGTTTTGTATCAACATGAAACCTTTTTAATGACGTAATTGGTCATTCTATATTTAAATTAGATATGATATCTTCTACTGAATTGTCATCGGTAAAGCAGATTATCGGTCATACTGAGCACACGACAATAGATCTTAAGGTGACGAACCTTCTCTTACCCCGACTGTACAAAGTTTATTCTAGGCCGCTGAGATTTATCAATCAAATTAACCGAATGTGACACTCAGCCCTGCGTCCCACTGACCCCGCCTTCAACAGTAAACAACTTTTCTATGTAGTTATAAATAAATCGGGGAGGACACTAAATGGGGTCTTGCCATTAAGTCCCTAGCCCATCACTACTCATTCTGTCAAGGATTCCCTATTTCGAGTTGAATAAACGATTAAGTAGTGTTTTTTTTGGGACGTATTCGCCTCCCTCGATTTGTGTTTTGGCATGGGAATTCTGAATTTTTCTTTTTTATTCGTTTAATCTAGAATTTTCCTAGTATTCACCCGGCATCGTGCCAGATACACTTATTAATTGAATCCCAAAACTGTCAAGTAACGCTTTTCATTTGTAGACAGTTTCCAAGCAAATTTTATCTATGTTAAAGGATTAGAAAGGGACATATGTATCAGAAAGGGATAGATATATTGTATGAAACTTATCCTTTACGCTTCACGAAGTCTTAATATAGTATATTAAGACTTTGAAAAAAGTATGCTTGCAAATACACTTAAAGACTGTTCCCCTCGTCCCGTAATAATTTGATGAGACGATAGACCGATCAACCCAAGAAAGCTTAAGCGCCGGTTTAACGTCCTAGTTCTAAGCTGTTAGTGGGTATTTACTGGCAAAAGAAACGAATATCTCTTTATTGATCGGACTCTGGAACTCGGATCCTCACGATCTACAGCCGAACAGGTTAACGTGACAAATGGTCTTCGAGAAATCGTTAAGGCTTAGCGCGCGAGTAATACAATTTACACACACTATTTATGAAGTATCTAATACTGTTAAAATGATTTGATGAAATAATAATAATTTTTTTTTAAGTTAATTATATATACTTGGTGGTAGGGCTTTGTGCAAGCCCGTCTGGGTAGGTACCATCCACTCATCAGTTATTATACAGTACTCAGTATTGTTGTGTTCCGGGTTGAAGGGTGATTTAGCCAGTGTAATTACAGACACAAGGGATATTACATCTTAGTTCCCAAGGTTGGTGGCACTTTGACGATGTAAGGAATAGTTAATATTTCTTACAGCGTCATTGTCTATGGGTGATGGTGACTACTTACCATCAGGTGGCCCATATGCTCGTCCGACCATACCAACCTATACCATAAAAAAATATTACTGCCGGACACACATTTTTGTTACAACTCGAATCAGAGCCAGAGATAAGAAGGAAGAAATATAACACAAAATTTACTATTTTGTTTGACACTATAGTAGATGGCGTTATTTAAAATAAAGGATTATACAATTTACCTATTTACAACAAATACGATAAAAAAATACATATATGTATGAAAAACATAATATGCATATTTAAAATAAGGTTGTATAAAATAACGTAGATGGGTGAACATATATTTTTTGCCAAGTAATTATTCAGATTTGATGCTGCGACCTTGATAACTACGTAAAGTGTTTAACGAAATGTCACGGCTCGATGTAAGGTTAAACAGATGAAAAGCTGAACTCATCTGGGAGATGTTTTTAAATTAACCAGACTATTAAAGTATCGAGGTATTTCATTGTTGTAGGTCGTTTTTCTTATTTAGAACTATATGCTATTATGTTTTCTAATATATACTGAATAAGGGTTAACGTCGTAACACCGTTTACATTGAAGGATAAATGCAATGATATTCTAATAAACAGATATGTTATAGCTATACTAAACATCAGAAAAAAGTGTGCCGCGCCGGGGACCGTTTATTTTACACTTCGTTACAAGTAAAGTAAGGATAGCTTGATAAAAACAATAAGTAAAAGGGATAACTAGATGTTTTAAATACGCAAAACGTATTACTACATAATTATGATGTATTATAACGTATTACTGGCATAATTATGATGAAAACGACTAAAGGCAAACGTCCCAATTAGGACGTTTTCTAGTCTTCACTTTTTGCGCATTAATGACATATCTGTTTACTAGAACATCATTGGATTTTTTTTTAATGGGTCAACGATATTGGCCTTTCTTACTCAGAACGGCTTAACTGATTTTCATCAATTAGATCAGTGGTGTAAGAATGCATAGAGAATTAATATGAATAGCGTACTAATTGTATCTCGCGGTTTCGCTCGCGTTTAACTGAGTTCAAGTCCTTCCTTGGAGTTCCAGCCTGCTTTGTACCAAATTTCATCAACGGTTTAGCCGTAATAGACCAACAAACAGACGCATTTATAATATCAGTATAGATTTGTACAGAACAAATACAAGTTTTTGTAGTGTAATACTTTATTCTATACTTAAAAATGTATTCGAATATATTTATTTGTCTCTGGTGCTAAAGTGTGCTCCGAACGGATCAATTGGATCTAATTAAAGATTTATTAATAGTACTTTTAGCTCTGCCAATTAATAAATTTAAATCTCGCCGTTTAAATAAAACTGTAATAAATCGAGGCGTATTACTCAGTAAATAATTGTGTAGGAGATAAAAAGCGTGGAGTTGTTACAAATTGATTTTGATGCGATTAAATTCATTCAATTTTCTTTAAGATCTACTTTTTGTATCCAATCTTTTTTTTCGTGGTTTATGTGTGACTTTTGATCCCACAATAACCATGGGGATCATTTTTTGCACGGATCGAAAAGGCTACGGGAGAATTTTGATATAAAACATCTTTGACGCTCTTTGCTATTATTTGCTAGACTTTTACTGGAGGACCTATAGGGATAGCGAGAGGGATAGCCCTGGCCTCCATATCCATATTTCTATATTAATATTCTAAATGAGAAAGTAACTCTGTCTGTCGGTCTGTCGCTGTTTCACAACCAAATCGCTGAACCGAATTTGATGAATGAAGCAAACTTGAGCTCCAAAAACGTAGGCTACTTTTTTGCCTAACACATGACAACCAATACTCTAAAACGCGCGAGAAGCCTCGGGCGACTCCTAGTATTATAATAATATAAAATTAAAATGTGTTAATTTTTGTGATGAAATTAGGGCTATGTAGAAGACGTATTTTGGCATTACGTCCTCGTACAATATGTTCAAATATATAACGATATATCCACATCAATATATCTATTGCGTGCGTTCAATTAAATTCATTTATTCAACATATAGGCCCGTCAAGGCGAAGTAAACGCGTCAGCACTTGTGATTCCAGCGACGCGCGATTGACGTACGACTTTGAAAAAAAAAACTTTGTAATTTATTTATGATTTATTTGAGAATATCATTTATTGTTTTAAGACGAAGGACGCTGTAACTGTGTACGTAGAATGTTAATATTCATAATAGATTCGTAAAGAGAATTGTATTACGAACGAAACCCGCCGACATGTATGAGGTGGGAATAATTATAAGTACATGGATTTGTCTCTTTCTATCATATGGAGTTTTATATTTGAAAGATAAATACAACTGCATTATCATTACATAGTATAAAACAAAGTCTTGTACTGCCTGTCCCTATGTGTTGATCTTTAAAGTCACGCAACGGATTTAAATGTGTTGTTTTTTAATAGATAGATTGATTAGAGAGGAGGGTATTTGTATATATTACAAATACATGGATAATATAGTAAATAAATACTGATAGTTCACATATTCTCTACTATATTTAGTATCAGCATTGCACCGTGTGAAGCCGGTTTAGGTCGCTAGTATATTATAATATTTATTAGCATTATTGTTGTTTTTAAACTAACTGGCTTGGCTTGCATGAAATATATCAAACTACTTGTAACATATATCCCCGTGAGGCATGAATTAATAAAAGTGACCTATGTCCTTCCCTGGGAGTCGAATTAACCCCATACAAAATTTATCCTTAAAGCATAAAAGATAAGAGTTACTCTCGCATTTGTAATGTTACATCACATATATAATTTGGAGAAGAACACTCCAAATAATTTGAAGATTTAGAAGTAATAAAATTACACGTACAAAGTACTCTCTGCCTCTATTATTTTCCTTATTTTATAAGCTATCTATCACAAGAATTACATAAGAATATTAACCAACAACAGCAAGGGAGCCTTCAACTTATTTATGAATAAATTCTTTCTTTTCGACGAATTCTCCACAACCCATACCAGCAATGTTTTTTTTATGATATAGTTTGGCGGACGAACATATGGGTTTCCCATAAGTATGGTATTAATGGTAAGTGGTCGCCATCACCCATAGATAATGACGCTGTAAGAAATATTACAATTCCTTACATAGTCAATGTGCCACCGACCTTGGGAACTAAGATATCATGTCCCTTGTGCCTGTAGTTACACTGGCTCACACAACCTTCAAATTGTTATTTGGTAGCAGTAGAATAACTGATGAGTGGGTGGTACCTACCCAGACGGGCTTGCACTAAGCCCTACCACCAAGTAATCCGTCGGTCGCCGTATAAGTTCGGAGCGGATCTGTAATATTTTTGTTCGCAATTACAAGGTACAGGTGTCTGAGATTTACGCGCGTATATTTACCAGTCACGCCCAAAACGAACAAGGTCATCGTATCCACATCTTAATTAAAATAAAAGATCAGGCATTCTAATACAAAAAAAAACAGCTTTACCAATTTCCAAGTAGACAAATTTCATACTGTATGCCAAACTTGCGACCAGACCCGGCTTAGCTCGGCTGCAATTCTGATACTAAATATACTGCAGAGGAGTGGCTTGCAATGTTGACTGTTTTTCAGTCATTCTATGATGTATTGTGCATGTATATTATATATAAAACTTCCTCTTGAATCACTCCATCTATTAAAAAAAACGGCATCAAAACCCGTTTTAAAGATTTGAGCATACATAGGGATATAGGGAACAGGAAAGCGACTTTGTTTTATACTACCTACTGATGAACACTAATTATTTAGTTTTTGAAATACATAGGAAATATATGTCTCTTAAAAAAAATCAGAAACCTTTGTAAAAATAAAATTTTTAAATAAAGTATTTTTACTTGACAGTTTGATCTTTACGATGATGTACGAAATCTCTGTTTGGACATTTTTTTTGTTATTATGTAATCGAAACATTGTTTCGTGCCAAATGTTTGTTTACTTAAATAACAAAGTCTTAAGATATATAATAAGCCTATAACTTTACAACTGTTTGTTTGCAGTTAATTTTAGCTGTATAACATCCGTTTTTTCCTAAACACACATGGATGGGATACTGTTTCACGCACCGATTGTATTACGAATAGGGTCACTTATCTTCGTGACAGCCGGCTTATTTCAACAGACTTTTTTTGACGACACATAAGCTCTTTTGGACCACAGCTGCCGCTCCATGTTCTTTGAAGGGTGACCTTGAATTATTCTAAGATGAGAAAACAAATATTGGAACATGGAATCGAATGAATGGAAATTAAAGACAAATTTACGTGCTTTAACTCCAAAAAAAGCGAAAGGCTATATGTACAGATGGTTTTTAATCATTAGGACTATTAACTTGGTTAATTTCCTTTTAAAATCTATCAATAAAACTAAACATTTCTTCGAATCGACTTCCGAAAAGATGTAAGAACACCCACACACTCTCTTCCAAATATATTTGTCAACAACAACAAAATTGTGCTGCTGGTCATTTGATCTGCTGTTGTGTTCTCTGCTTATGAACCACGCAAAGTCATTGACCGTGTACTCTATGAATTTACAATTCACCTGCCTGTCGAGACTTGAAGACCTGTCCAGCTCTGAATTAAAAAGGGATAGAAATGTGTTCAAACCTCTGTATGTTCTTTTATCGCATGCTTAATTAACATGAAGACATACGTGAGTGCGGTCACGATTAGAAGTCAGTCGGTGTGCATTGTGTGACAACGTAGTTCTGACTGCATGGCTCCTAAGAGAGACAAAGAGGTCGTGCCGCTCTGTGTTGTAGCTATTGTGTTTTGTCTCGCTCTAGAGAGAGTGATCAATTCGCAAGGCTTAGTTTTTGTCTCAAGAGACAATAACAAGTTATTCCATTAAACAAGAGTAATTGTAATATTAAATTCCCTTGTTTGTCTAGTAGATTAAAGGCTGTAGATCACGAAGACCTCGGTCGAAATCCCGGTTGGGTAATCTATTTATCTATCCGTCTAACTAGAGATATTTGTATCCGAACGCATAGGATTGTCAAGTAAAATGTTTTGAATTAAATTGTCCCGTTCTCGTAATATTATTATACTAGCTGTCGACTTCGTATGGGCAAAATTCATACAAAGTTACGCACCCAATTTGTCCCCTAATCAAAGTTGAACAGGAACAAGAAAGAGTTATTGTGACAAACTTTAAGAACCAATAGTTTTGCAGATCTAGAGATTCTTTAGATATTTTGATGAGTGGCCTCTCGAAAATAAATTGAGTATAAGAATATAAATGTAATACTTTAAATTGCATGATTATAACCAGCATTATGTCCAAAATTGCTGGTTTTTCGGTCTTTCTCTACTCTTTTTTGTGTTTGCATGATTTTTATATTCAGACTGCAAAACGATTCAAATTTCACACTTCATTCAGTTTGGTGTAGCTGCTTTACAAGATGAACCCAATTTGTAGCGTGTATATACATATTTGTATGTATATATTTGAAGATAAACGCTTGTTAATATTTATTAACATTGACACTTTGTATGCAGGATATCGCTTGTTTTTGTGCAGTATCCCAGAACAATGTAAAATGACACTTCCGCGGTTGTACGTATCGAATGTTGGAGTTGAAGGTTTGATGCTGTTCTGCATGATGAACGCGGACGAACTCAGAATACTATATTTAATATTATATGTTTTACTAGCGGCACCGGCTTCGCTCGCAAAGCTGATACTAAATGAACTACAGACTTTCTTTATTCACGACCACACATTAGAAGATTCTAAAATCATCTTTACTATATTATCCATGTTTTATATACAAAAACCTTCCAAAAACCTTACAAAAATCTATTAAAAAAAGTTTCATCAAAATTCGTTGCGTAGTTTCAAAGATTTAAGCATACGTAGGGATATAGGAACAGTAAGCAACTTTGTTTTTTACTATGTAGTGATTTAGATTTTATAAAGTTTGTGCCTAGAAAAGTGTGGAAGTAAGGTTACGGGCTCGCTAACAACAGCGAGTAACTAAATTGCTCATTTGTTTTTTTTTTTGTATTTTATAATTTTCACTGAAAATTGTTTCATCATCAGATTGATGATTGATTGAGGATGATGATGATATGATGAGATTAACTCCACTTTGTCCTTATTTGCAAGTTTAAATAGTAGGTAATTTCTCCTTCCAGTTTTCTTATATATTCTAAAAATATTCTTAAGCGCTATGAATTTATATTCAGTGTTAAACGTCAATATTTTCTTCGTTAAAGAAAGAGACAGCGAAACAATGTATAGATCTGTTTCATCCGTTTGAATGACAAAAAAGGATGTCCGTCAATTGAGTGCATTTCATAATATGCCTGACATGTTTGACATACAATATGAATAACGATGGTGCTTTATTCGTAGCTGTTTCCAAACGACGAATTACGGATGTCATAAAGAAGTATCTACTCGTTCCCTATCCTTCTCTATCTCGTTGTCAACTCATTGATTTAGAAAGAGACGACTGAATATCACTGTGACATAATTAACGGTTCTTTAGTGACCTGAATCGGGAGACATGTTGAGCTATAAATGTAACAAAAGTGCTAATTGCTAAGGACATTAACTTTATTGATGTGACGGAACAGACCAGATAATTGGTACGAATTGGCAAAGAACGGTAAATAAGTTATTATTTACAAAAACAACAGCCTGTACATTTACCAATGCTGGGTTAAGGCCTCCTCTCCCTCTCCCAATGCGGGTTGGTAGAAAACACATATGGCAGAATTTGTAAGAAATTAGACACATGCAGGTTTCCTTCACCGCGAAGCAAGAGATGAATTATAAACACTAATTATGCACATGAATATTCAGCGGTGCTTGGGTTTGAACCCGCAATCATGGGTATGAGATGCACGCGTTCTTACAACTGGTTACTACTGGCTGGCTACTCTTACCACTTAATCATTTATTTAATTTACCTGTACGTATTAGCTTTTCAATTAAAAGTACTGCACTAACTATCCGGGATCCTCTTATTGATCTTTTCTTTGGGTCTCTCTTTTGTTTGAGTTGTTTCGAATGTTTAATTGTCCGTAAGAGCCCTCGTACTATAAAACTGTTTTTTTTTTAGTAAATAACAGTTTTCGCATTTTCTATGATGTATTACAAATTTTAAATACATACACATATGATTTGATGTATAGATGTGACCTCCGTGTTCGAGTAGTTTGTACACCAGTTTTCACGGGTACGCCACTACGAGGTCCCGGGTTCTATTCCCGGCCGCGTCGATGTAGAAAAATTCATTAGTTTTCTTTGTTATCTTGATTCTGGGTGTTAGTGGTGCTGTCGTTACTTCAGATTTTCCATAACACAAGTGCTTTAGCTACTTACATTGGGATCAGAGTAATGTATGTCATGTTGTCCAATATTTATTTTATTTATAATTTATATTTAAATATTACTATGGATTGATTTCGTTCCCAGTCTGTAATGGAAACGTCTAGAAAAAAAGCCACAATGTATATTTGTACGTGTATCAACTAGGGTATTGAATGTAACGCGGTACGCATGATTAACACAAATAACTCTTAATACTGTTTCAAAGCAACGCTAATGCCTTTACAATGATATCTAATTAAAAAGGGCCCTTTGATCGGCTGACGTAAAATAAATGAGTCCACGTCAAAGAGTAAAAGCAACGTGAAACAGATAGCGCACACGTATCTCGTTTGATGTGGGAGCCTTTGGTCTGTTGAGAGTAGTTCCAAGTTTGAATTTTGCATGTATCGGTTTTGATGCGATGAATTTTGTCTTCTGTTAATTGTGAAGCGTTTGATAGGTATTTGAAAATGGAATGTTTTCCTAAATAACCAATTTAAATTTTCCTTTACAGATTCATTTTTCTTTCGTTCCATTCGATATTTGAATCAAGGTACTTCAAAACCTGCCTAAATTAGCTACTAGCATTCGATTCACATAAAATTGTTATCTTTTTTTTTTCTTTGTCTGTCAACGAATGTTATTTGTAGTAGCTATTGACGCGCTTGAATATGCCGAAACATAGCAATGTTTTCGTCGATATTTTAATAGTAAATATGATTCAATTTCGACCTTTTTTACCATCGCAAATTTTAGTATATAAAATCATTGTCAGTACGGTCAAATATACATAAACTTATTGATTAAGTTAGTACAACAATAGTCAATGTAACTGTATAATGTAATGAAAGTTTTAGATCAAGATCAAGACTGAAGTAAGAAAATGATCCACACAGCCCCGAATTCGGTGATGGCCTCTTTTGAAGGACGGCGGATAAATAATTTAATATATCTTGTTGAAGTTTACTCGGTAACAATAAGAAAGTCGTTGTTCCGTTTTCTGGGAAGGATATATATCTCCCTTTACGGAGAAAAGTTCGTAACGATATCTATCACGTGCGTAGTGTGAGTGATAATTGGGAGAGTTTCGGGAGTTTCCTTCAATTTGGGCTCGATATGATCGCCTCTCGTACGATGGAGGTTTTAACTCGGTTCTAAGGTATGTAGTCTAGGTCTTACTTTTTTGGTTTGGTTAGTACTTTTTCTCAGCGTTAATGATTGCGTTATCTCGCTTATTCGACGCTATTAGCGGCTGTCCTCACTGTAGGGTTAAGATGCAGTGCTCAAATCGCTCGCTTACCGCACGGTATATTTATTTACATTGTATATTAAATGTAAGTTGTATTTACAGCGGTTCATGCACTCACAACAAAATTAAGTATATATGATAAGTGAGTGCTACTAATTAAATATAGGATGTATGTTTTGTTGTTAATTAGTAATTATAAAAACTAATTTAATTTATATTTTTTGAAACGTAATTTTATTAACTGTGTTGTGACGGTAACGAAATGTCTAGTTAATTCTCTTGCCCTATATACTTTTATTTGTTATCTGTTATCGAATACGGCACAATAGATTAATACATAACTACAGCACAAGGGACATAACATCTTAGTTCCCAAGGTTGGTGGCCCATTGACGATGTAAGGTAATATATCTTACAGTGTCATTGTCTATGGGTGATGGTGACCACTTACTATCAGGTGGCCCATATGCTCGTCCGCCAACCTATAACATAAAAAAAAAATAAAAATAAAAAAAATACATGATTGTAATACCAGGCTTTTACGAGAACTGACCTTTTAAACTATATTATTTAAACGGCTATGGAACAGTAAGGGCTGATATGGCTCAGTAAATAACCATGGGTACAAATCCGGTTAAGGGTGTTGGAAGATTCTGCTATAAGTCTATCCTTCTTTTATGGGTTTCATTTAGTTCCAATTCTTCCTCTCAAGGGGATAGCAGACCAGCTGTGTGAACATGCTTAGCGTCCATTTCAGGTGTTATTTTTTACAGTATATTGAGAATAAAAATTAAGCACATGAATCAGCGGTGCTTGCCTGGGTTTGAACCCGCAACCATCGGTTAAGATGCACGCGTTCTAACCATTGGGCCATCTCGACTCGACATTTTCTACATTGATAAATATAACGAACATAAATAAATAAATCTAGTCTTAAGATATCCGCTTTTCAAATAAATTGACAGTCGGTTTATACAAAAACTCGGTCACGAGTACGAAAAACCTCATTTCACATCTATTTTTCATATATTATTATTAACAATTTAGTTGATAATTGGACTCATAAAAGAAAAATAATAGTGGTAATATCACACAAAGCTTTCCACATAGCTCGACAGCTAGAGCTAATTCCATCAAGCATTTCCATTGCGTGTTATACATGAGGCAATTTCTTCTGACACGTGCAAGATTCTTCGCTAGCACGATATGTATTATAAACTTGAATTAACTACGTGAAAATTTAGTGTAACTAGTCTGGGTGTGAATAGGTTATAATTCACACGTTCTATTCTATAATTGAGATCAAATAGCACGCGATTGCGTTTAAATATAATTAAAGTACTTATTAAAGTAATTTTTAAAATCGTACCATTTCGAAAGTCATTTTTTTTATTGATTTTAAAGTCGAGGCTAAAGTTTAATGCAACACAAACGCGTATTTCGCAATGTAATCGAAATAACTTTATTTTTTTTAATGTAAACTTTAAGCAAAGATGCTTTGTTGATTTTTTGGAACTATCGAAAATAAGTATAACATTTATAATGATTGGCTACTGTTTGGAAATACCTTTGCCTGAAAAATCAATGTCATTCTAATGCCCTTAGTTGATGGTACTACGTTAGCAACTTTAATAAGTCAACAACTGTAATAAAGCTTGTAAACATATTTCAAGAATTATTACAATGAATGACAGACTTTTCTTAGTAATAACTTAAGTATCTTAAAAGCGATAAATGTAAAGCTTAATGCTTTGGACAGCGGAAAGGTAAAATATAAAACGTATTAAAAAAACGTTCGTTCGAAGCGGAATTCTCTGGGCTTAATTGAATACACCTACGTCGAGCCCTCTTCAGATAAACGCGATATAATATCGAAATCGCTATACTATCTCCGATAATTCCAGACAATTTCCCTCGCGCCCACGTGTATTATGTGAAAATTGCAGTCGTGAAAATCCATGGTTAGCGGGAATGGCACGGTCGCTTCCGTTATTCGTAATATTTGAATTTCGATAATCGTATATCGTTGAAATTTCGAAAATTTCCTAGTTATCGTAGTAATAGAAAATGATTTTCCGACTGAATTTTGGCCAGGAATCGCAAGGATTTTAATTTCATCCACATGTCCATATTCTGATGCAGCCTTAGAGATAATAGGCGTAGAACCAAGAGACTCATAGAGTAATCTGAGGTACGGCATAACTCTTCGCTAAGAAAAGTCTCAGTGGCCTTCCGGCCTCCATATCTTGGGATCTCTTTATCTTTACACTCATGAGCTAACGACTAGATCTAACCAGTAAAATTGTAAGTGTACTATAATATTATAAACGTGAAAGAATCTCTGTTTTTCTTATACGTTTTCACGACTAAACCACAGATCAAAAATTCATAAAATTCGGTGCGAAATGAAGCATGCCTTATGTTATATAGGCTAACACGCGCGAAGACTTGGTTTCTATAAAATAAAAAATAAGAATATTCTATATGTAATTGAATAAATTAAGAATGTTACGTGAACGTTTATTTATTCTAGCGCCGAACTGCAATTGTATATGACGTCTTACAAGCCATCTATATAAATATAAGCAAATGCGTGTCAAATATAATATAATGAGATGCGAAAATGTTCGCGTGTATTGTACGACACGACTTAGATGTAGCATCGGCAAAATTCGTAAAACCGATCACATCCGAATTAAGTACGCTATCCCAAATTATCAGCATTTATTTCTCATGTGAATATTATCTTTATACGAACGTAATAACTTGTAATATCATATGACCTAATATATTCATCAATTTGACACGACGATTTACATGCACTCGGGTTGATCTGACGCGAGAATCTATAGCGACGAATAGCGTCGAATGGCGCGATAAGGAACTATTTGTATTGGTTGTATAAATCGGCAGTAATCGGTCTTATTTAATTTGCATGCTACGCAGGAACTAAAGTATTGAATATTTCGACGTTCGTTGCGTACAGACTTAATGTTTCATTAACTTGTTATTGTTTGTTTAAACATTGTTCGAGTAAGTTGTTGGAGTTGTTCTAATTACAAGAGGGTTAATTTCGCCATCAGACAAGGGATGCTTACACGCCTTGGGCTTTCATTTCAAAGGATTGAAATTGCTATAAATGTTATGTATTTCGTGCCTCTCATTATATTCGTATCTATAACTTTGAAGGGTGATCATCTTGTTGTTAAATGTTGATTTCGAAATTTTCCCTGTATACTTTGGAAAACATTGACGGAATATGTTGCCAGTTTATCTGATGAAGTCGAAGAATGTGGTGCTTTCTTAAAGTATAATAATTATACTATCCTTTATTCATAAAAAAAGATTTACAGATAAAATTGAGATCCCGGGTTCTTGTGATAAGCAAAAGCCTGTGCCACAACGAACCACACAAATCACAAGTATGTTTTTTGATTTTATGAACAGTTGTGAATGTGAATTAATTAATCGAAGATTGCTGGTTCAAGCTTTACTTTTTATGTTTATTTGTCTTCTAGAAAAGCCTACTTATTCTTCAAAGTTGTTAATGAGCCTTCAAGCCGGTGTTGCAGATTCACGGATGGTGATAGCCACTATCCATCAGATGATCCTCTTGTTCGTTCGACACCTATGCCATACATGTGTATTCTGTCAATGCTGTTTTACTCTTAGTAAATTTCTATATCCATGATGTATGCCTTGACGACAATATGACTAATTAATGATATGTTGCTTACTTTGTTACTTTGTTATATGTGAAGTGATATGAAATCTAATCAAATTTATAGATAATGCACAGTTGATAGACGCACAGTGTATTTTTTTTCATGACGTAGATGCTCTGACATGCATGTGTACCGCCTGATGCATTTGCTAAAACAATTGCTGAACGAAATTGGCGCTATGAAATATTTACCATTGCTAACATGACCAATGCGCCACCAACCTAAAGAACTAACCTTTTATATCCGTTGTGACTCACCCATTTTTTTCAAACCGGAACATATTCTTTAGAATATAGTAATATAGAATAAATGATAAGTGGGTGGTATATACCCAGAACTTGCCCAAAAGCTCGACCAACAAATACAGTAGTATGTTAATTATTTTTGTCCAAAACCAAAAAGAGTTTTATTTATGTTTTTAATAATAGCAGAAAACTTACGGTTGTCAACATCATTTTCTAATTTTCAATTCATAATTACCTGATGAATTGACTTAACTTACCTTAATGCAATTCGTTTTCTTCACGAATTATATTATACGATGATTTATTCAGAATCTACATAATCTGTAACGTTTCCATAAATATTCATATACATCAATTAGACACTTCAACTATCCCTGCAGACAGGTAAGTATTTTACCACTAAAATGTCGAGATAGGTAAGATTTCACGAGTTCAAACCCCCTAGAGGCGCTGAAGATTTTTTATATACTTGCTTTGTTTTTTTTTTTTCAAATATTCTGTAGCAATACTAATCGTTTAAAAATAAAAGTGGCTCCTAAGCCGTGGTTGAACGAATCTTCGTAAATATATTTTATCTTAGTTAAAACAACATAAACTTGTCAACGTGTATGTTGATAAATTGTTATAACGAACTTCGCGAGTCGTTATAAAGATTGTTTAGAAAAAAGTTAATCAAAGTAGAAGAAGTAAATCGAATAGAATGTTTGTCGACACACTAATGGATCAGTTCGAAGATTGATAATGAGTATTTTGGTAAACTTCCTTTCCTTATAACCGTATGCTAGCTAGCTACCCGCCCCTGCTTCGTTTGGGTGCAATACTGATACTAAATATACTACACAATTTGTTTATTTACATAACATTATAAACATCCAAAATTATCAGGGTTACTTTATTATATTGTTCATGTATTATATACAAAAACCTTCCTCTCGAAACTCTCGTATGTATTTAATAAAACCCCATCAAAATTCGTTGTCAGTTTGTCAATGTCTTTTTTTTTTAAGTAAGAGAGTGAATGTATGTTATGTTCGGATTCGATTGATATATTACATAGTTAATAATATATACGCAAGATGGCTGGCAGGACCTGGATGCGAGTAGCCTAAGAACGATCTCAGTGGCTTGCAATTGGAGAGGCCTATGTCCAGCAGTGGATCGATTGATAATAATATAACTAAAGTTAATTATAATCAACTTGATTGGTCGTTATTAAAATGTAGTTGCGAAAATAAAAATACCTACACCGCTCTGCGCCAAATATTGTTGCTAAGCGTCGCTGTAATTATAATTTGTTTTTTAACGTTTATTTTGAGAACTAATTGTCGTTCGCGACATGGCTGGAGGGGGGGGGGGGCGCTATTATGAAGTGGTAGCCTGTAAGGTATAAAAAGTTTCAAGCTTGCTTCATAGCAAGTTTCATCAATTTCGGTTTAGTTAGTTGATCGTGAAAGCTTAACAAAGCTACAGACAAACAGTTATTATTTAATGTAAATTATTTTTGTTGCAGTCTTGCAATCCTCAGACCACTTGCTCAATTTATTTTTTTATCTATAGTAACTACATTTGTATATAATTATTATTAATGTAATATCTGATCTCCCCTGTGTGTTGTGTAATGACACCAACTCACACACACACACACACAACAGAGTCATAGATACATAATTTATTATTGATGTTGATGTTTAATTAATTACGACTAACAAGAATAAAGTATGTTTTTTTGCATTTAATATAATAATGTATAGATTTTTCCATCGGATAACTGTTATCGTATGAAATACATTAATGTTGCTGTAAGTGCTAATTATAAATATAAATGAGTATTCGCTGCGGTAATTAATCTTTGTAATTATTATATTTTTAATTTATTATGAAAAACGTGTTAAATAAATGTGTGTTGTATATACTTATACTTGCTGTCCCAACTACAATACAACAACAACAGCCTGTATATTTCCCACTGCTGGGCTAAGGCCTCCTTTAACATTGAGGACAAGGTTTGGAACTTATCCCACCATGCTGTTCCAATGCGGGTTAATGTAATACACATGTGTTAGAATTTCTATGAAATTAGACACACGCAGGTTTTTTAACGATGTTTTACTTCACCACCGAGCACGACATGAATATATATACACACAAATTAAGCACATGAATATTCAGCAGTGCTTGCCTGGGTTCGAAACCGCAATTATTGGTTAAGATGTACGCGTTCTAACCACTGGGCCATCTCGAAATACAATACGATAAGGGTCTATGTACAAATTCTAGATCGTAGAACAAACATATAAACGAAAATTCTTTTGTTTTCTTCCTAGCCGGAAACGACTACCCCTTAAATCACAATGTTTATTGACGAAAACCGCATTGAAATACGTTGCGTAGTTACAAAAGATCTAAGCGTACAGACAGCGGGAAGCGACTATGTTTTATGTTATGTACATATCATAAATTGAATATGCAGAGATACCCTTACATCTAATCCCTTAGGTATCAGAATGTATGCTTAAAGTCGAATCTTAATCCATATTTCCATACTAATATTATAAATGCGAGAGTAATTGTCTGTCTGTCTCGCTTTCACTCCAAAACTACTAGACCGATTTAAATGGAATTTGGTTAGTCTAGAGCCTAAGAAAGGACATTAATAACTGTTGACTTACACGCAGGATATGTTAATTTTAATAATTTTATTAACTAACATGACTTTGTAATTTTTTAAATGTTGAAAAAGAGTAACTACTGAGTTTCTTGCCGGTTCTTCTCGGTATAATCTACTTTCCGAACCGGTGGTAGCTTCACTTAATTGTTAATGACGATTCAAAAGTGCTTGTAAAAGCCCACTTGAATAAAGTTTATTTTGATTTTGAATTTTATTCCATATTTCCATATTAATATTATAAATGCGAGAGTAATTGTCTGTCTTGTCTCGCTTTCACTCCAAAACTGCTGGACCGATTTAAGTGGAATTTGGTTAACAAATAGTCTAGAGCCTGAGAAAGGACATAGGCTACTTTTTAATTGGAAAAAGTTTTGTAAACGAAGAGGTTTTACATTAATGCAATATTTTAAGTTTATTTGTAATATTCATATTTTCGACGCGAGCAAAGCCGTGAGTAACAGCTAATCAAAAATAAATAAAGCTAAAATTATAGATGTGAATATGAGGAAATAATACCGTTCTATTTTTGAACTTGAGAAAGAACCTGTTCTAAAGAGGTCCGTTACAAAAAAAAAAACAACTCAACACAACACTCGATGACATAATGAAAGGAGCGATTGAACAATGAATAACAAAAATAAAATCTTGATAAGATATTGTATGATTACGTTATTAATTAATAACATTCAAGGTTGATGTAAATAAAATATTAAACTGTCAGTAACAAGGTTAGTAAAGAGAGACGTGTGTGGTTATTAGTAATGTTACAGATGTGTGCGTGTTTGTTTGTATGTCTGTGTACATGTCACATTCACACTGGACGGATTTTTTCGGATATACTTAGCCCAGTTTTAAGATTTTGAGGCTGATTCTGTTGATATGATGGTTTTCCGACGTAACATACTAAAAAATTGAACTCGCTTACCCCTGTTCCTATGTATGCTTAGATTTTAAAAATTACGCAACGGATTATGATGCGGTTTTTTTTTAATGAATAGAGTGATTCGACAGGTTTTTTTTTTATCCAATACATTGCACAATAGAGTAAAGAAACACTGATTATTTTAGAAGTTTGTAATGCTATGTCGTAAATAAACCAATTCTGCAGAATATTTAGTATCAGTATTGCACCCGTTCGAAGGCGGGGCGGTTAGTATGTAATAAAATTTGGCCATTAAAATGTTTCATTGGACATTTTGAGCAATTCAATTTTGACACTATTAAATACGATACTTGATTAGCTTATTATTATTTGGGAAGTCACTGTTAATTAGTTAAGATTTACATGGTGGTAGAGCTTTGTGCAAGCCCGTCTGGGTAGGTACTACTCACTCATCGGTTATTCTACCGCCAAACAACAGTACCAAGTATTGTTGTGTTCGGGTTTGAAGGTTGAGTGAGCCAGTGTAACTACAGGCACAAGGGACATAACTTCTTAGTTACCAAGGTTGGTGGCGCATTGAGGATTTAAGGAATAGTTAATATTTCTTACATCGTCATTGTCTATGAGTGATGGTAACCACTTACCATCAGGTGGCCCATATGCTCGTCCGCCAACATATGCCATAAAAAAATTAATGATTAGAAATTTAATTTTAAAACTTTACACAAAAAGCCGTTAATTTCGAGTTCGACATTTAAATAGTACTCTCGTCGGATCTTAAGAGGTTGAACATCACAAATAAAAAAAAATATATTGAAAATTTATTAAATTATACATTATTATGTTTGGCGTGTCTGCGGTTTTCTCAAGTCTATGTCGTGACACGCTGTTACAACATCGCATGGCTACCCGGACGGCGGACACGCTCAGTGTTTAATTTTAATTAATATGATTAAACGATTACTGTAATACCCACCACGCGACCGCGAGCGGAATAGCGAGGAATGAATTGTTTAATTTATTTAATAGTTTGTTGTTAGCGTTGCCTTCGTTAATTTGCTATTTGAATGTCCCGACAAACATATATTCATATGTAGCGTTTAAATTAAGTAATCAATCTTGGTCGTATAACTTTTTTAACTGTAGAAAAAAGTATAATTAATTTTTCAAATAAAATGAATACCCACATACATTGCTAATCGCGAATTCTTTTTGAAAGACTCTGATTGGTGGAAATGTTGCTGACATTAATTGCTCACAATAGTAATATATGAACTGGAATAGAAGAACATATTTTGATTGATACGATTAAAGAGTTAAATATAATTAATCTTCGATTAATATATTGCGTACGATTTGTTATTATACTTTGTCAAGAACTATAAACTGTTCTTGATTAACATATAATCTATATTAATATTGTAAACGCTGTATGTAACCTCTTCACGATTAAAGCGATTTTGATGAAATATTTGGAGATAGTTTAAGTCCCGGAGTAACAAGTAAGTAAGACAAAGGCTACTATATTTTTTTATTTAGTTACTTAATCATACTACAATTCCTTTTAACTACTTACTAATAGTACATTTTTGCTTTGCTCCCAAAGTTTTGATAACAATTTCGCTGACAATTAAAACGCAATGTTTTACCCAATACCATAGATATAATAAAGATATTGTGTCGCCAATGATATTTTGTCTATACTCTTTGGTGATCTCAGATGGCCCATTGGTTAGAACGCGTGCATCTTAACCGATGATTTCGGGTTCAAACCTAGGCAAGCACCACTATATACATGCTTAATTTGTGTTTATAATTCATCTCGTGCTCGCCGGTGAAGGAAAACATCGTGAGGAAACTTGCATGTGTCTAATTTCATCGAAATTCACCCACAGAGGAGGCCTCAGCCCAGCTGTGGGAAATTTACTAGGCTGTTACTTTACTTTACTCCTTGGATTGGATTAGCTAATTTCGATTGGCAGTCGCATATTATATTGAGATTCGATTTTTAATGTCATATCTTAGATACAATTATCATCTATACGAGGTCGAGACTATGGCCTCGTCGAATTACCAAATACGAATCTCATGATTGGTGTGGTTTGTGCTCGCTGTCATCGCTAGATGAGCCTTTAAGTGGGCGACGGTGATTTTATACTGATTTTTGAAATAACGGTTTATTTCAATAGAGACCAGATCACTAGTCAGGGTAACTCTTGTATGATTACAGGTATAAGATATATTGTTGGCGCTTTGACGATTTAAGGAATTGTTAATGTTTCTTACAGCGCTATTGTGATAATGGCGCCAACTTGTCATTATGTGGCAATACCTTGTCCTCCTGTCATAAATATAAAAAAAATATATACTCCCCTGATTGGTTGTGGTGGTTAAACTCAGTGGTGACTACGTATCATCAGGTGCCCAATTTACAAGACAGCCTACATATTTCATAGTCCAAAGCTAACTCCATGATCTATAACTGTACCAGCTAGCCATTAGACCAATGAGTATCCAGTGTAAATGTATTCTTATTACATTACTGGAACGGCTGGACCTATTTTGACGGGACTTCCACTGGCAGATAACTGATATAATAAAGAGTAACTTAGGCTACAATTTTTTTTTATTTAATTCAAATTCGTACGAGGTCGCGGATACAGTTCAAAATAAACTTATTTATTCACGAATTTGTGATTCTTCGACACGATACACAACATCGTGACGGGATAACAACAGTGCAAATTAAAAATAATTTCAGCCTCACATTCGCTGGGTGTATCGGTACATCTTTAATTAAAGACGTCTTAAGAGGTCCACCTTTTTCAATTAAACGTTTTTAATCAGGAAAGTTGGTGAGGTTAATGTGTGAGGTCGCGGCCTCATTCGGCTAATTACGTTAAATCACTGGTAGAAAAAAAAATACATGAGCCGGTGTGACTCAATGCTCCATATTTCACACTTATCTCCGACCGGCATCATTGTAATTGATCTCATAAACTTGTCAGCTGATACACGGGATAATGTGCTTTAAAACGTACACAATTAAGGCTACAATTGTGGGTTTATTGTGTTGATATGACAAATGTATGGTATGTATCTGTCGTGATGTCAGAGGATGCTGTAACGGGATCATTTGAATTTGATAAATCTGTATTGGCATGTGTTATTTATATGTACATTTTATCTATTATGTGTAGACATCTGGATCAGAATATCTTTGAAATTTATAGTCATTGACACTGTTTGTACGATCACAATGTTTAATGGCACATATATGAGGTTTTTAAACAGGTTTTAATTTTTACACTTTCCACGCTACATTAAATTTAGAATATTTAGAGTCAACCCCATTGACTTCAGCTACGGCGAGCATTCTCAAACAAGCCTAGCTGTTCACGCGTACCATATAGTGTGTATATGTATGTGTGGCAAACCCAAATAAAATATATAAATAATAAATATGAGACAACATCACATAAATTACTCTGACCCCAATGTAAGTAAAGCACTTGTGTTATGGAAAATCAGAAGCAACGACGGTACCACAAACACCCATTCCCAAGACAACATAGAAAACTAATGAAAATCTACAAGAGTCGAGATGGCCCAGTGGTTAGAACGCGTGCATCTTAACCGATGATTGCGCGTTCAAACCCAGGCAAGCATCGTTGATTCATGTGCTTAATTTGTCTTTATTATTCATCAGAGTCCTTTAGCCCAGCAGTGGGAATTTACAGGCTGTTGTTGTTGACAATGTACATTGACTCGGCCGGAAATCGAACCCGGGACCTCGGAGTGGGGTACCGATGAAAACCGTTGTACACACCAAGCGACCACGGAGGTCGTCAAAATCAATGAATAAGCTCCGAAAATTTTAAAATCGTTTTTAAACACCAAACACGTGGTTTGAAATTGGAATCTACGAAATTATAAACTATCTCTAGGTGTCTTGGCCAATATGTAAATCGAGTTACTTCTAATAAATCGATTTAATTGTAATAAATCGATTTAATTTCAGAGCAGAGTTGGCCATTTAGATTGCGTGCTTATTAACCGATGATTGCGGGTTAGACCCATCACTGAATTATGCTTAATTTGTGTTTATAATTCATCTCGTACTGATCCGTGAAGAAACCTGCTTATCCAGTCTAATTTCAACGAAATTCTACCACGTATCTTTCACACACTTGGAGCAGAGTGGTGGAATGTGGTTCAAACTTTCTCCTCTGGAGCCTTAGCCCAGCTGTGGGAAATTTACTGAATGTTACAGTAATTTCGTCAGGATTTGCATTGCACTGCTGTTGCGGATTGCATGTGACTGCTTCGAGGGAACATTAAAATCAATAAACAAAGGTCAAATACACGACGGCGTTATGAATGAATCGATGAAACAAAATTGACAAAGTTCAATGAACACGCTGAGCTGAGATGACCCAGCGGTTAGAACGCGTGCATCTTAACCGATGATGTCAGTTCAAACCCAGACAAACACCACTATATATATGTGCTTAATTTGTGTTTATAATTCATCTCGTGCTCGGCGGTGAAGGAAAACATCGTGAGGAAACCTGCATGTGTCTAATTTGATCAAAATTCAGCCACATGTGCATTCTACCAACCGGCATTAGAACGGCGTGGTGGAGTATGTTCCAAACCCTCTCCTTAATGGAAGGGGAGGTCTTATCTCAGCAGTGGTAAATGTACAGGCTGTTACTTTGCTTACTTTTACAATGAACATCATTGGATATGGTATATGAACATGTTAGCAATAACGTATCTCTCGTCGTGATGATTAGACACGCAAAGAAAACGTAATTGCTGCTAAGTATTACTAAATGCGTAATTACTGTTGTTGTTCAATGAAACGGTTAAAAATGTAAATTGTTCAGTGATTAACTTAGAAGTTAACGGATTCGCTTTTAATTTGATTTAGGCGTGACTTCTATCTCCTTCTTTCGAATGAGTAATCGACGATAAAAGAAGGAGAGCAATTATAAACAAAACATCCGCTACAATGTTTATAAGTGATCCCGTAATGATAATAAAAAATAAGTTAGGTTATATTAATTAGAACTTACGGCGAGATATTTATTTGGAATAAAACTCGACAGCTTTATATATAAACGGTAATTTCCTGTCTAATCTTTTAAAGTTTAGTAGTTACATACGTGTTTGGATTTGTGAGGAGGCCTCTGTTTCATGACGAAGATAACTAGGAAAGCATTTTGTTTTATCAAATCGAATATATGCTTCTTATTTTTTAGTAAAGAGTCAAGAAGTTTGTCAGTGATATCTGATAAATTGTTACGTTGATGATACCTACTGAGGTGGCCTTGCTCAAATCATTGCCACCATCCAAAATCTTTTTTTTTTATAGAATATGTTGGCGGACGAGCATATGGGCCACCTGATGGTAAGTGGTCACCATCACCCATACACAATGACGCTGTAAGAAATATTAACTATTCCTTACATCGTCAGTGCGCCACTAACCTTAGGAACTAAGATGCTATGTCCCTAGTGCTTGTAGTTACACTGGCTTACTCATCCTCCAAACCGGAATACAACAATACTGCGAACTGATGTTAAGCGGTACAATATCTGATGAGTGGGTGGTACCAACCCAGGCGGGCTTGCACAAAGCCCTACCACCGAGAATTTTATGCCAGTTTCAGTCCATTTTTTTATAAAAGTACTAAAAATTTACTGTAATAAGATAATTATGTCGAATTAATATAAGTAAAGCCATACTGGGATACGTGATACTTCTCCGAATGAGGAATCGAGGTCTTGACAAAAATACAATTATTGCCCGATTCACACGACAATATCTGCTCAATTTTAAGTTTCACGAACTGTTTAATATTCACGTTTAAACGATTGATTGGCTCAGAGGTCATTGTAGCAGTCTTTATTAACTGATGTGGATCCGATCTCTGTTCATCACTTATAAATAATAATTTATAAAACTCATACTTACATATATTATATACATGTCTCGATTCAGTTGAATGAGCTTTCGTTTCGTTAGTATATTGTCTATTTTATGCACTTGCAGATTCCGAAACTATGTGATCTAATGTGACATATTATGTGATATGCAAACGAGCAGGAGGCTCACCTGGTGGAAAGTGATTACCACCGCCACAACCATTAGTGATGGACATCTGCAACAACGGGAGGCTTGAAGTTGCTTGCCGGTTTTTAAGGAAGGAGTACGCTCTTTACTTGAAGTCGCATCGGAAAAACCGCCGGTTGGTTCCAAATTTTCTGATAGAATATACCCTCAATACTCCAAGACCCTCAATAGCAGCCAGACTTAGGAGGTGTTATAATCCATTGGCACGAACAGTACCTAAAGTCATTGGTAGCACTAATGCTCTCTAGAAACAGAAGAACAGTTCCTTCGGTTTTGTGAGTAAGGGGATAGAGACATTCTTTACATATAATAAGTTCTGCTTTTTAGTGTGTCTTGACAAATACCGCCGTTCCTGATACCCGTGAAATGGACGTCACAGCAACGCACTTGCATGCTGATTTTTCAGATGTCCCTGAGTGTCGTAGATAATTCCTGCTCGTTTGCCACGAGTTACATGAACATAAAAAAAGAATCGTGGAACAGACAATGAAGTTGCTGTAGCAATATATGTATTAAGTATTACAAAACAACGCTTGAGAATAAATAAATGATAACAAATACAAATGTTATTAAAATTCCATGAATTAAAAAAAAATGACAAAAAATATTTTTTAATGATGGTATATAAACCGTCTATAATAGAAAGAGACAAATAGAAATGAAGAGGAAAAGAGAAAGAGAAACGATTTCTACCGGCTACTCTACCGTAAGCCGCTTTAAAGACTTCCAATAAAGATATAAAGTAAGCAGCTGGCTTGACTTCGAAAAAGGATGCCCTTTACGAAATTCGGTCAGAAATAAAATACGATGTCGGATGGACGCACTTGACTATGTATTGTGTATGTTGAATGTATCGTATTCAGATAATGTGTATTATTACAGCATTACACAGAGCTATCAATAATTTAATACATTAACAGAACGACGGATGGCCATAATTATATCTGGTTTTACAGATAGCAATAAGAGGATATTGCTAGCTTATTTAAATGTAACTAAATAGCAATGAGTGCGTATTTTTTATATGTTATTTCCTTTACAAAGTGATTATAATTTTATTGTTTCCGCAAAATAAGGCGTAAAACGAATGTGTCTGCGTTGATACTGGGATGCGAGTCTTGCTGGGCCTTTTTTGCTACAGGTAAAAGTCTCGAAGGAAATATAATAGAAATTTCTGATATATTTTATAGATGTATTATTCATGGACGATCATTAAAGTACGTAGCGGTATAGATTTTATGGCGGCTTTCATTATTATAATATTTTATATTTCTTAGACATTGTGCATAATGAAATGGTGTTTGCGGGTTTTGACAAAGGTTTTCTTATGAATTGGATTTTATTTTTTATAAATACACTCGGTCTCATCAGCTGACCAGACATTGATACTGCTCGTGAATTATGTATGGTTGCAATGTGTTGCGTGTGAAATATTATGCGCCTTGTTAGGTGGAAGGTTTTATTCTGGAACAACGAATCACTTGGCAAATAAATTGAAATACCTATTTTCGAAAAGTGTTTCAATAATGAGCCGTAACTTGAAATGTCTAAAAATGTCCCATTGCTGTGCTGAAGCTTCTACTTATCTATGAAGAGTTTTGGTGCTCATACTATAACTCTGATCCAACTAAGGGAGTTGTCTTGTTCACTCGGCATATAGTTTGTCTCACGATGTGTTCTTTCAACTTCGAACACGAAATGAATCAGACGTAAATGAAACACATTGTTATTTTATATTCCCGAGGAGGAAATCGATTCAGTGTTAAAAATAAATCTATAAGTTGAGTGACGGCCTAATACATATGGGAAGTTTTTAATTGAATTACTTCAAATAGAAGGACAGACTTGGGAATATTTTTGACTTATATATAGATAATAGTGTATGTCTTCGGATAACAAATCGTATAATAACGACTGTCCTATTATTTTTATATTGTAACTAGCTCTTCGCCCCGGCTTCGCACGTGTGCTATACTGATACTAAATATACTACAGAATTTGTTTATTTGCGACATCACCTTAGAAGCTTCTAAAATTATCGATGTTTCTTTACCATATTGCTCATGTATTATATACAAAATCTTTACTTTTGATCTATGTATTAAAAAACCGCATCAAAATATGTTGCGTAATTTCAAAGATTTAAGCATACCCATGTCCCTATGGGCAGACAGCGGTAAGTAAGTGACTTTGTTTTATAGTATGTAATATTAATGATGTCGAATTGTTTACCCCACACAGTAGTATCGATGTCACCAGTAACGCTTCAGTAGTGTCGTATCGCTTGTAACTGAATTTATACTTGTTTATGTATTTACCTATGGATTTGAAGCGTTTTCTATTTTTCCTTCAGCGGAAGTGATCTTATTTTCACTCGTTTGTCCTGTATTAATATTTGATTGAATCACAAACTATCTTGAAAACGTACACAAAAAGTAAATCCTAAAATCCATATGTCAAACAGATAATATATATATTTTTTATCATACAGCAATCTAGTAAAGGTTTTCAATCTGTCAGATTGGACTTTCTATTTCATCTCTTTTATACAAATCTGTTATATATATTATTTGATGGAATGAATTATGAATGGCTATATCTACGTAGGTGATACGAAGAAGTAAAAAAATCCCGACCAAATCTCTTTTCGCAAGACGAGCTACGTGTTGTTTTATAACCATTTGATGAGCTATTTTATTGACACATTAGAATATTATATAATCGGATAAGACAATACGTGACCTGAGAAATATGGCAGAAAAAAGGTCAAGATTGTATTCAAACTCTAATGTGCAGAAGACGATCACGCAGTAATAAATAGTACATTCGACCAGTGACTTTTAGTAAAATTGGAAGAAAAACAAGAAAACGTTGTTAGTCGTAACTAATTTAAAAGTTCAGTAATAAGATAGATTTAAAGAGATTTTCGTGCGAACAGTATTAATAGTGGGAGGAAATTTGTAAATTTTATTTGGCTTAAGCCCAAATCGGCGTGTCGAAGGCGATTCCACTTTGTTTATATTGCAATAAATCATAGATTTTTTTTACGCAGCGATGAACCTTTGTCGTGAAATCTGGATTATATCTCGATTTAGACTTGTGATTATGAGAACTAGATTTGTTTTAGTAAGAAAATGGATCACCTGATTTGAAGTGGTTACCCTACTGTAGTAGCAGACAGGCGTTGTAAAGGCGAAGATATCTAAAACCGCCAAAACAGTGATAAGCAATACCTACTACATCTATCACGATCGTTGATAGCTGTAATTACACTGGCTCACTCATTCTTTAAAACGAAAAACAAATGATTGCAGTTAAGTAATTAATTACTGCAGAATGAGATTGTTACTCAGACTTAAAATTTATGAAAATCGTTATCAACGGTACAACCACAATAGCTTGTAATTTAATTTCTCACTACTGGGCTAAGGCTTCTCTCCCTTTTGAGAAGGTTTGGAACATATTCCAGCACGCTGTTCCAATGCGGGTTGGAAGAATACACATGTGTCAGATATTCTATGAAATTAGACACATACATGTTTCCTCACGATGTTTTCCTTCACCGTCGATCACGAGATGAATTATAAACACAAATTAAGCACATGAATATTCAGTGGTGCTTGCCTGGGTTGGAAACCGCAACCATCGATTCAGATGCATGCTTTCTAACAACTGAGCAACCTCGGCCTTTTTTATGTAATCGATTTAAATTTATACGAACGAAAAGGTGTGCATTGGTTGCCTTTGTAAAATCGATTCAGACGTATCTTATGTATTCGAGTCAAAACTTCGATGTTTTGGCCGCTCACTATCGATAGTAGTTAGTATCGATAGTATGCAGCAACATCTTGTACGGAATCGAATCCTTCAGGTTGCCTTGATTCGGTTACTGCGTCCTGGTATCTGCAAAGGTAACTTTAATTGTGTGGCCCGAATACTATGCAAACTTGCATTGTAACGCGTAACTTCACATTCTCCAATTGGTCCGATTTATTGACTTGCAAATTTTGTACGATTTTCACGTTTTGAGGTCTCTGTATACAATTTTATTGTTATTAAAAGTATATTGTTGATTTATCTTATTTATCATATCATATATTCTCTAATTCGAAGATGTCTAGTGACTAATTTAAAATAATTAAATTTTGAAAGGATTGGTTAAATGATGCTGTATTCTTCTTTCGAATGTAAAATGTGTAGATGGTCGAAAATCATATCATATACTATTAAAATACAAAATAAAATTCTAATCTAACAACAACGGTTTCGAAGGTATAAACTGACTAATTTAAAATAAGGTATTTTTGAAGGGATTGGTTAAACAATGCCGTCTTTTGTTTACTTATTAATGTAAATCAATGATGAAACAAAGTTTAAGTAATACTTCGCCAAACAACGTTCAAGAAAGCTGAACGTGTATAAAATATTTTCTTATGTAATTATATCTCGTAGCTCCGAATAAAGTTTGAAACATATCAAGCGTGTTACAGCCCCAGTTCCGCTGGCGTACTACGCGAAAAATATCACCAACCATTTGTTTATACGAGCCAAGTTCGTGTTTTACATCGCTAGAGTCTTCGACTCAATAAAACTTATCGCGGATCGATCGTCGAATCCAAGTCATAGGCGGAAGCGGTAATGAGCTATAGTGTTATAATGTCATGTTTAAATGTTTTGGTGTTATCTTGTTTATCATTGCTAAGCTATGTACTAAGCAGTAACTATCATATAAAATAAATAACTTTGATCGAATTTTGGGGACGGTTGCCTATTTAAATACTGATAAATAAACTCAAATACAGGTTCGTTGCTCATACTTTTTATCTCATAACCAATGCCCTATTTTGGATTAGAGTTCTGTGCCAAGACCTGGGCGCTGCGCATTGATCACGCCTAACAAGTATTGTAACATTGGTGAGGCGTTCAAAAGCCTTTTTAAAAACCTCTTTTGGGGAAAAAATAGTCAGAACATTCCACTAATGTGCACAAGCGTCCGGGTATAAGCAGTTTTGATTTCACAATCCAAGGATACGACGCTGAAGAAACTAAGGATATAAAAAACGTAACCACTTCCAACAGCTTACTTGAGGGTCTAGATTTAGAACTTCTTTATTACATTTTATGGATCTTAAAATAAACGAATAAAATCGAACCCGCTACATCGTGATCACTTAAGGCACGCGTTATTACTTCGCAAGCGCCCCACGCTTTGAATAACTATGCGTTGTAAATAAGCGATACGTCGCGTGTTTGTTTGTTCATGTCTCTTGACAACTCACTGCGACGCTAAATTCCTTATAAGACATTAGGCGGACGTATGACATTCATCTTCACGAACAATATATTCTCGAGCGAATTAATTGAATTATGTATTAATCTTTGATAAGTTTTTGTTAGGGAGTTGGCAGTGATGGATCCGCAGAGTGAATTAATGAGGCCGAGAGTTTACTGTTGCTAGGGTAATCTGGATCGCTAAACGATGATGTAGCTTAAATTATTCTTGGTAGGGATAGGATATTTCAAATTTGGAACAATTGAATAAAGAGGTTTTATGCGTATTACTTTTTTTTTATTTCTTCCTGTATTGGATCGTAAATATAACCTCCTAAGGGATTAAATTGGCATAAAATTGGAATTTATAGCATCGTACTACAACGGACAAATTAGAGGGGAATCTTTGTATGAATTTTACCCCAAATGATATCGGGATGGACAGCCACTTTATGTATATAAATTGTCTCTTAAAAGCTTGATGTATCGTATGAAAATCTGCCATACCTATATACACCAACCCGCATCGTAGCAGCGTTGTCTTTACCCGTTTCAATAAAAGCAGAGGATTCCTTTGCCCAGCAGCGTAATATCGATATGCCGTTGCTCGACGGTGATTAGTCACCCCGCAGCGAATTAATCCCTTAGTAACTGAATGATCAAATTGTTGTTCGTTCAATGAATTCACTAATAGAATAGTTCCATTAATTAACTCGATGGTAAATTCTTAATTTGAATAATTGGAACACAAGCAATGACCCAAATAGAGAAATAAACATCTATCTATCTATCTATCTATCTCATATTCGTATTTGGTTATAAAATTTGTCGCCTGTTTACCATTTTGGCGAGACGTCAATATTTGTATCAACTATTTGTATATCTGAATACTTACTAGGAAATTTCCGTCTGTGTGCTGTTTAGCTTTTTGTCAATTCTAGTTCTTATTCTTTTATTATTGTATTTGTTTGTTTATGTTTTTATTCTATTTTTGACTTTCAAGATATTGATGTACCTACCCACCTACTATTAACATCCAAATTACTAAATTAATGATCAGTGTGGATATTTAAACTGGGATATACAAATATGAAATAAAATTATTAAAATGGTATATTGCCTTAAATTGAATTAATTGCAATTTGAAAGGTTTGAGTTAATTCAGTATTTAGTGTCTAACAAATCTTAAATACATAAATACAACCTAAGTCAGAAAAGAGTAACTACTCAGTATCGACTGAGTTTTATTCGGTTCTTCTTGATGGAATTTACATCCCGAACTGAGTGTTACTTTGAGTTTAATTGAATATTGTATTATATATGGTTAAAACTGTTTACTTGGAATGTTACCAATAAATGTCTTTTCATCATATGTCGTGGCGACGCAATAGATGATTAATATTTCTGAACATGCCAATATCTAAGGACAGTTGTCACCCTTTACCAACAGCCTCATTTACAAAGTTCCAAAGTTCGTATAAAAACAAAAGCCAGTTGACGCTATTCGAAAAAAATAAATGATTTCACAAACACAACAGGGTTACAGCCTAGTCTTAAGATAAAGAGGCCCCCCATTTGAATAGAGAGTAGATTGAGCAATATATTACGGGGATGAATGTCCACGGCCCTTAAAAAATATCTCCTAACCTAAAGCGATGTCGATTTATTTCCACCGCTGAACCATTCCAGACTATTACAGTTTTATCTCCCTCGCCAAATTGAATTGTTATGTTATAAATATTCTATTTAATGGTGATGCGTTCTAATTCATTTTATTATTCATTAAATAAACGCTATTGATTTTATAATTTAATTGTGATATTTTTGAAACCCCTTTTGTTATATTTCTCTTTGAGTTTTTTTATATGTGTTAATAAATGATTTGAAACTTTTATTAGTCTTATATTTGTCGCGACTTCGCTCCCGTCCTAAAAGGCTGGTTGCCAGGTTTTATACATAAAAATGTGCGCCCTTGCATACATACCAATTTTCATCGAGTTTTAGTGGTTTAATTTCATTGGTTTGTCCGTGACCGAGCGAAAAACAGACAGATCGACTTTCGCATTTGTATGTAATTTTAGTATAATTGATTTCTTAGTAATGTTATTTAAAAGTTTTAATAAAATAATTAACTTAACTTTTTAGTTAAAAAAAAAAACTAAAAATTAAAATAGTTCATCCCCAATTTTCCACCCTTGTTGGTTGTTTTTTTTATTATTAAATTTAAATGGGACCACCCTTGAGGTGTTACGTATACGCCGAAAAAAGATTTGTTCAAATCGGTTCATAATTGGCGGATTATCGCGTAACAAACATAGAAAAAAACATACGGGTCGAATTGAGAACCTCCTCCTTTTTTGAAGTCGGTTGAAAATTAAAAAGAATAAAAATTTAATTAAGCCCAGGTTCTGTTTTTTTTTAAATCGTACGTATTCCGTTTTTTTTTAAGTTTGTATCATCAGTGTTACGAAATATAGAACGTATATAGAACTTATAGCTATCATATCGTTTTGAAATAAACAAGGTTATATACCAAGTTATCCTGTATTATTAATAATGTTTAATAAATAAAGACTTGTTATGTAAATGCAAGAGAATTAAACTGTCGTCGGTATGTTTATTCCTTCGAGATTTTAAGGCTCGTTTTCGTTGCACCAAGGACATTGATTGTGGCCAAATGTTATATAAAAAGAAATAAGTAGGCCAGGAATATTAAATATTTGTAATTCATTATTTGTAGGGGATTGACTAACTTAACTTAACTGAATAGTCCTATACATATAGAATTTTCAAGAAATGGCTCGGATTTTGTCTTCTTGTGTTTCGGAAAGAACGTAACGTATTTGTCTTTCTCCTGATATTTTCCCGTTTATGTCTGATTGTGAAGGTGAGTGGATGTCTTACGCAGTTCCTAGTCTTCCATGAGTCGCTCCGAAATTAGTTTAACATTTTGTACGATTATATTATGTTTCGATTTGAAGCATGACTGCCTGATTCGATTGTTTTTATAACCAAAGGACATAAAATCTGAGGTGTGATCATTTGCCTCTGTGATGGTTTTTTTTATATATATTTTCTGAGTAAGCATACGACTCCACTCCACTTGATGGTGACTGGTAGTGGAGTCCAAACGCGAAGACGGCCAGTACAGTCAGTAAGAATGAGCTGCATCAGTTGCCCTCGCCATGCTCGTCCCGCAAGAGGCTTCTTCATTCACCGCGTATTCTTTTAATACCTACTTAATGCTGCTGATACTTGTGCCTCTATTTATAGTCTATAAACAAAGGTGATGAGCCTGGTCTATCTAATTGTCAGGAATGACTTCCTATTATAAATAAAAAAAAAAAAAACAAACAAAAGGAAAGGTTTACCAGTCAGTCCATTGGCACACTCACAGATTAATCAAGAAATCTCCGAAACTGAAACACCTACAAGCTCGAAATTTGGCAGGTAGTATCCTTATAGGGTGTAGATATCAAGGATCTAACAAATCTTCACCCCTAAGGAGGATTAGAAGTTTTTATGTTATAAATTTCGTACGGATAAATCCACAGGTTCGGCTAGCGTTTTCATAATAACGAGGTAAACGGCGTAAGGTTAATTGTTTGAGTGATATTTGAAATGACGTCGGCGTTCGGAATGCGTGACGTCAAACGTCTATTATTGGTAGCGCGGGCCCTTCGGAGTGCAGGTGAATTACAACACTTGCGGTTAAAAAATATATCTCGAGTTTTTTATATTATACGTACCGATCTAACAGCTGTAACCTTTGTTGGCGATATTTAAATTGATAAGGTTATAATACAATTGTAAGGATATGCTATACTGTACCATTGTACCAAATATTACTTAGTAATTTTTGTATCAACCTTATGTCTTGTTGGGTTATCTCGACCACGTATAATTGTATTACCGATGTGTACGTGTCAAGAGGTTTCGTTGTGTGTATTTTTACGCAGTTTTTAACAGTTATAACAGTATACGTGTTATTTTCTAACTTGTAAAAAAATATATTCTTAGTATATTTTGCTCGTATATTAGGTAGAGCTGTACTAAGTATCAGGTATAAAAAATAACCTGTCTTTTCTAGAGGTTTCTAGGTCTTCCATGTTGACCTCATACCAAATTTAATTTAAAATCAATTTTGTACTTATTGAAACAGAGTTGCTTTCGCATTTATAATATCAGTAAAGATGAATTTAAATATATATTAAAATACGAGACATTTAGTATACGTAACAAAAGTAATGAATATTATTTATTCAAGAATGGCACATAAAAGCTCCTTTGAGTGTTCATGTTACGCTATTGAATTAAAAGTAATGCCGCCGCCGTTTCGGAATGTAGATTCTACCGAGAAACTCAGGAGCCACTCATTGTAACTAAATCGTTTTATTCAAATGTACATACATACGTAGATAGGTTTCGTTTAACTTCGATATGACTCTTATTTTCCAAACAACTAGCGACCCGCCCGAATTCGCACGGGTGCAATGCTGATACTAGATATCATAGTCAAAGTCAAAAGTCTTTATTCAAAATAGAAGTGTTTACACTATCTTATTGACTGTCAAAAAATCTACCACCGGTTCGGAATTCAACACCTCAGATCTGAGAAGAACCGGGGAAAGAAACTCAGCGGGATCCAATTTTTTTTTGTTTTTAGTATAATGTTAAATATACAATATATATTTTTAATAAATTTTATATTACAGAATTTGTTTATGTATGACATCACATTAGAAACTTCTAAAATTATCATTGTTTTTTTTTTTCTGTATCGTCCATGTATTGTATATAAAAACCATCATCGCAAATCACTCTATCTATTAAAAAAAAACGCATCAAAATCCGTTGCGTAATTTTAAAGATCTAAGCGTACATAGGGACAGATAGCGGTGAGCAACTTTGTTTTATACTATGTAATGATTATCACTTAAAAATAACTTTATTTTATATTTGGATTCAAATGGAATTAATAATTGAGTCAAAACAGCCCACAGCTCTCTTTGGTTTCTTTTAAACACGCATTGCGAAATAATTATTAAGACAGTCATGAGCCTCGCTGTGGTAATCACTGCTTGCCACACGCGCCGTGAGAGATTTCGTTCTTTGAGCTTAAAATACGTACAAAATCGATTTCAATGATACTGTTGTACAGCTTCCCACGTGTCTAGCGGGAGGTAACTTTACCCTTGACAACGTTACGAACAATTAATAAAATAAAATCAATTTTCGGATTAATATCAACTAGTAGTCCCCCCCGGCATCGTTCGCATTTTAGGGTATTGGTTGTATGTTATGATGTTATGTTATGTTGTTGTATGTGTTCCTAAGCTGTTCAGCGGTTTGGTTGTGAAAGATCGACAGACAGACAGACAGATTTACTTTCAAATTTATAATATTAATATAGATAACATTTCAACTGTTTTCCTTTACTTATACTTTTTTTTTAGTTTATTATCTCCAGCTTAGGAGTTTAAATGTTAAATAGGAACGTTCCCTCAGTTATCTCGTTTCATTGTTTCAAAGGCATTGCCGTCTAACGGTAACGGTCGACTCGGAGAAATTTAAGATCGCGTAATTTTAAAATAACTAGACACAGAGTTGCAAGGTTCCCGTTTATTGCTTTAAAGCGGCTTAAAGGACGAAAAAATGGCGGAAAAGTTCATACTCGTAATAAAAGAAAAGTGTAATTTATTTAAGGATAACATGTTGGAATATATAATTTTATTATTGAGTTTTGTTATAATAAAAAAGAAGTAATGCTTCGACTTCTTACGGACGAAATAAGAATTGTATTTATTATCCGATTGTGGTGCCACCTATCGCGTTAAGTGTAAACTATCCAGTGTACATTACATATAAAAAACCAATAGGTTTAAATGGCCCTGTCCCACTGGGTCAAAAGCTGACCCGGTAGCTGAGGTTACCGGGGAGGACCAGCCCGGGTAAGGAGGGAAACCTGGAGGCCCGTTTTCATACTTAAACTACGTTTTCAACTTCATTAAAATCGATCCAAGTCCTTAGGAGAAGTCCTTCATAGACATACACACTGATATACTTCACACACACGTATAGTTCACATACACGTACATATACTTCACACACACGTACATATACTTCACACACACATATATACACCGTAACAACAGGCACGAGGGACGTAACATCTCATTTCCCAACTTTGGTGGCGCATTACTTATGTAAGAATATATTAAAATTTCATACGGCGCCAATGTCTAGAGCCAGTGGTGCTTACCTACCTACCTATATCATAAGAATCTAGAACTATTATATGTATAAAGAGAAGAGACGGGATGAGGATTTACCATCAGGTACCATTAAATAAAAAAGTGTGATCGGGAATTATAAACTACAAAAGCGTCCCAATCAGTAGCGTAGTTTGTAAAGGCCTTGAATAGGTTGCATCGAGAAAAAAATTTAGTCAAATTATAGCAATGTAATGTAACCTTGTAATGACCTTTTTTAAATATTGCCCCTAAGGCCTTCCTAGTCTTAGGGGGGTCGACCTTTACCCTATGATATCTACGCCACTGACGTCGAATGAATCTCTAATAACGGGTTCAAAGATGTATGTAATGCCCCTAAATAATGACATACCAATTATACGTATATACGATATTTATAATACAGGAAACGTATATACAATTATTACTTATTAAACAATAATAAGGAAATTATATGAGTATTTTTATTACAGTTATAAATAAACGATTCGTTTTGTTTTTCCCACATTGATTTTGTTTTCCGTCTCTAAGGTTTTATTTATAGGTCTGCAGTTGAGCAAGAACTCTATGGGCAGCGGTATAGTACGACACAAATTAGCTGTAGCATCGGCAAAATTCGTAAAACCGATCTCATCCGAATTAAGTACGCTATCCCAAATTGTCAGTATTTATTTATTATTTGAATATGATCTTTACACGAACGTAATAACTTGTAATATCATATGACCTAATATATTCGACAATTTGACATGTCGATTTACATGCACTTGCTTTTTCGACGAATAGCGTCGAATGGCGCGATAGGGAGCTATTTCTATTGGTTGTATAAATCGGCAGTAATCGTTATTATTGAATTTTCTGATGCTACATCTAAGTTGTTTGGTTACTTTACGTTCTTACCTATGTTTTTAAATTAAATTAACAAGACCACTCATAATGCGACACAACTAATTACTATTTATAAGTAATTGTTTATAGTGTACTTGTGGTGTATAATAATGAATGTTTATTAATTAATAATTCAATGATTATTCAGCCTTCACTCCGCTGTCTTCCCATGACCTAGAGCTTTATTTTATCAATGGTAATTTGATCCGAACGTTCACTTTAATTTCCAAGTTAGGAAGGCTCAGTTTAACGTCTTCCACGAGGGTTTGAGTGCTAAATTATAAAGATAGATAAAATTGACGCGAGACTAGCGAATGATGCCGACTTTGGGGACATTTTCAGAAAAAAAAATAGAACTATATAGTATCCCGTTGAGTTTCTTTCGCTGGTTCTTCTCAGGTTCGAGGTATTAAATACTGAACCGGTGGTAGATTTTTGACTATCAAATTATCAATAAGCAAGTGAACAATGACAAAAATATTTCTTTATTTCTATTTTTAGACCTCGTAAAGTGTATGAACTTGATTATAGTGGCAACATTTCATGAATGTAATTTTAAATTGTATCGAAGTTACATATCATGTATTCGTTATGTGATACTTTCTTCGTGCATATATTCTTATAATAAAAATATAAATATTAATTTTATTATTTTTACAATGGCAACAAAATAGTTTTTTTTTTAATAAACGAAGAGACTTTTGTAATCCTTATTTGAAAAAAAGTTTTCAATCTACATAATAATTATTTGCGTTTCATTGAAGGTTTTTAGTACACACTAACCACCCGCCCCGACTTCAACGGGTGTAATTGATACATACAGAATATATCACTTTAGAAATATCTAAAATAATCACTGTTTCTCTTCTATACTGTGCATGTATTATACATATAATTAATCAATTTATCTATTGAAACAAAACAGCATCAAAATATGTTGTGTAATTTTAAATATCGAAGCGTACACAAGGACAGACGGTTTAATCGATTTTGTTTTATACTATTATATGTTCAAAAACATAGAATCAGGGCTCCGTTCTCATTGACGTTCGTTTCCTCGGTACGTCTAAGGAAAGGGTAAGCACTTTAAGTAATGCCGTTTACCAGACGGACCCGAGAAAAGTAACGGATCAGTGATTTTTGACGGTCATTTCGTTTTCAAACAGGCGTTTAAACGTTCGAATCGGACATAGTGCGAATGAATTTACAGTTACATAGTTATATATGTTATAACAACAAAAAGCATTCGTAAAAAAGTTAACATACATGTACAGCATTTGTTCTCATTTTTTTTTCCAACGCTACCAAATGTCATACTTTCAAAACATTACTCATTCATACAATAATAACTTTCGCTTTTAAAAAAATAGCTAAATTAAACTATAAAGAGATAATTGATATTTAATTTCTAATTAACAGTAAAAGGTATACAGTAATTGAACCGGTCCCCGAGCAATTGGTATTAATTAGAAATTAATTACTCTAATTTATACTAACTTTCCACAACGTGTGCAGTGCCGATGTATGAACGGTATGTAGGTTTAACTGGCTCGTTAGTTTTTAAATAAGAGGTAGCTAGTGTAGAGGAAAATGGAAGTTGGTATCTCATATAAGATTAAGGGGAAAAGTCTTTACCCTCAGACGGACTTTCTCCTTACTAGATTAATCTAGTTTGGGTGCTGACCTCTAGTATCTTACTCACCTGAGTTCCTCCTCATCAGTAAGCAAGGTCTCGTCAATCATTTAGCCTTAAGGGACCAGAATCAAAAAGCATCTTCGAAAGATTTTAATTGCCAGAACGCTTCTGTACTTATTGTAACCATGAATGTTTTCTTAATTTGAAAATAGTAACTTTTAGTTTTGGATATCACTTTGACTCTAATTCCACTTCATCAATCATCAACAGCCTGTAAATTTCCTTCTGCTGGACTAAGGCCTTCTCTCCCATTGAGGAGAAGGTTTGGAGCCAATGCGGGTTGGTGGATTTAAAAATGGCAGAAATTAAATTAGTCACATGCAGTTTTCCTCGCGATGTTTACTTAACCGTCGAGAACGAGATTAATTACAAATACTAATTCCATTTAACTCTACTGAATGTATGGTGTTTTTGATAATAATCTTATAGCCTAGCTCCAACGACATCCTAACTTCATAGATTTTTTTATATACAACGACTCTTTTCAACCACTTATTTCCATATCAGTAGCGTACTAACTTATCGACTAGATTTTTTTAAATAGTTAATTTTATAAGTAGTTCATTAGAGTTGTTGGCTATCTTTATCACGGACTGTCTCTTAAGATCGTTATCGTTTCAGCTATAACCGTTAAAGTAGCGTCCCTTCATGCCCTATCTTCATCCTGTCCATATGATACTAGTTAATACTATCTAGTTTTATAAAACTAGTTTACCGACCTGACTTCGCTCGCGTTGAGAAGGGTCTACATAACAACTTCGAAGATTGGAAAAACCGTTGGCACGATATAATATCTCATACTACTTTGAAGGGAACAAAATAGATATTCATGAATAAATAAATATTTTTTGACACAAAATTCGCGATACTTTTTAAACATACCTCGTATATCGTAATAAACATGAGTCCATTGGTTTATTCATAGATTCCGACAACTTTAACAGTCATCATGATATATCAGTCAATTTACACAAAACTTCAATAATAATAAAAATAAATAATAAATATGAGACAACATCACATACATTACTCTGATCCCAATGTAAGTAGCTGAAGCACTTGTGTTATATATTATATCAGAAGTAACGACGGTACCACAAACACCCAGACCCAAGACAACATAGTGGTAAACTAATGGTAATCTACATCGACTCGGCGGGAATCGAACCCGAGACCTCAGCATAGCGTACCCGTGAAAATCGGTGTACACAGCACTCGACCATGGAGGTCGTCATTCAATGAATATAAACTTTAACCTTCATCATGAATCACTTCGTCCATTGGCGAATACCCTATGAAGATCCATTTGGTAGTTTTTCCCTTACAGACATAACAAGGCGACGACTTGAAAATATTCAGTGACGTGAAAAAATATTGTTGTGCTAACCGTACCTACTTTTTTTCATGTAGCTAATATTTGTGAATCACATATTTCAGAATCGTCGCTGCAATCCCTCGACACCTCATACATATAAAATCCACACAGACCTTTTCATAATCCACGGATTTTGCGGATCGTTCAGTCGATCGGGGAATAGACCCGGATTTAGCCGGATAAAATACTAAATCTATAATATTATAACTTAGATAACGATAGGGAAACGCGAAAATATACTCGCCGTATAAACTATGAATGAATACTCAACAAGAATTTTTATCTTTACATATAATAAAATTTGAGTGTCTGTTTGTAATATTACAATAGTCCTTTTTTTACTCATTGCCTATGTACTTATACCAAAATAACAATTTTTGTGTGTCTGTCTGTTTGTTCCGGCTAATCTCTGGAAAGGCTGGACAGATTTTGACAGGATTTTTACTGGCAGATAACTGATATAATATGGAGTAACTTAGGCTACAATAATGTTTTCTTTTGTTAAATTCAAACGCGTATAATATCACGGGCAGAGCGTGTATAAAATAAACTTAACAATATATTTTTTCTGTCTTTACGCTGTACTGTGTCACACTCACACTACTATGAGTGTGTCACTCATACAAATGAACGCCGATAATAATGTAATGTGGAAGGGCGCGTCTTCATGTATGAATACACCGATATTGAGAAATTTTAGTTGGTTAGATGGATGTTTGTTAATCATACTAGAAGGAATGAACGGATCTAAAAGAAATATTGAACGAAGAAGATTATAATTTGGATAATCAGCTAAAGATACACACTTACATACGAATACAAATGCATGCATTATACTTTCATATATAAAACACATTATATAAATAAATTTATGTTGGTATACATAATACATCTGTTTAAAGCGAACATAACTATTCGCTATGTAAATATATGTGTTTTTCGCCATATGACATTATAGCACATGTATTTTAATATACTTTAACAATTGCTATATATACACGTAGGATAATAAACAGACTTCTGTTTGTATTTTAAACTTAAGTAAATTAAACAAGAATCAATTTTCGTCGAGACATTCCCTAAGGTACTGAAATAATTTATATTGAAAGGTGTTTATGAAAAAATGCTTGTCATGAGATTAGACGTTGTCTTAAATAATCAAAGTATGAATGATAGAATTTTCCGAGACAAATTGCTTTTGAAAAAATGAATAAAATCCATAAAAATAGACGTCCAATATCTATCTTATTCAATATAATGGTTGACATTTTTTTATCGAAAATTATTAAACATTTTTAAGAATAAACTAGAGGTTTTGTGAAATTAATCTTTTATTCGCTGGTACCAGGAAGACGGGCGATTAATCAAAATCCAAATCGTTGTCAAAATATACTTTATTCAAGTAAGCTCTGAGCACTTTACAAATGCTTTTGAACCATCATTCACAAGATTAATTAAAGGCCGTTTAGACCTGTTTGAAATTTAGATTCTACGAACAACTTGGTTACAGAAAAGTATCCAGTTTATACTATTTTATATAAGAATTGTAGTTAAAAAATTATACAATCCAACTGACCGGTGTCATTCAGATCAGTTTTATATATTTTTGGCTACCTTATACCTTACACGGCATGTCCTTACTTTTTTTTTTAATATGGAAATGTTTGGGCATTTTTCTTCTTTCCGTAACAACTTTCTATGTACATTATTAGACAAAAAAAGATGAAATAAATCGATCTCAAGCTATGGCGCTAACATAAGAATTATCTATTTATTTTTATGCATATATCGTTGTGAGGCAAAAGAAACCAGTCAAAACACAGCGCTGCCTTAGACTGGTCCTTCTAATATCTCCAAAAAAGAAAAAAAAAATCAAAATCTTCAATATTAAAATTAGATTTTAAATGATGTTAATTTTCCTTACATTTAATGTTCCTAACATTTCTTTATCTTTTCCAGATGTAGAATACGATTACGTGGTGGACCAGCAGCCGATCGGAAAGCTGCTCTTCCGACAGTTCTGCGAACGGAACCGACCCAACTACCACAAGTACAACAGCTTCTTAGATGCGGTCAGTGACATGTTTGTTTGTTCGATTGCTTCCACTCACAAGCTCTCACGTGTGCCCTGAAGATGAGAGGATCTTGCAATGGTATCGATTCTATTACACGGTCTATTAAGTAACGAATGTAGCCGAGGTAAGCCGAAATGTCCCAGTAGAATTCGTAGAATATTTTTTAATGGTAATGGGATAAATTCCGGGAAAGTATAGCAGTTTTTTCTTGTATTTCCATTGTGTTTATGGTTTGATTGTGTTCTGGCAGAAGTTCTAATAATTGCCATTTCAAAGAGAAAATAATTGCTATAGTGATATTTACAGGCTACGTATTAAGCTCTTATTACTTTATTCTCTTTATTTGCTGTCGAAACACCCATGACCTGTGGTGCATAACGCTTTATCAAAAGTATAACACCTCGCCTTATTACCTTGACTGGTGACAGGAGGGCTGGTTCGTTTTTTGCCCAGAGGATCGGAAATGTTGTTAGCATTCTTGTCACCATTACACGCGGTTATAATTTATACAGCAACTATTTTTCTTATATATTTGTATATATTTAAGAAATTATGAATATTACCTATTGTAAAGATATTTCGTAATTATTTTTTATTTACTAATACTGTTTTACATACATATCTTTCTCTTTGAATTCTTAATGATTTTTACTTGTATATTTGCACAACACGGACAAATTGCTTTCGCGTTTCTCGGTGAAGGGAAACATTGAGTTGTGTTTATAATAATATTATATTTAAAATTGAAACCAGAGACAACTGGGAAGGCACCACAATATAGACAAGAAGTAGACGTTGGCGCCAAAGCTAACATTAGCCCATATAATATTCAACCGAAAGTTTGTAATATTTTTACAAAAATTGGGAGTGCGCTTAGATCAAAACATAACTGTTGTTGTTTATGTCGTGCAACTTCGTACGAAGAATAGAATAATAAAATATTTACTACCTCTAAATAAGTTACGTCTGAGAGATATCTTCTGAACTTCTAAATTATTTGTGATAAACAAATTTCAATGGAAATTTACTTATTAAATTAGGTTAGAGTTTTAAGTAGTAATAGTTGTTTGGTATCAAAATACATCATAGTCCTGGCTCACTTAACATTGCTGTATAAAGTATTAGGTTGTCTACTTACCACATCTATCGTCTTCTATTCTCTAGTGTAACGGGTTAAATGGTGACCCAGTGTAAATACAAGCATAAAATTTTGGTTAACATAGGACAGTAGCGACGTAATAGTAGTAGAATCTTTAACAGTATCGAAGTGTTTGAGTAGCGTTAAGTTCTTACCGTATGGGTCTATTTGCCAGTCAGCCTACCTATTTAAGATAGGCAAGTAAAATTAATATTCAAAAAAATTAAATGTAAATTGTATGGAGGTATAGTATGTCCTATAAGAAGACCAATCCAATTTCTTACTTTTGTTGCCAGACGTATAAAATTTTATTACTTTATTAATAAAAATAACGAATTCTAAGTTGTTAAACGGTTTATGTTAACCATAAATCAGAACGTCGTATTTAAATGTCAGATTAAATGTATTTATTGCATTATGTATTTTTAAATTTATTATCATAATGTAGATAATAGTGAGCGATTTCAATGTCATGAGCTCGTGTGGGCGGTTCCTGATGCTGTCCACTCAGTGCCTACATTTCAGTAACTAGGCGGTATCGAGGGACGATAGAATTGTTTCAGTAAATGTATGGATTAATGACATTCATGCATTTAATACTGGACATAAATTTAGTTGATAATAATTTAAAAAAAATGATATAAAACCATGGGCAGTTTCGAAGGCCCCGTTTGAAATAGGAAGTAGAGTGGCTTTAAAAAATGTTTGAATAGGTAAAATGATTTTGTTTTAAAGCCAACCAATGCGAATTGGTAATATTGAAAATTTTCTATTTTGTATGTGGCAATCTTTTTCCTCTAATATATAATTTTTTTCTTCTAATTTATGAAGTATATCATTCTGTGTTAAACTCATGGTTAGAACTCTTATTCCCTTAAATACGGCCCTGACTATAACAACCAAAAATTCTTTACACTTTATATTGTACCTACGATTGTATTCCAAACATCAAGAGCGTTTTACGTATATTGGTGTTCTAGTTTTATTTAACATTGATCTGCACGATTTGATCCTGGTCCTGGACTGGTAATAACTTGTAATTAATTTTATATAAGTTCGAAAGTAACTCTGTCTGTTTGTTACGCTTTGATGATTAAACTACTGAACCGAATTGGATGAATCTTGATTTGAAGCAACAGGGAAGGACATAGGGTTTTTATATTTGACCTATGAGCAATAATCCCGAATATACGATTGATGCCGCGGTTTCCCAATTAGTATTTGTATAAAAGCATGCACTAAACAAATAACTGTAAGCTTAACTAGCAATCTTTGCTTGATATGCCTATAACTATGAACTATATAGATGATCTGTATAATTTAGAAAACCTTATAAACGTTGTATTGCCTTTAGATAAATACTGATTTCTCTTTCTATCATTAATGATTTGACATTTGTGAGAAGAAGACAACATTAATTGATAAAAAAACAACATTTATAAGTCGCACGTGAAATATATATAATCTGTACCTTCTTGGTCAAAATATAGGGTCGCAAAAAAAAAAACAAATAAAACTGTATATATATATATATATATATGTAATGCATGGATTTAATAATTGCTAGATTTTAAATAGAAATAATTGATATTAACCGTTTTTAATAATTCATATTCCGAACAATTATTTCGGAACTACTTTAAAAAAAAAAGTATTTTTGTAAGAGATTTTGAATGAGCCCTGGCTGAATGTATGTGTCCTTAATCAATGTATTTTTTTTTAAATATACAATACGTTTCGTTATCTAGATCTGCGCATCGTGGTCTACAAGCCAGAATAACAAGAAAAGCTTACGTGTATGTTAAAAGTTGGTATAATGTAAAACCCGTTCCATTAAGAAAGTCTTACATGTAAACAATCTTTATCGCTGTTCCTTTTTTAAAATATTTGTTTGTTTGGTGTGTATTTATATCTATTTTATAAATATATGCGTATTATCTGTGGTCGGCCATTTTATATAATTCCATTTATGGTAATCTATACGCATTATTAAGAAGATATTGTTTTACTTTTTTCGTTTCAACGCGCTTATCTCTTTAGCTACCGATCGGATTTGAAAATACCTACTGTAAAGATATATGTTGGGATTTCTTTTGTGGGTATTTACTTATATTTATCATGAATCAGGGGGACCCATGTACCATGTTACCTAGGCTGCAAGGGATGCGAACTAATCTGTCTCGTGTTGATGCTTTGCCGATATTATCAAGTGTTAGATCATCATTGAAAACCCTAGAAGGTTCCTTTAAAACTTCTTTGGGGATGGGAGATCGACAAAATACTGGAACCTAGACGGTTCTGGGTCTTAAGACGAGGTATTAGCACGGAATATTTAATAAATACTAAACACCATTTTTAATATTCCATATACTGTTTTTCTGTTGCGAAAAGTTTGAATGAATATGTTTGGTATTCAAATATTTAAAAAATGAACTTTAATTGATGTCCGTCATTTAATTTTTAGGTGTTTTATGCCAAACAGTAATACTAAGCATAAGTTATATGACAGTTTGAAAAGTGGGCAAGCCAGTATAATAGGCAAAAGATACATTATATCTAATTAACCAAGATTGGTGGTGCCTTAGGGATGTAAAATTTGTGTATGTTTAAAATTTCTTATATACGGGCTGGGATCATTCAATATGGGATAGCTGGTATGTCCTTTCTCCTACACTTGTCACGTCAAGACATAAAATTTACTATACTTGTTAACCAACTATAATCTCGGAGAGCGCTCTATCTCCTGGTATAAGTTTGACGTATATTGGTGTAGTAGTTTTTTTCAGTTAAGCGTAACCAAAAAGAGATCTTTGCATTTTACCAGTACAAAGATTTCGACAGATTCGACCAATAGATTGGCCAAGTTATGATTAACAATATAAAACAAACAGTCAGTGATAAAATAATATTTTTGAAATGATTAATTGTCTACGCCCTAAGACTTTCATAATGGAATAGTACCTATATATTTATCTCCCTCTTTCTATTGGACCAGAAATTTGTGGCAATAGTTGTTTTCCAGAGTTTATTTTCACTGAAATGTAACTAAAATTAATCTCGGTAGTTACTAAAATGGGTACAGATGGATAAGGGACTAAAACATATGTATTTCTTATAGTAATTTAGCTTAAGTGTTGACAGTCCTTTCCCTCCATATCCGCTTTAGTGGACAGCGAACCTAATAGTTCTCTGAAGATCTAAGACGTTGTTATCGAGATGTGATGTGTAATACTTACAGACGGAAAGATACGAGGTGGAGGTGGATGAGACGCGGACGGCGCTCGCCGTCGAGCTCTTCGGGCGGTACCTGAAGACGGAAGATGGGGAAGCGGTCACGGACGTCGTCCCTCCTGACGTCATCGATGACGCGAGCAAGTTGCTTGAAGGTAACTAAAGTATCCATAAATTTACTTGGTGGTAGGGCTTCGTGCAAGCCCGTCTGGGTAGGTACCACCCACTCATCAGTTATTCTACCGCCAAATAACAGTACTCAGTATTGTTGTGTTCCGGTCTGAAGGCTGAGGGAGCCAGTGTCACTACAGGCACAAGGGACATAACATCTTAGTTCCCAAGGTGGTGGCACATTGACGATGTAAAGAATAGTTAATATTTCTTACAGCATCATTGTCTATGGGCGATGGTGACCACTTACCATCAGGTGGCCCATATGCTCGTCCGCCAACCTATACTTTCTTAAAAGAAAAAAAAAATATCCATATCAAAAATACCATATATTTTATCGTTTTAATTGGAAGGCACTTTGTCTTTGGAGTAGTATAAGGATTTCAGTACCATCAAAAACTCATAGCTCAGTATAGAGATTTTTTATAACGAAAATCAAATTATTCGTTATTCAAGTAGCCTCGTAAACTTTTGAATCGTTATATCACAGGGGTGAATTAAGTGTAAAGGTACGAACGCTTCGAAAAGTAGATTCAACCGAGAATAACCAGCAAGGAACACAGTAAAAGAGTAATCTTATACTGTATGTCAGTACTATATTTTTTTATATATACTGTGTAGATTCAGCAAATACTATGTCTACGGTTTTTTATCTTTTTTATATATGCTTAACATGATCTTTAAATTTATGAACAGGCAAAGTTCAAAATATAAGACCAAATTATATATTGTCTTTTGTGTAAGCTACACTTAAAAGTAAAGTAACAGCCTGTAAATTTACCACTGCTGGGATAAGGCCTTCTCTTCCATTAAGGAGAGGGCTTGGAACATATTCCACCACGCTGTTCCAATGCTGGTTGATGGAATGCACATGTAGCAGAATTTCGATGAAATTAGACACATGCAGGTTTTCTCACGATATTTACCTCCACCACCGAGCACGAGATGAATTATAAACACAATTAAGCACACATATATATAGTGGTGCTTGCCTGGGTTTGAACCCTTAATCATCGGTTAATCTCAGCTCCTTACTACTAATTTTGATTGTATTTATATTTCAGGCGGCTCGAAGGACATCTTCACGGAGTGCATACGATGCGTCAAGAGCTTCCTCGCCGGCAGTCCGTTCTCTGAGTTCGAGAGGTCGATGTACTTCCACCGCTACCTCCAGTGGAAGTGGCTGGAGGCGCAGCCGGTCACTCAGCACACGTTTCGGATGTACCGCGTCTTGGGGAAGGGAGGATTCGGGGAAGTGTGCGCGTGTCAGGTGAAGTGTCTATGTCAAAATTAAAGTAATCTTCTTCAAAATAATCACTTTTGAATCGTCAATTAACAATTGAGTGAAGCTACCATCGGTTCGGAAAGTAGATTCTACCGAGAAGAAACGGCAAGAAACTCAGTAGTTACTCTTCTTCAACATTTTAAAAATTTTAAGTCATGTTAGTTAATTCAATTATTTAAATTAATATATCCTGCTTGGAAGTCAACAGGTATTAATTCCACGTTTTTTTATCATCTACAAGTCCAAGGTCTTATTTCTAACGGACAAAGTTATTTCTGGTAGGTCCATCTCAATGGGAGTTTTAAAAGTTTAAAAACTCCCATTGAGATGAACCTATATATATATTACCTATATTACCTATATATTCACCACCCAGCACCATGAATTATAAACACAATTTAGCACTTGGAAATTCTAATGGGGCTTGCCTGGGTTTCAACCCACTATCATCATCGGTTAAGATGCACGCGTTCCGATCCCTGGGCCATCTGAACTCTTACGGGAAAATATGTCAAATGTTAACAAATGTCCTGTTCGCAGGTTCGCGCTACGGGTAAGATGTACGCGTGCAAGAAGTTAGAAAAGAAGCGAATAAAGAAGAGGAAAGGCGAGAACATGGTGATCACGGAGAAGCTGATACTGCAGCGGATCAACTCGCGCTTCGTCGTCAACCTGGCGTACGCGTACGAGACCAAAGACGCGCTGTGTCTCGTGCTCACCATCATGAACGGTCAGCTTTGCCACCATCACGAACCTATAAGGATATTGTATCCGACTTGACCGATTGACTATAGAATCTGTCGGGTTATAAAGACGACCTACGTGGTCGAGTGGTGTGTACACTGGTTTTCATGTCGCCAGTCTGAGGTCCCGGGTTCGATTCCCGGCCGAGTCGATGTAGATTATCATTAGTTTTCTATGTTGTCTTGGGTCTGGGTGTTTGTGGTACCGTCCTTACTTCTGATTTCCATAACACAAGTGCTTCAGCTACTTACATTGGGTTAAAAATTTTTTTTTAAAAAAAGTGCTGCCCAATAACCCCTATAGTTCGTTAGTTTTTACAGGAGTACCTTGTAAACCGACAAATTACATATCCATTGGCATTTTTTTGCAAATATAAATGCGACCCGAATATTGTAATTTCTGTTGTTTATATAAAAGTAGATAGATAGATAGATAAAAACTTTATTGCACACAAACATTAACAGGAAAAAAAAACAGTAATAACAAATATAAGGAAAAGAAAGTGGTGTACAAGGGCGGTCTTATTGCTATAAGCAATCTCTACCAGACAACCCGTAGTGAAAGAAGCAAAGTCAAAATATATGGGTAGTGCAAATAATAATAAGCGAAGCGAAGGTAATCCAGACAATTATAAAAACCTAACTACATACATACATATACATATATATACATACATATACGCATAAATACATACAAATATACTAAATACATATAAATACATATACAACAACAACAACAACAACAGCCTGTAAATTCCCACTGCTGGGCTAAAGGCCTCCTCTCCCTTTGAGGAGAAGGGTTGGAACATATTCCACCACGCTGTTCCAATGCGGGTTGGTGGAATACACATGTGGCAGAACTTCTATGAAATTTGTCACATGCAGGTTTCCTCACGATGTTTTCCTTCACAGCCGAGCACGAGATGAATTATAAAGACAAATTAAGCACATGAATCATCGGTGCTTGCCTGGTTTTGAACCCGCAATCATCGGTTAAGATGCACGCTTTCTAACCACTGGGCCATCTCTGCTCTTCAGGCCATCTCTGCTCTTCACATGACATACATATAATGCACTATAAATTTAAAGATCATCAAAGCGTGTCGTAAAATATTTGAATTATTTATAATCATGAGCCTTCTTGCGGTGCTTAGGCGGCGACCTGAAGTTCCACATCTACAACATGTGCGGCGCCGACACAGGCCTTGGACTTGAACGGGCGCGCTTCTACGCCGCACAGGTCGCCTGCGGCCTCGAGCATTTGCACAAGATGGGCATCGTCTACAGGTACTGCTCCAATACCCGTGTTATAAATTGGTGGTAGGGCTTTGTGCAAGCCCGTCTGGGTAGGTACCAATCATCAGTTATTCTACCGCCAAATAACAGTATTCAGTATTGTAGTGTTCCGGTCTGAAGGGTGAGTGAGCCAGTGTAACTACAGGCACAAGGGACGTAACATCTTAGTTTCCAAGGTTGGTGGCGCATTGACGATTTAAGGAATACTTAATATTTCTTACAGCGTCATTGTCTATGGGCGATGGTGACCACTTATCATCAGGTGGCCCATATGCTCGTCCGCCAACCTATTCCATAAAAAAAAAAATGTCTTTTAATCAATCAGTCCTCTAAGCAGTCAATAATCCCGAGTCGATGGATTAGTTTTTTAATGGTAACTCATGTGCGGTCCTCAGGGACTGCAAGCCGGAGAATATCCTGCTGGACGACGCGGGCCACGTGCGCATTTCAGACCTGGGCCTGGCTGTGGACGTGCCCGACGGCGGCAGTGTGCGCGGCCGCGTCGGCACCGTCGGCTACATGGCGCCCGAGGTACGCGCCGAGTGCGCCCGAGTGCGCCCGAGTATGCCCGACTGACGGCCGATAGGGTTGCCAGGTGTTAGGATAAAGCAGGACATACGTAGGATTTTTGATTGCTTGTCCGGTCAAAATAAGCGGCATCCGGCCTGTTAGGATTTTTCAATTTCATCATCAAATAATTTTTGTTTTGTTATAATATAACGACTGATGATTAAGAGAGTTAGAGACTGATTTATAATAAAGAAATATTAGCTTGATTTTGCTTTTGTTTTATTAAAATGCAATTAGAAAATCCCGGATTTCCATTTTTTTTTAAGTAACACTAAAATTTTTCAAAAACGTGTAGCGTCCGGATTTTTCGACCGAATGTTGGGACAAAAAAAAAGTTAGTTTTACACTTTTTATAAAAAAAAATGGACAAAAAAAAAAACAAGATGTCCGGATTTTTTACCCGAATGTCGGGACAAACTCACAGGTCTGTCCGGCTTTTGCGTCTGAGGACCTGGCAACCCTAACGGCCGTCTGCCCGCAGGTGATCGACAACGAGCGCTACACGTTCAGTCCCGATTGGTTCTCGTTCGGCTGCCTCGTCTACGAGATGATCGAGGGCCGGGCGCCGTTCCGCGCGCGCAAGGAGAAGGTGAAACGCGAGGAGGTCGACAGGCGCGTGAAGCACGACGCCGAGAAGTACTCGCACAAGTTCAGCGAGTGCGCGCGTGCGCTGTGCGGCGCGCTGCTGGCCAAGAGCGCATGCGCGCGGCTGGGCGGCGCGGGCCGGCGCGGAGCCGCACTCGTCAAGCAGCATCGCTTCTTCGCGCGCCTCAACTGGGCGCGCCTCGAGGCCGGCATGGTGGTCGCGCCCTTCGTGCCCGACCCGCACGCGGTCTACGCGAAGGACGTGCTCGACATCGAGCAGTTCTCGACAGTGAAGGGCGTGAACCTCGACGCCGCTGACGACACCTTCTACGGCAAGTTCAACACGGGCTCCGTCAGCATACCCTGGCAGCGCGAGATGATCGAGACGGGTTGCTTCACCGAGCTCAACGTCTTTGCGACCGGTTGGTATCGCTTCCGCTGTGCTATACGTGCTAAACTAATGTCAAATATGTCAAGAAAAAAAAAAATATGCTATTAAATATAATATAATCGTCCTGGTAATCAATAGTGTTTCGCACCACCGCCAAATCTAGTAGCTAATTACATAAAAAGTCTTCATTAAAAAGTACTATCACTGTACTCAGTCAGTGTCCAAATTATACAACTAACTTCCTATAAATACTTTCTTGTATTTTTTTTTTTTTTATGGTATAGGTTGGCGGACGAACATAATTATGGGCCACCTGATGGTAAGTGGTCACCATCACCCATAGACAATGACGCTGTGAGAAATATTAACTATTCCTTACATCGTCACTGCGCCACTAACCTTGGGAACTAAGATGTTATGTCCCTTGTGCCTGTAGTTACACTGGCTCATTCAAACCGGAACACAACAATACTGACTACTGTTATTTGGCGGTAGAATAACTGATGAGTGGGTGGTACCTACCCAGACGGGCTTGCACAAAGCCCTACCACCAAGTAAAATATGAAAACAAAAAAAAATGTATCCCCGTAATCATAACGACTTGACTCTTCACAGACGAGGAGGGCAAGGAGAGTCGCACGGCAGACCTGCAGCTGTCGCCGCCCAGCGCGCCCGCCGACACCGACACGGGTTGCTTCGTCTTCGCGAGACGGGTACGAACAAATACTTCTAATAAAAACGTTTTGTATATACGAATAAACAGATTCCTTACAGTAAATTTTGGCGTAAGATACAAGTTTAACATTTTAACTTAGAAATAATTTAACGTAGAAATTAATTAATAATTCATTGAGACATCAGACAACAGGTAAAAATGCTCGTCTAAATGATGATGTAAGTTTTGAGTGTCGTCTGAATGAGGAAAGGTGGCCCGGAGGAGGCACTTATTAACGTTCTTCCTTTACGTTACGATTTATGTCAGATCACTCTACTGTAAGCATTGTAAAAAGTAACGGAAAACGCCAATCAAATTAGTTTTATTACTTGGTGGTAGGGGTTTGTTTCCCACTCATCAGTTATTCTACCGCCAAATAATAGTACTCAATATTGTTGTGTTCCGGTTTGAAGGGTGAGTTAGCCAGTGTAACTACAGGCACAAGGGACGTAACATCTTAGTTCCCAAGGTTAGTGGCACATTGACTATGTAAGGAATAGTTAATATTTCTTACAGCGTCATTGTCTATAGGTGATGGTGACCACTTACGATCAGGTGGCCCATATGCTCGTCCGCCAAAATATACCTTAAAAAAAAAAGTTTTTACGAGATCGAGTCTTGAGCGCTCATTGGTCGCCTGTCGCGTGACCGTCGACGGGCGGCCAATGAGCGCGCGGCAGTAAGTACGATATATATAGTCATATGATATGTCAGTTCACTCTACTGTTAGCATTGTTAAAGTTACAAAAACTGCCAATCAAATTCAGTTTTTACGAGATCGACTTGAGTCTCGAGCGCTCATTGGCCGCCTGTCGCGTGACCGTCGACCGGCAGCCAATGAGCGCGCGGCAGTAAGTCTCACGACGCGCGCGGCGCAGACGCTGTGTCCACAGAAGAAGGTCCCGGCGCGGCTGCGGCCCGTGTGCGTGCCGGCGCACCTGCTGGCGCCCGCGTCGCCCGCGCCCGCCAGCTGACCGCCCGTGACGTCACCCGCGACGCCACCCGCCGCGCGCACCCCGCCCGTGACGTCACCCCGCCTCTGACGTCACCCCGCCTCCGACGCTTTCGTTTCCGTACATTCGTATCGTTTCACGTCGTCGACGGTCACGCGACTGCTCGAGCTCAGTGATGCCAACTCGTACAAAATATTCCCCAAATTGCTGTTAAATTAACCTAAACGTCGATTGAATTTGCAATTAACTCAAGTAGAGTTAATTGCAAATATATTAAAGTAGTATAAAATAGCTGTCGTATTTATGTAAATGAACTTTTGACATTTACAAAAAATAATTCATGATCTGATAATGAAATTCAATATTTTTACTTTTACAATAAGATGCACTAAATTCTCCCTAAATTAGGGGAAAAAACCTCCAAGTTGATATCACTGCTCGAGTTGTCTATCGGACTAAGGTGTAGATCAACTCGATACAGCGCTTCGATTGAATGACAGAACACATATTATTTTCACTGTACAATATCTATATAATCTTGAAACTATTTTTCAGACGTACCTTAGAATCAGGCGTGATTTTAACGATAATTTGGTCGCAGCGCTGTAAACAGATAAAACATTCATGAACAAGTTAGTTTAGGGACAATTTTTTATATACGTATTATAAATGTAATCATGCAGAATTGAATAGTTTTAATCGACACCGACTCTATGATTTAATTTAAGTCCATTTTGTATATTGACAGGTTATTTTGATGATTTGTTATCCGTCGACTGATGTTTTCTTTTTATACGTATTATTTACAAGCTCAAACGTGAGTATTAAGTGAACAAAAACCTTATTCGTATTGTAATAGAGTATATTATTATTTGACACCCCGATGAAAGCTGGTTCGTCGTATGTTGGAAATTTTTGCTAATTAAAAACTCTAAGGCGTATAATATAATTCGTTGAAGTCTAAACGATTCTGTTAATTTTCGAGATACGTTAATACATATCTTTATGAATATATAATATACCTCATTATGTGTAATCGTTTGTGTAATTAAGCTTAAATCGGGGTATTATTTATTTAATGGAAAAACGAGTTGATATTATTTATTAATTGATTACGTTTAATTGTAAATTTTTAAGAGCCGTATATTTGATATAATGCTTATTCGTGTTTATATATTATATGTGTTCGTATGTTCGTTACGGTTGTGTGTGTGAGAGGATATAGTGGTCGAAATTTTGAAAGATTCTCTTCGAAGAATACGTAATGATATTTTTAATGGAACTAGGAAGCGTTTGACGTGCTTTTCGGATATGACGGTGTTGCCAGCTGGAATTATGCAAGTATTGTCATTGTCGATAGCTGATAGCGAAGGGATCGGAGCTACGTTTAGATAAATAGAGACATAGCTGGACTAGGTACGCTCTGCGCGAGAGGATAGCAAAAATAAGCCTATTTATTTTCAATGCAATAAATTATTTTTTTACTTTTTGATGATAAATGTAATAGAATTATAATATGCCAATATGATGCAGAAATTATTGAATGTTAAATCGAGCAATAATGATGAAAATGATAATATTTAGAATTCGATGGCATAAATCGATGTTTTTTCTATAATGTAATATTTTTAATAATCAGTGGATGTAACCTCTTTCGTATTCGATAAGATTTTTAATATTTCATTATTGACGTACGCTTTTCTTTAAATACGTTGAAAATTTATAAAAAAAATAATAATAATTAAAAATTGCTTCTAAATATTTTGATTATATTTTTTAAATTTAAACTATTATTGTATAAGGGAAAGGATGAAGTGTGTGTCAAATGATGATTTGAATTGGATCTTCGCTTACTTTGATTTATACGTAACCCGTTGAGAAATATTATGGAGAAAATTTAGTTGTCGTAGGAATCCGTCATGACATTTGTTTTATAATATCGTTATAGAATTGTATTGAATGCAGTTCAGACCAGGGTTTGCCAACCAGTGGATGTAGAGGTTATTAAATCAATTATTTGTTATTTAGAAGACCTACGCTGTTCATATTATTTGCTTGGGCCATAACATCTTATCTCCCAAGTTTGGTGTCACTTAATTTGAGTTGGCATTTTTCAGTATGCTGATTTATGTAAGAAAGATAATCAGGGCCGTATTTAGGGGAGGGCAACCGGGGCAACTGCCCTGGGGCCTCCACATTAGTGGGGGCCTCCACGTTAGTGGGGGCCACAGTTTTCAGCAAGTTAAAAAATACCGAGATATATTCAAATCATAATAATGTTATTAATCAATACTTTAAAAGTTACCGATACAAGTAAATCATAGCTTACTGATTGAAATAAAAAAAGTTATTAATTCATTATAATATAATTATTAGGTTGTTCACGCTTCTGTTTGTCTAGGGCCCCCGCTGCTTTGTGGCCCGGGGCCCTCCAGACCTTTAAATCTGGCTCTGAAGGTAATAAAAAAGTAATTATACTTAATATTTTAGTGGCGCCTGGGTGTCTGAAAAATGTTGGCAAACCCTGGTATATACTTGGAAGGCTCTAATTTTAGATCGCGATTAACTTTCGTTCATACCTTCATTGAATGTTTTTCAAACAATGCACAAATTAATTCGGATATGTTTCGACGCCATATTGTACATTGCCAGTAAAACTTCCATATTGTATTAGATGTAAGTATTAATGCATTTCGATGTGTACGTTTTTTATTGTATTTTTCGATTTTAATAATGCCTACACGACGATGTCTCGGCGTTACGATGTTACTAATACGCGTAAGTTATTATAAGTCGGGAGCCGTCTCGTGGAAAAGATTCGATCGTCGCGAACGTTCTAGAAGGGTAGTCCTGTTTTGTTTTGTTTTTTTTTTAATACGTGTCAATTTGCTCACATGTGAGATCTGTGGTCGCAATCTTTTTCGCAGCGGTTTTTCAACATTTGTTAGAGACGAGTAATGTCGCCAGTGGCGTAGCTGAGGAAGGGCCCCGGTGCATAGAAAAATAATCAGGCCCTCACCCCTTCTTTAACTAATAATTACCCTTTAAAATTATTGATACCAAATATGACATCTTGTGCGCAGAGTTGTGATTTATTAGCTTTACAATCTGAAGGTTTTGTTTAGAGGGCCCCCTGAACTCGGGGGCCCTGCATTGCACCGCCTGGCTCTACGATAGCTGCGCCACCGACTGTCGCGCTATATTTTGTTTCCGCATCGCTTCCGTCGCCGTAGCTCTCCGCCGACTGCTTGTTCATTCCAAACGTTTCAGATCGCCATAGAATAGTATTTGTTTTAAATGTAGCAAAGTGTGTAAGTGTGACGGCGCGCGGACGGCGCTGTGGCGAATGAGTTCCTAAGGACGAGCGCTCGGCTCGGAACACTCGGGAAGCAATGGGATGCTGATTTGTGTGTAGTACGACACAGCTTAGATGTAGCATCGCCAAAACTCGTATAACCGATCTCATCCGAATTAAGTACGCTATTCCAAGTTATCAATATTTATTTCTTATGTGAACTTGTAATATTATATGACCTAATATATTCGTCAATTTGACACGTCGATTTAAATACACTTGCTTTCTCGAGTTGAACTGACGCGAGAATCTATAGCGACGAAAAGCGTCGCTAGTCGCGATAGGGAGCTCTTTCAATTGGTTATGTAAATCGACAGTAATCGGTTTTCTTGAATTTGCCGATGCTACATTTAAGTTGTGTCGTACTACACGTGTACTACGAAAATCGTTGTCGAGCGCGTGGCTCCGCTGTACAGTCGAGCACAAAGAGCTGATTTGTTAGCATTTACACTCGTCACCATTTTTTGTATGGATTTATCGTATTATTTATGAGTGTGAAGCGTGTAACGGAACGACTTTTTAATACTTTCTCGCTGTACAAATGTCACGAATAAAGTTAAGGACACACTAGACTAGACACTTTTTTAGAAATTTTATTCAACTGCGCAGAACGCGTTTCGTTACACTCTTCGAGATTTTTTCAAGCCTGTATCATACTCATTGATGCATTTTCGACTAAATGTATTGAGATATTAATTTGTATTTATATTGGTAAGGAGGTATTTTCCGGCGAGTCACGTGACATGTATATGTCAAATGCAAGCGATTTTAAACGTTGTTTCGATAGTATAAGATCGATTTTGATGAACATTTGTACACGTGACGGGTTGTACCTTGCGTCTTAGTGGAATGTAAACTTAGCTTTCTTAATACTGTTAGTCGTTATTGCAGTATTTTGATGCAAATATTATTATTTAATAAGCGTATTCATAAATAAATTGACTCCGATATAGAATTGTTGTTTTAATTTTCCCTTCCAATTCGAGTGCAATGTGTTGTTAGGCGTGGACCAAGAGACCAATTCTATATAATAGATATAAAAAGAAAAAAAAAACAAAAAACTCATTGGTCGAAACCGAAAGTCGCGTTTTGAACCAGTGACTGACAAGCGACGCTGAGTATTAATTATTTTATAAATTCAAGTTGACTTCCAAGCAGGATATAATAATTTAAATAATTGTATCCAACTTGACTTTATATTTTTTAAATGTAAGAGTAAATACTGAGTTTTTTGCCGGTTCTTCTCAGTAGAATCTACTTTCCGAACCGGTGGTAACTTCACTTAATTGTAAAATTACGATTTAAAAGTGCTAGTAAAAGCTTACTTGAATAAAGCTTATTTTGATTTGATTTAATTTGACAAGGTATTCTATCTATTTATAAATTCATTTTACTAAATGAAATCTTACTAGACATACAAAATAACAAAAGCGTAACGCGTTTTTCCCGCGCAAAAAAGACTGTTTAGAAGTTGAGTGTCATCGTAACAAATATGATATATATTCGTTATTTTATGATTCTTAATTCTCAATTTTGTGTAAAATGATGTCGCCTATTTTTATTAAATAAAGAGGAACAATAGTTATTGATGGTATAAAAATTACCAATAATTCGGAAATAAATAGACTCACATCTAAATAGTACCGAAGGATAAAACACATACTATTTCTAACAGTGGTCATAATTAACGAAAAATAAAATCTTAATAATATTAAAATCTTTTATTTAACAATCTATATTCACAACTAATGAAGAAATCAGTCGAACAGGTTAATTGATATTTTTATGTAAATGCACCAGTCAATGACTCCTAAAAATATGTCCTAATTTTTGTTACCAAGAAAACAAAAATAAATATATGAAGAGATTCATTGGAATATCTTAAGGCGCGGATACACGCACGGCGCTCTCGCCCAACCGCTCCATTAAATGGCACCATTTTCCAAGAATTTCTCGTGGCAATAAGAAATCTACTACAAGGACTATTGAGCATATTTAAAACAAAAACTAAACATTTTATATACAACAATAAATAAATTTATAACTGACGATATATAGATATATATGTATCACTAATCTCGATTCAAAAAACAGTCTTTTCAAAGTTACACGATCGCTTTCTTTTTTTGAACATTTTTCTTGTCCACATATATCCGTTGGAATAGCACGAATTTACCACTTTGAATATTTTTAGTTTCGAATATGGCGCCCTTTATCCTCCACGAAGGTTTCTCGCAGTGCTGCCAGTACCTGCAGTCTCTGGGCACCTGGAGTTTATCTAGCAGTTGACCCGATAGACTCGGTATTATCGGCTGCAGTATAATGGAGCATATCCTCAGAGTCTCGAGCGTGACGTGAAGAACGACGTCCAATTCCTTCTGAGCTTCCGGCTTCTTCTTCAGTTCCCAGGGCTTCATGGTTTCGAAGAACAGGTTCGCCAAGTGTAACACGTGGATGACCGCGTCGACGCCTTTATAGAACTGGTAGCTTGAGTAATGTTGATGGCAGATCTCTGTGGAATGAAAGAATTGCATGAGTCGGAGAAAAATAAGTACGCACACGCACGCATAATCTATCACACGCACGCAGTACGTACACACGACCACGTATAGTAGGACACAAATTAGATGTAGCATCGGAAAATGTAATGGAATGAAAATAAAACCGATCACTGCCGATTTACATAACCAATAGAATTAGCTCCATATCGCGCCATTCGACGCTATTCGTCGCTATAGATTCACGCGTCAGAGAAAGCAAGTCCATGTCAAAATTGACGAATATATTAGGTCATATGATATTACAAGTTATTACGTTTGTGCAAAGATCATATTCGCGTGAGAAATAAATATTGATAATTTGGGATAGCATACTCAATTCGGATGTGATCGGTTTTACGAATTTTGCCGATGCTACATCTAAGTTGTATCGTACTATACGCATAATCTATCACACGCACGCACGCAGTACGTACACACGCCCCACGCACACACGCACGTATAGGCACACGCACGCACACACACACAAACACACGCACGTGCTCACGCACACGCACGTACACACGCACGCACGCAGTACGTACACACGCACAAACATACGCACGTACACACGCACGTACACATGTACACACGTACACACGCACGTACACACGTACGCACACGCACACACGCACGCACCGGGCAGTCGCTCGAGGGCGCGCAGCAGGCGCGCGGCGGGCTCGTGTCGCGCGATCCGGCGCAGCTCGTGCGCGTGCGGCGGCGGCATCTCGTGTCGCGGGTTGAGCGCGGCGCCGCACGCGCGGCTGGCCAGGTTGCCGAGCGTGTCCGCCAGCTCGGAGTTCGCGATGTTGACGAGTTTCGTCTCGCTGTAGTCTGCGGTGCAGAGAAAACAATTTTTACAAAAGAATAATTTGTAGCTAGCCTCTAATTGGTTCTTACTAATGTCGGAGACGGTCATGAATTCCTTAGCGTAACGAAGCGCGGCACGAATCCCGCGAGGCGGCAGCACTGTCGTGACGTCACGACGCGACTAACTTCGTGCTACGACGGAGCCTGCCCGGTGGAGGCGCTCAGAGACGACTCACTTACGATTCCGCTATCGTGAAGACCAGTACCTCCATCTTGAGTATCCGGAATACACGGAATATTGAGAGAAGATTTGTCGCGAATATAGTATTCCTATATATATATATATATATGTCGGATCGACAGCGACATCAGTACGATCGTCAGACTTCATAGGGGCGTATTACTAGGGTGATCGAGTAAAGAGGAAACCGCGAATACAGGAACACGTTTAGTCTACGTTTAAAGTACTTAATACACTTAGTTGGAATTCAGTATCACACTGTATCACACTTGGCAACGAAGCGAATGACAGTTCCTAGGATGGAGGTACTGATCTTCACGAGAGCGGAATCGTAAGTGAGTCGTCTCTGAGCGCCTCCACCGGGCAGGCTCCGTCGTAGCACGAAGTTAGTTCCGATCTCCTTGATCCTTTGGCTTTGCGTAGAGATGTCGGATCACTCTGCATCTTCTACCGAATTTTTCACGGGGAATGTTCCGAGGAATTGTTCGGATTAATCCCGGCTGCTGAATTTCACCTTCGGACATCTCGCCAAAATTCTAAGTTTCACCCGCACCACCTTGATGTCCGAAAATCCACAACAGCGCGATTTCTTAGACATTTTCTGCCTCGCACAACCACTTTGTGGAACCAGCTTTCGCCGGCGGTTTTTCCGAACCGATACGACATGGGAACCTTTAAGAAAAGAGCGTACTCCTTTTTGAAAGGCCGGCAACGCACCTGCAAGTCCCCTGGTGTTGCAGGTGTCCATGGGCGGTGGTAGTCACTTTCCATCAGGTGAGCCTCCTGCTCGTTTGCCACCTATGCCATAAAAAAAAAAAAAAAAAAGTCACGTCGTGACGTCACGACAGTGCTGCCGCCTCGCGGGAATCGTGCCGCGCTTCGTTTCGCTAAGGAATTCATTACCGTCTCCGACATGTATATAAGAATACTGATATATGAGCTGAGATGGCCCAGTGGTTAGAACGCGTGCATCTTAACCGATGATTGCGGGTTCAAACCCGAGAAGCACCACTATATATATGTGCTTAATTTGTATTTATAATTCATCTCGTACTCAGCGGTGAAGGAAAACATGAGGAAACCTGCATGTGTCCAATTTCATCGAAATTCTGCCACATTTGCATTCCACCAACCCGCATTGGAACAGCGTGGTGGAATATGTTCCAAACCCTCTCCTTAATGGCAGAGGCCTTATCCCAGCAGTGGGAAATTTACAGGCTGTTACTATAGTATCTCATTATGCCTTCGACTTCTAAACCTGGTCGATTCCTCCATATCATGCATATGGGAGAACACTCACTGGCGTCGTCCGCCAGGGTGGCCTCGCGCAATAGCACGTAGCGCAGGGCGGAGGGCGCCGGCACACTGCGGGGCGCCACCACATTGCCCAGCGACTTGGACATCTTGCCGCCGTCCACCGTCCAGTGCGAGTGGCACACGAGTCTGCGTGGAGGCTGCCAGCGCGCCGCCATCAGGAACGCCGGCCAGTAGATACCATGGAACCTGGAACGAACACACACACACTTCAACATTACACAATCAATTACTTTAACCTGACAACTACGACGACCTCCTCCATGGTCGAGTAGTGTGTACACCGGTTTTCATGGGTACACCACTCTGAGGTCCCGGGTTCGATTCCCGGCTGAGTCGATGTAGATTACCATTAGTTTTCTATGTTGTCTTGGGTCTGGGTGTTTGTGGTACCGTCGTTACTTCTGATTTCCATTACGCAAGTGCTTCAGCTACTTACATTTGGATCAGAGTAATGTATGTGATGTTGTCTCATATTTATTTTATTTATTTATTTATAACTTCAAATATACAACATATAAAGCTTTTAACTTTACTTAAAGCTGTATTTAAATATAAAATATAATTTACTTTAAAATATCCTTGCCAACGACGTGCACGTCAGCGGGCCAGGCCCGTCGGGACATCAGTTGCTCCTCATCCGGGTACCCGCATACAGTCAAGTAATTGATCAGAGCGTCAAGCCAAACATATATACTTTGCTCCTCATCATCGGGCACCTAGAACAACAAAATAATATTTACAACTACATAAAAGACATGTCTGTCAGTCAATTTCATTAAAGGAAATGGAACAAGAATAATAGTAGCCATGATGTCACATAAATGATATTCTAATTTAAAAAGATATATATTTTTGACATACCCGAACAGCCCAATGCACTCTGGAGGAAGGCCGACTGACTGAGATGTCCGGGAAGTAGGCATCGCTTGCAAGCAAGTCTTGAAGTTGTTTCTGGAACTTACTGGGTTGTATTACTCCATCTAGTAAAATAATTTACTATGTATACTATATTAAACTCGGTTTGGGTTCAAAAATAAAGATTATTATATTTATATATACCTGGTTTCAACCATTCTTGGAGATGTGTTTTGAATGCACTCAATCTAAACATGTAGTTTGTTTCCTCGGTCCATTCCAATTGGTGGCCAGATTCCACAGACACTTTTATCTGTAAAGAGTTAATATCATTACATAGTATAAAACAAAGTCGCTTACTACTGTCTGTCCCTATTTATGCTCAGATCTTTCAAATTATGCAATGAATTGTTCAATTATGAAATGAGGATTGTTTTTGTATATAACACATGCACAATATAGTAAACAATCACTAACAATTTTAGAAGTATCGGATGTGATGTCGTAACATAAAAAAAATAAATATTGTATCATATTTAGTATCAGTGTTGTTCCCGTGGAAGACTGGGATGGGTTGCTAATTTTCAATAAATTTACAATTTATTAGTGACAGGATGTTTAATTTCAAATATTACATTTACAAGTATTTAATGTATAATGTTCAAAAATGTAATAACCCACAAAAAGACTAATAAAAGTTGCTAAGATTAAAAACGGCCAAAACAGAAAACCAAAAAAATTTGGGTAATAGTATAATAGTGTCAGTAACTCTATTTAATTTGATGATAAGAAACTGTAGTAAAAACAATAATTTTGAGGATCAGATAAAGCAATGCCTCTGCAAAATATATGACTATAATTCAATGCTTAATATATCAAAAATATATACAACTATTTTAAAATTTATACCATAATTTTTTTTCTTTTGAATCTTAATATAATTCATTAAAGTTTTTGTGGGTAGGTACAGAAGAATTACATAAAAATTATGGTTACTTACCTTTCCATCTTTAGTAATTTCCTCTCTAGTGTGTGATTCGGGAACAAATGCTTCATCGTTAACACTGTACCAGCCAGCATATTTCGCCTTATAAATATAGTCTTGCTTTACTAACTTTTTCTGAAATTGTTTTATAAATGGATATGTAATACTGTAAAGTCAAAACCAAAAATAAATAAAATATAAAAACAAAATAATATTATGGCTGTATTTAAAGGCAACATATTTTCGGTTAGAATTAGCTTTTAATAAATATTTTTAATTAATATAATTTGTTTTAAACACAACATAAACTCAAATTAATTTATTAAAAAATACAAAGGAAACAGTACCACTGGTACCGAAAAGAAAGTTTGTTATGTGTATAGCAATACATATACTAGTACAAAAATAAGTTAAATAGCAAATATATAAAAATTAACAAACCCAAAAGTGTCGCACAGCTTTTTTATGCCTCTCCTCAGTTGTTCTAATGTAATCTGTATATCCTACTTCAAACTCGTCAAATAGATCTCTGTACTCCTGAGAGATGTTATTGCAATAGTCCTGTAAAGGCAAGTTAGCCTGAGCTGCCGCTTGCTGGATTTTAGTCCCATGTTCGTCCGTTCCTGTGAAATTAAAATAATTCCTTACATTAGCTTGAAGAATCTACACTAATCTTATAAAGAGGAAAACTTTGTTTGTTTGGTTGTAATGAATAGGCTCAAAAACTACTGGACCAATTTTAAAAATTCTTTCACCATTCGAAAGCTAAATTAATCCCGCATAACATAGGCTAAATTTTATTTTTTGTTCTAACTCCGGTCCTTGGAGGGCATAATGGCCTCCGACCCTAAGAACCTCATCAGATTCGTGGCTGATGTTGGTCTGGCTGAGGTGTTGGGATCACAAATTTGAGGTTTACCACAATAGATCCAAGCGCCGGTTGCAGTAATTCTTCAAATGTGACCGTGCCTCATATAATATAGGGATATTAGAAGACTGATTATGAACCGTTATCTACGCTGGCGAAGCCGCGGGCGACGGCTAGTTATATATATTTTGAGACAATAGTTGAGAGTAATATGAGTATAAAATTAAATCAGAAATACATATATGATATTTTGTATAGTGAAATTGAATGAATATCATTTAATCTAATTTAAAGACTAGAGCAATAAATTTATTTTTAAATATTTTTTTTTATTCTTTACCTGTGCTAAATATAACATTACAATCAGGATTTGTCAGTTTCTCAAACCGCTGTATCGCATCAGCCACTACAGCTGTATATAAGTGGCCCAGGTGAGGAGCTGGAAGAATAACAAATAAAATATTAAAAATAATAATAGTAATAAAAGGTGTTCAAATATATAATTGAAGTTTTAAATTTTGTTAATTCAGTTGTTATTGGTTAAAAAGGAAGTAGACAATTACAACACTATTTTTTTATCCTTTTTCTTAAATAAAGCCAAAGTAAATCACAAGTAACAAGAATAGACTAACGGATCTATTTAAAATAATTTAATATTTATATATTTCTCTTTATACATTTGAAAAACTTACCGGCATTTACATAAAAAATCGGAGTTGTTACATAAAAAGGTCTTTTCTGCACAACAGACGATAATAAACGGAAGGATAATCGCATTTTTATAATTATTTATGAAGAATATTATTTGTTTAGGTTATAAAACTTGACATAGAGTGTTCAAGCTGTGTTCAAACCATTTATGAACTTTGTATGATTTACTACTTAATATAACGAAGATTAGAAATAATTTGATATAAATATTATAAGCATTATTTGTAAATGAATAACAATTTTCTAAAGTGGAAAATTACAATATTTACTAGGTTTGAGACTGCAAAGGTTTCATTGAATGTCAAAGTTGTCGACAATTCGATATCGATACTTTGAACACACTCACCTAAACAACGAATTAACATCCGTCATATAAAATTAAAATATATTTATTTTGCTAATCTTAAAAAAAATTAACTTATTGTTTGGAACATTTTATCGATAAATAGTATAAAAAGGTCATAAAATAATTATTAATATTTATTTAATTACATATATTATTTCATATTCCTTAGATATCGATAGAGTGTATTGACGATCTAGATGAAATCTCTATTACTTGCTAATCAACGTTCCTTTTAACAAAATATTTAAATATATATATTTTTATATAGATATATTAATTCATATCTATTAATTAACGATTTATCTTAAATAACAACAACTACCCTAGAAATCTTATAAAACGCAATAATAAGTATTTTATGACACACCATTCTTAAAAAACATAAGTTTGACATCAAATAAATACAGATAAAAATCTATGTTATTTTTTATTCTTGCAGCAGCTGCAGTGCCAAATATTTCAGAATTCAGTTGTATCTTGTAAAGTCTGACTGATTTTAAGTTTATACCACAAATACTGTTAGGAGTTTTTTTAGGAAAAATATTTACAAACTAATCATGGATGACCACGAGAAGGAGAATGAATGTAACCGTAATAAGGTAACATGATTTAAATCCGACAATGTTTACAAACTTCTCGCTTTCGTCTTCAATTTCGATATTCTAAAAATTCTCACATTTTCTAGAACATATGTCTGTCTTAACCCGCAATACAAAACAATAATAATAAATATATCTTAGCTTTAGATATTAATAGCCTAAGGCCTTAGCCGGAGTTTGATTATGATTTTTTAATCTTTTTACATGAATGAATGAATGAATATACTATTTAGTATATAATTATTCGTTATTGTAGATGCTTAAAAAAATATATTTAAAAAAAAAAACAATACAGATGATTAAAACAAACAGCCATATAATGTATATGTTGATTCTATATGAATTACATTATTGGAGAATAATATACCATGTAAGATAGAATAAACAAACCTAATTTTATAAACATTAAAATAATGTATGATAAATAAATGCATATTTTTTAGGACCGTAGCCCCTCTCCCGGTGTAAAGTCAACAGCGGTAGTCAAGTATACAGCATTTCAAAGTCCAGTGGGATATGCTAGACTACAATGTAATACAGATCTCAACCTGCCCCCTTCTAACTGGGGCGGGATTGACACATATGGCCTTAAACAGATTATTACGAGAGATAGTGGGCTTTCAAGGTATGGAACTTATGTAATTTGTCTTAGGAATGAGGATATAATAATAACAAAGGTACTGTTTTATTGTTATGTTATATGTAAGTATACAATAAACTATTCGTTAAATGTCTACTTTGGCAATTTTGTTTAATATTTCCCCTTTTTATTACAAAATTCTAACTTCAGTTGGGTTAATGTAATTGTCTCTTATTTTTACACAATATTATATAAATATAAGTAGTAACAACCATACCCCTGTACTACTCTGTACGTTCACTAAAGGGATAAAATGGGTTCCATGGTTGTGGCTTTTTAGTGGGTAATTCGGTGTGCTAGAGTGTACTACCGTCATGAGCACAGGTGAATCCCAAAGTGCTCTAAAGAGAAAAAAAATGGTTATAATTTAACCTACCTCTTTGAAACACTTATGCACCTGTATACCATTAGCAGTTAACACATACTCATTAGGTGATTAATCAGGTTGGTTTTGAGAATGAAATAATAGAGATTGCACCTGTTCTTATACAAAATATTGTGGATTAAAATATCTATATAATGTAAATAAATATTTAATTTTTTTTTTCAACAGTTTTAGGATGGCACATATGTTTCCTGATTGCGTCGGAGAAGTGGATGTTATTTCTGATGCGGAATGCATAAAAAAATTACTTAAATTGCCCTACCAGCCCAATGGAACAGTAAGTTAAAATTTAATTTTTATTTTAATGATTTTATTATTTTTTATTTCTTAGAGATCCTATAGAATATTTAACTATGAATTGAAATTAATTGACTTTATTATCTACTCTATGTCCATTCAAACAAGTTGCAATATTATTTTTAACTAGCTGTGCCCACAACCTTGGATGCTGTTTGAATTTAATAAAAAAAAAATATTGTAGCCTAAGTTATTCCTTATTTTATCAGTTATCTGTCAGTGAAAAATCAGTCCAGCCGTTCCAAAGATTAGCCAGAACAAACAGACAGAGAGACAAACTGATAAAAATTGTAAAAAATGTTATTTTCGTATATGTACCATGTATACATAGATATGCATTGAGTAAAAATGGGCTATTGTAATATAACAAACAGACTCTAATTATATTATATGTATAATAATATCAAGATATATTTGATATTGTTCAGAGTATAATGCTACTAAATTTTCTGTTATGATGTTAAGACATAATTTTATTGTTACAGGTGAGCATGATGGTCCACAGAGTAGAGAACACATTACTTTTGGATGATTTCGATGTTTATGAGTATCTCATGAAGTCGGAATGGTCTTGGCTGAAAGATTTCTTCTATGAAAACATTCTTAAAACTATGTCTGAAAAGGTTATATATATTTTTTTATCTTTTTATTTTACAATTATATAATTCGACACCAGACACTATTGAGCTGTCATTCTCGAAAAGTAAAAAATATTTTAACCTTTGCCTTATGTGATACCTGTATCTAAGTAAAACAAAAAATAAATAAAACATATTACAATATATAACAAAATGTTATAATAAGAATTTATGTAAACATAAACTAAATAAACTATAAGATGATAAATATTTAAAAAAAATTACTCAGTTAGTCTTTAAAATCCAAATAAAATACAAAAATCAATTTTAAGAATAAACAATTGTCGCCAATATCAATCATATTTAAAGAACATAAAAAAAAAATTACTGGCAGCTGAGACAGATACTATGCTTTTATACAGATTATGTGCTTTTGTTTTTTTTTCTGTTGTAAGGATAAAGGAATATCTTAACTATATAATTACAGGAACGTATGTCGTTGATGCTAGCCCCAAGTCCCAGCTCGGCCTTGCAGCTGACACATAAGTTCCTGTCTCACAGTGTCGTGGAGCGACCTCAGCCGTTACCCAGCGTCGTACCTCACACTCCTATGTGCTTAGCTGGTATGCTTATATTTATTTATCTATATATATATAATAACATGTCCTTATTCATTCATCATCTCCAAACGTAAACTTAGACGACCTCCGTGGTCGAGTGGTGTGTACACCGGTTTTCATGGGTACACCACTCTGAGATTGATTGTAAATTACCAAAAGCCACCATACCATTTTCTATATTGTCTTGGGTATGTGTCTAATTTCATCGAAATTCTGACACATGTGCATTCCAACAACCCGCATTGGAATAGCGCGGTGGAATATGTTCCAAAACCTCTCCTTAATGGAAGAGGAGGCCTTATCTCAGCAGTGGGAAATGTACAGGCTGTTACTTTACTACTTTTTTACTTTTGCTTATAAAAAGAGTAACTACTGAGTTTCTTGCCGGTTCTTCTCGGTAGAATCTACTTTCCGAACCGGTGGTAGCTTCACTTAATTGTAAAATGACGATTCAAAAGTGCTTATAAAAGTTTACTTGAATGAAGTTTATTTTTTATTTTGATTTTTATAAACTTGATCATATTCTAAATGTATAATATCCCAAAGGACCCTATCTCCCCGAACCCGAAACGAGACCGGAGGAGCCGGCCAACGAGAAGAGTTTCAACCGAAACGTTCTCTGGACCTTCGAAGACATACACATGTTGATCGGAAGCAATCTGCCCATATTCGGCGACAAGGACCGGCCCTGCGTCAGCCTCCGCCTGCGAGACGCCAGGGAACCCATAAACGTGCTCACGGGAATCGACTACTGGCTCGACAACTTGATGTGCAATGTCCCCGAAGTCCTAATGTGCTACCATCTCGACGGAATAGTCCAGAAGTACGAGCCCATGAAAACCGAAGAGTTACCCAACATGGAGAATTCGAGATTCTCGCCGAAAGTCATAAGAAACGTCGCCCAGAATATATTGTCGTTTCTGAAATCGAATGCGACGAAAGCGGGTCACACTTACTGGCTATTCAAGGGGCCCCATGATGACGTCGTCAAGTTGTATGACTTGACGTCACTCTGTCCAGACGACATGGACAACCCTTTCACGACGCCAGTTGCGATGCTCCTCTACCGAGTGGCCAGGAACATGCGGCTCATGAATCGTTCCAAACACGTGAGGCAGTTGTTGGAACACGTCGTGGAACTTTTACAGGAGGAACGGTACCCTCAGATAGTGGCCTCTTCGCACTACATGCTGGCAGATTTGTACGTGCCTGCGACTACTAATCCAGCTTGTCCCAATTTTAAAGGTGAGTTTCTTTTATAAGATATACTGCCATCTGATGGTGAGTGGTCACCGACTATTCCTTACATTGTTACCACGCCACGGATCTTTAGATCTCAGATGTTATGCACATTGTTTTACTAAACCTACTATTTGCAACATAACGTTACTATGTGTTTGATGGTAGAATTTACGGGTTCACACAAAGCCCGACTACATAAAAAAGAATTATAAATTGGATGATTTTTCATTTTTACTTGAGACACACCGCGCTTGATTAGTATTAAAAATATGGCATTAAAGAAAGTTGCAATAAGCTCTATCCCTTCTTCCAAAGAAGAAAAAGAAGGCATTATCTAGTTGTGATATATACAGACTATAGTTACTTTATATTTGTAATTATAATTTAAGTTTGGAACGTTGCAATGTTATGAATCAGTGCCTAAGCGGTACATTATTATTTCAAGATGAAAGTTCCGACTCCGAGGAGGAGTCCGACTTCGGAGACTACGCGGAGTTTCCCCCCCACACGAAGTCGGATGGAGACGGCGGTTCTGAACGAGACAAGGGCGACAACAACAATGTCGAGATCGTGAGCGAAGCCACGGACAAGGTAATTAATTTTGTTGTTTTTTTTGCAATTAAATCAAAACAAATGAAATCAATAATCTTTAATATTGTTCATGGTCATATGAAAGCGTTTCGTGTGACACACGATCGAAATCTTTGGATAAATCACAGTTGTATTTTGTTTATGTTACGAAAAATATCTCGTGTTATCATTTTACATATATTCCGTCTTCGGTTTTGATGTTTAAATTTTCGCTGCAAATGTACCCTTACACTCTCAACTTACTAAATATTCTGTGATATTGTGTTTGTGGGCATTGAAGTTTTAGTATAATTTAAAAAGTAGTAGGCCGAGCATTATGTTGAATCGGACAAAATCGTGGCATTTTGTAGTTATAGATATATAATCACATGAATTTATACTTGTGGTAGGGCTTTGTGTAAGCCCGCCTGGGTAGGTACCACCCACTCATCAGATATTCTACCGCTAAACAACAGTACGCAGTATTGTTGTGTTCCGGTTTGAAAGGTGAGTGAGCCAGTGTAACTACAGGTACAAGGGACATGACATCTTAGTTCCCAAGGTTGGTGGCGCATTGACGATGTAAGGGATAGTTAATATTTCTTACAGCGTATTTGTCTATGGTTGATGGTGACCAGTTATCATTACATGGCCCATATGCTACGCCGCCAACCTATTCCATAAAAAAAAGAATTATGTGTATGTTAGTAATATTTATTGTCAGTATTTTAATACGATTTGTGGTGACAGCGCGCGAGTGGCGGCGCGGCGCTGTCGCTGCAGCGGCGCGGCGACGGCGCGCGCGGCCTGGCGCTGCGCGACATCGGACACCGACGCTCCGCGCGACGCACAGTACGCACGCGCGCACGAACACGCGCACACACGCACACACACGTACACACGCACACTCACGCACGCACACATGCACACACGCACGCACGCACGAACACACGAACACGCACGCACGCACGAACACACGCACGCACGCACTAACACACGCACGCACACACGAACACACGCACGCACACACGCACGAACACACGCACGCACGCACGAACACACGCACGCACACACGAACACACGCACTCACGCACTCACGCATGCACTCATACATATCACCACTTCACCTAACTGCCGCCAAAGCTATGTGCCAGTTATATCTAGACCATCTTACAGGCTAGATATTAAACTAACAATTGAATACAAGATTAAGCGACATTTATTACCTTAGCACTTAAACTAAGATTATCTGTGTATAATAGTGCATATGTTTTCAGAATGAAAAAATCAAAACAGACGACAATAAGGGCTTGGGCCTCGAACCAGCGACCCGCTGCGGAAGGGCGCTGAAGCACGCTCTCAAAGGGCTCAAGGCCTTGCATCACCTCACTATCGATAAATCGAAGGTATTTTACATTTTAAGTTTATTTTATTTTTATTCATTTGAAATAATCAAACATTCTTAAACGTTCAAAATAAGTCAATAATGCAACTTTAAAAATTGATTTAAAAAAAGTATCAACACAAATTTCGCTTTTTCTCCTGATTTTTTAAAAATGCTTAAACACTAGTTATCAATATGAAAAAAAAACTATCGGCCCAAATTGAAATATTTAGCTTATTTTGATAATACAATAATATTCACCTTTGTGTAACGCATATGGGGGTTAAAATTATCGCAAAGAGTCACCCCCTATCACCTCCTATATCACAATATATAGCCCTGTCTGTTCTGTAATCTGTAATTTTTTGTAACTTTGATTAATATATTTATTGAAAGGAAGAAGAACGCGAGCGTCTCAGACAGCAGATCATAATTGAAGAGCAACATCCCAAAATGGCAAACCCCTATGAACCCATTTCAATGAACTACGAGCCGCTGAAAAGCAAAAAGGACGCGAAGGAACACGTGTCGCGTAGTCGGAGACGCAAGAGGGAGAGGAAAAATACGGACAAATCCGGAAACTGCTTGATAGAATCCAAATCTAACATAGACAAGAACGCCATACTAGTTAGGAAGGAGAATAACACGTTACCGAACTGGCACGAACCAAACAGAGATGACAATTTCGCTTGGAAACTCCATTTGAAGACTTTACTGTACGAAAAAATATGTCTCGCTTATGCGACATTGGCGGAATACAGCTACTCACACGAACAGTTCGGCTTTTCACTCAAGTACATAGATTTGGCCAGCAAATGTCAAAAGTTGTTGAGTAACATGATTATTAAAAGTCGCGTCGTAGATGCTGGCTGTCTCATCGGTCGAGTTGGTGACAATTTCTTCCAACTCAGCAAACACTGGGCCAGCTTGGAACAGTTCAAGAAGCAATTCGAAACCGATCACGATATCGACGGTCAGATAAAAGTAGAGATCGAGAACGATATGGCGGAGGAGATCGATGGAGATGCGGGAGATGAGTTTGAATTAGGTGAGTCGATTTTTTAATATTGGAACCTCACCATCCGTTACTCTGATGGTATACTGGGATGATTTACTTTTACGTACAACTGTCATTTATCTCTGAATGTGTGTTGTTAAATTAGTAAACTAACGTTCAGTGGGTAGTTTAGGCATATCATTTATACCTGAATTTTGAATTCTGATGCAGTCAAGTATAAATGTTAAATTCCCTTTATTTTCATTAACAATATTTGGTTTCAGAGATCGCGCTCCCGCTGAGCGAGACGGAGGCGATGTTGTCGTCGTGCCGCTACTACGAGCGCGCCGAGCGGGCGGCCGCTGACGTCACGCACAAGCGCGACGAGCTGCTGCGCCGCCGCGCCTCCGTCTGCAACGAGCTCGCCGTGCGCTACATGCACGACGCGCAGCGTGAGTACGCCCCACACTCCCGCGACGCGCCGCCGTGCGCTACATGCACGACGCGCAGCGTGAGTACGCCCCACACTCCCGCGACGCGCCGCCGTGCGCTACATGCACGACGCGCAGCGTGAGTACGCCCCACACTCCCGCGACGCGCCGCCGTGCGCTACATGCACGACGCGCAGCGTGAGTACGCCCCACACTCCCGCGACGCGCCGCCGTGCGCTACATGCACGACGCGCAGCGTGAGTACGCCGCACACTCCCGCGACGCGCCGCCGTGCGCTACATGCACGACGCGCAGCGTGAGTACGCCGCACACTCCCGCGACGCGCCGCCGTGCGCTACATGCACGACGCGCAGCGTGAGTACGCCGCACACTCCCGCGACGCGCCGCCGTGCGCTACATGCACGACGCGCAGCGTGAGTACGCCGCACACTCCCGCGACGCGCCGCCGTGCGCTACATGCACGACGCGCAGCGTGAGTACGCCGCACACTCCCGCGACGCGCCGCCGTGCGCTACATGCACGACGCGCAGCGTGAGTACGCCGCACACTCCCGCGACGCGCCGCCGTGCGCTACATGCACGACGCGCAGCGTGAGTACGCCGCACACTCCCGCGACGCGCCGCCGTGCGCTACATGCACGACGCGCAGCGTGAGTACGCCGCACACTCCCGCGACGCGCCGCCGTGCGCTACATGCACGACGCGCAGCGTGAGTACGCCGCACACTCCCGCGACGCGCCGCCGTGCGCTACATGCACGACGCGCAGCGTGAGTACGCCGCACACTCCCGCGACGCGCCGCCGTGCGCTACATGCACGACGCGCAGCGTGAGTACGCCGCACACTCCCGCGACGCGCCGCCGTGCGCTACATGCACGACGCGCAGCGTGAGTACGCCGCACACTCCCGCGACGCGCCCGCCGTGCGCTACATGCACGACGCGCAGCGTGAGTACGCCGCACACTCCCGCGACGCGCCGCCGTGCGCTACATGCACGACGCGCAGCGTGAGTACGCCGCACACTCCCGCGACGCGCCGCCGTGCGCTACATGCACGACGCGCAGCGTGAGTACGCCGCACACTCCCGCGACGCGCCGCCGTGCGCTACATGCACGACGCGCAGCGTGAGTACGCCGCACACTCCCGCGACGCGCCGCCGTGCGCTACATGCACGACGCGCAGCGTGAGTACGCCGCACACTCCCGCGACGCGCCGCCGTGCGCTACATGCACGACGCGCAGCGTGAGTACGCCGCACACTCCCGCGACGCGCCGCCGTGCGCTACATGCACGACGCGCAGCGTGAGTACGCCGCACACTCCCGCGACGCGCCGCCGTGCGCTACATGCACGACGCGCAGCGTGAGTACGCCGCACACTCCCGCGACGCGCCGCCGTGCGCTACATGCACGACGCGCAGCGTGAGTACGCCGCACACTCCCGCGACGCGCCGCCGTGCGCTACATGCACGACGCGCAGCGTGAGTACGCCGCACACTCCCGCGACGCGCCGCCGTGCGCTACATGCACGACGCGCAGCGTGAGTACGCCCCACACTCCCGCGACGCGCCGCCGTGCGCTACATGCACGACGCGCAGCGTGAGTACGCCGCACACTCCCGCGACGCGCCGCCGTGCGCTACATGCACGACGCGCAGCGTGAGTACGCCGCACACTCCCGCGACGCGCCGCCGTGCGCTACATGCACGACGCGCAGCGTGAGTACGCCGCACACTCCCGCGACGCGCCGCCGTGCGCTACATGCACGACGCGCAGCGTGAGTACGCCGCACACTCCCGCGACGCGCCGCCGTGCGCTACATGCACGACGCGCAGCGTGAGTACGCCGCACACTCCCGCGACGCGCCGCCGTGCGCTACATGCACGACGCGCAGCGTGAGTACGCCGCACACTCCCGCGACGCGCCGCCGTGCGCTACATGCACGACGCGCAGCGTGAGTACGCCGCACACTCCCGCGACGCGCCGCCGTGCGCTACATGCACGACGCGCAGCGTGAGTACGCCGCACACTCCCGCGACGCGCCGCCGTGCGCTACATGCACGACGCGCAGCGTGAGTACGCCGCACACTCCCGCGACGCGCCGCCGTGCGCTACATGCACGACGCGCAGCGTGAGTACGCCGCACACTCCCGCGACGCGCCGCCGTGCGCTACATGCACGACGCGCAGCGTGAGTACGCCGCACACTCCCGCGACGCGCCGCCGTGCGCTACATGCACGACGCGCAGCGTGAGTACGCCGCACACTCCCGCGACGCGCCGCCGTGCGCTACATGCACGACGCGCAGCGTGAGTACGCCCCACACTCCCGCGACGCGCCGCCGTGCGCTACATGCACGACGCGCAGCGTGAGTACGCCGCACACTCCCGCGACGCGCCGCCGTGCGCTACATGCACGACGCGCAGCGTGAGTACGCCCCACACTCCCGCGACGCGCTGCCGTGCGCTACATGCACGACGCGCAGCGTGAGTACGCCGCACACTCCCGCGACGCGCCGCCGTGCGCTACATGCACGACGCGCAGCGTGAGTACGCCGCACACTCCCGCGACGCGCCGCCGTGCGCTACATGCACGACGCGCAGCGTGAGTACGCCGCACACTCCCGCGACGCGCCGCCGTGCGCTACATGCACGACGCGCAGCGTGAGTACGCCGCACACTCCCGCGACGCGCCGCCGTGCGCTACATGCACGACGCGCAGCGTGAGTACGCCCCACACTCCCGCGACGCGCCGCCGTGCGCTACATGCACGACGCGCAGCGTGAGTACGCCGCACACTCCCGCGACGCGCCGCCGTGCGCTACATGCACGACGCGCAGCGTGAGTACGCCCCACACTCCCGCGACGCGCCGCCGTGCGCTACATGCACGACGCGCAGCGTGAGTACGCCCCACACTCCCGCGACGCGCCGCCGTGCGCTACATGCACGACGCGCAGCGTGAGTACGCCGCACACTCCCGCGACGCGCCGCCGTGCGCTACATGCACGACGCGCAGCGTGAGTACGCCGCACACTCCCGCGACGCGCCGCCGTGCGCTACATGCACGACGCGCAGCGTGAGTACGCCGCACACTCCCGCGACGCGCCGCCGTGCGCTACATGCACGACGCGCAGCGTGAGTACGCCGCACACTCCCGCGACGCGCCGCCGTGCGCTACATGCACGACGCGCAGCGTGAGTACGCCGCACACTCCCGCGACGCGCCGCCGTGCGCTACATGCACGACGCGCAGCGTGAGTACGCCGCACACTCCCGCGACGCGCCGCCGTGCGCTACATGCACGACGCGCAGCGTGAGTACGCCGCACACTCCCGCGACGCGCCGCCGTGCGCTACATGCACGACGCGCAGCGTGAGTACGCCCCACACTCCCGCGACGCGCCGCCGTGCGCTACATGCACGACGCGCAGCGTGAGTACGCCGCACACTCCCGCGACGCGCCGCCGTGCGCTACATGCACGACGCGCAGCGTGAGTACGCCGCACACTCCCGCGACGCGCCGCCGTGCGCTACATGCACGACGCGCAGCGTGAGTACGCCGCACACTCCCGCGACGCGCCGCCGTGCGCTACATGCACGACGCGCAGCGTGAGTACGCCGCACACTCCCGCGACGCGCCGCCGTGCGCTACATGCACGACGCGCAGCGTGAGTACGCCGCACACTCCCGCGACGCGCCGCCGTGCGCTACATGCACGACGCGCAGCGTGAGTACGCCGCACACTCCCGCGACGCGCCGCCGTGCGCTACATGCACGACGCGCAGCGTGAGTACGCCGCACACTCCCGCGACGCGCCGCCGTGCGCTACATGCACGACGCGCAGCGTGAGTACGCCGCACACTCCCGCGACGCGCCGCCGTGCGCTACATGCACGACGCGCAGCGTGAGTACGCCGCACACTCCCGCGACGCGCCGCCGTGCGCTACATGCACGACGCGCAGCGTGAGTACGCCGCACACTCCCGCGACGCGCCGCCGTGCGCTACATGCACGACGCGCAGCGTGAGTACGCCGCACACTCCCGCGACGCGCCGCCGTGCGCTACATGCACGACGCGCAGCGTGAGTACGCCGCACACTCCCGCGACGCGCCGCCGTGCGCTACATGCACGACGCGCAGCGTGAGTACGCCCCACACTCCCGCGACGCGCCGCCGTGCGCTACATGCACGACGCGCAGCGTGAGTACGCCGCACACTCCCGCGACGCGCCGCCGTGCGCTACATGCACGACGCGCAGCGTGAGTACGCCCCACACTCCCGCGACGCGCTGCCGTGCGCTACATGCACGACGCGCAGCGTGAGTACGCCGCACACTCCCGCGACGCGCCGCCGTGCGCTACATGCACGACGCGCAGCGTGAGTACGCCGCACACTCCCGCGACGCGCCGCCGTGCGCTACATGCACGACGCGCAGCGTGAGTACGCCGCACACTCCCGCGACGCGCCGCCGTGCGCTACATGCACGACGCGCAGCGTGAGTACGCCGCACACTCCCGCGACGCGCCGCCGTGCGCTACATGCACGACGCGCAGCGTGAGTACGCCCCACACTCCCGCGACGCGCCGCCGTGCGCTACATGCACGACGCGCAGCGTGAGTACGCCGCACACTCCCGCGACGCGCCGCCGTGCGCTACATGCACGACGCGCAGCGTGAGTACGCCCCACACTCCCGCGACGCGCCGCCGTGCGCTACATGCACGACGCGCAGCGTGAGTACGCCCCCACACTCCCGCGACGCGCCGCCGTGCGCTACATGCACGACGCGCAGCGTGAGTACGCCGCACACTCCCGCGACGCGCCGCCGTGCGCTACATGCACGACGCGCAGCGTGAGTACGCCGCACACTCCCGCGACGCGCCGCCGTGCGCTACATGCACGACGCGCAGCGTGAGTACGCCGCACACTCCCGCGACGCGCCGCCGTGCGCTACATGCACGACGCGCAGCGTGAGTACGCCGCACACTCCCGCGACGCGCCGCCGTGCGCTACATGCACGACGCGCAGCGTGAGTACGCCGCACACTCCCGCGACGCGCCGCCGTGCGCTACATGCACGACGCGCAGCGTGAGTACGCCGCACACTCCCGCGACGCGCCGCCGTGCGCTACATGCACGACGCGCAGCGTGAGTACGCCGCACACTCCCGCGACGCGCCGCCGTGCGCTACATGCACGACGCGCAGCGTGAGTACGCCGCACACTCCCGCGACGCGCCGCCGTGCGCTACATGCACGACGCGCAGCGTGAGTACGCCCCACACTCCCGCGACGCGCCGCCGTGCGCTACATGCACGACGCGCAGCGTGAGTACGCCCCACACTCCCGCGACGCGCCGCCGTGCGCTACATGCACGACGCGCAGCGTGAGTACGCCCCACACTCCCGCGACGCGCCGCCGTGCGCTACATGCACGACGCGCAGCGTGAGTACGCCCCACACTCCCGCGCGCGACGTGTACATCTTGCGGTTATATCGCTACCTTTATAAGTTTAATTTATAGTTATTTTTAACACATATTAAAAAAATAAGTTGCAGTATATATTTTGATTTAATATAAATATACTTGCCCCTACAGAGATCTACATCAAATACGTAGAAGAAGCAGACCAAAACGATCCCAAAGTGAAGCTGCTCCAAGAGCAGTTCCTGACGTTCTCCCGCCGCTCGTCCGAGTGCCTCGACGAGGCCACGACGATATTCGAGCAAGTCAAGGACGTGCCCAACTTAGCCCTCCTGTACTGCAACAAGGCGCGGTACATGAGGTTCAAAGCTCACTGCGACCAGGGAAGCTTTAAGTGAGTCAAACTATATTAACTATATATAAAATATACCGATAACCAATGTTTAGTTTGTATTTCATCATGGAGAGCTTTCTTAGATGATGTGTATTTAATAATAATAATAAAGAAGTTTATTCGCCAAGCATAGAGGATGTTAACAATTTTCTTACTACTAAATAAAAATAACACAGAAGAAAAAAAAAAAAACACATTAATCTATGCTGGTAAAAAGGTCGTAGACTCAGTTCACTAGTTATTTTATACTAACAAAGTTTAGAAGAAAATAAATATATATAGGGTAACAAAAAAATTGTGATAAATTTGAAGTTAGTAGTGGGCTGCCTGAGATAACATTTTGTACAGTCAGCGTCAAAAAATTAGAGACACTCAGGGTATTCAAATAATTAGACGCAACCAAAAAGTCAATAATATCGGTACAAGCAAAGTTTCAACAATATACGCGCTCAAAAAGTCGAGACGTTTAAAACGTCATATAGGTCGTCTCAGTCAAACCGCCATAAATATGGTTACAGTCATCTCGCCAATGTTGTTTGTTTTTTTAAAAAAATCGTGCATAGCCGTTTGCGACACTTGATTCCCAAACCAGCCAAATCTAATCTATATGAGTAAAATTTTCGGGAAGCGCTTTATACATCATAATATTAAATTTTATATTAAAAAAAAAACGAAATGCTATTTAGACGAAATTCTGATAATTCTAGAATTGTTATTTTGGGAATATCGTCGAAAATCATTTCTTGTCTAACGGAATCGAAAAAATACTTTTGACGGAGTGTGAAATGGAGTTGGCTGATTTGCGAATTAAAGCATTATTATATTGTAAGCAATAAACTGTTGACTTAAAATAGATTTTAACCTCTCATTAATTGGTAAATGAGAATTCGATTATTTATATATTTATATATCTCAAGGAGCAAGAGTGCTTATCTATTATTCTATATCATGATCATTTCAAAAAATAAATTGCAATTTTTATACTAAAACAAGTATTTCAGTTTACTTGTATACCTAATTAAAATGAAAACATTCCACTTTAACGACAAAATGAGCACTTTCGATCAAATTACTTTCGAACGCACAGAACACTAAAAACTCTCGTCGAATGTAAAAAAACAAACATTTTTAGCTCTAATTATTTTTATTTATTTAACTAAAATCGTGTATAGCCGCCATCTGCTAAAATTACGCCAGAAAGATGTCTTCGCATTAATTGTACCGCATTGTAGCAAAAATTGTTCCTCTCATGGACTCCCAAATTTCTTCGACGTGAGTCCTTAAATTTGCGGTAGTTCTTGCCCGCGCACTGCCCCGTACCTGAACCAATTTGCCCCACAAATTCTCGATCGTGTTTAGGTTAGGTTAAGCAGGTTTATCGGCACCGAAATCGAAATTAACTACAAATCCCTATTACCTGCCAAGTAATTCTCTATAAAATATCTGTTACGGAGACACCTTCCTTCTTTAAAAATATAATTCGATGTTTTGTGGTGCAATAATGCGATATGTAGACATATCTAAGCATGAAACGCTATTATAATACTGCTACTAACTTCAATATTGCACTTGATATTGATATAACTGATAGATAATTGACATGCAATGACAAATAAAAGAATGACATGTAAACAATACTAGATTGCCTAAAGAGGTTTTCATCTTTGGGAAGCCGGTTATGTCTATAATTCATCTTTGGGAAGCCGGTTATGTCTATAATATGCTAGTTTTCTAATGTGTTCCGTATTTTTGAACACTTAGAATGCTTGGATACCATTGGCGAGATGACTGTAACCATATTTATGGCGGTTTGACTGAGACGACCTATATGACGTTTTAAACGTCTCGACTTTTTGAGCGCGTATATTGTTGACAACAATAAGGAAACTTTGCTTGTACCGATATTATTGACTTTTTGGTTGCGTCTAATTATTTGAATACCCTGAGTGTCTCTAATTTTTTGACGCTGACTGTACAAAAAAAAAACTGAAATTTGAATCGAATCAGCTCGGAGAAGCGAAGCCTATACAGCCAGGCGGAGGAGTTGTACTCATCGGCGCTGAAGCTTCTCGGGCCGCGCGAGTCGTGCGGCGCCGTCTCCGTGTGGGACCTGGTCTCCTGGGAGCTGTCCTGCCACCTCTACACCCGGGCCGTGCTCATGCAGGACTGCCCCAGTATATACGCAAATGTGAGTCTAGAAGATAAGGAAATTTATTTTAATTAAATAAGATGAAAAGTTAAGCGTCTATTGTCGTCCGAAATTAAGGGATTCATTTTTTTACAAAAAAAAGGTTTATGCTATCTGTGCTATTCTGCAGGAGGTGACAGAAGTGGCGGACGCGTTCAGACACGCTTTAAAGTACTGCCCGCTGAGCCCCGGGCCGAGGCAGTACCTGTACCAGTTCCGAGCCGCCATGATATACCACCGGCTGGGCTCGCTCTACCACTCGCAGTACAGGTGAGTGTGAACAGAGCGCGCAGAGTGCTTGTATTCATGTGTGAGAGATTGTCTATGCGAGACGCATGTGTGTGTCGGCGCGGATCCAGTGTGGTGCGTGTACGCGTGTGTACACGTGTGTACGTGTGCGTGGGTGTCTATGCGTGTGTTTGCGTGCGTGTTGGAGCAGAATGAGTGTAGTGTGTGTACTCGTGATTACACATGTGTACATGTGCTTGCGTGTGTGTACGTGTGTGTCGGCATGGCGCGAGTGTAGTAGGTGTACGCGTGCGTGCGTTTGTATCGGCGCGGAGCGAGTGTAGTGTGTGTACACGTGTGTACGTATGCGTGTGTGTGTTGAGTGTGTGTGTCGGCGCGGAGTGAGTGTAGTGTGCGTGCGTGTGTGTGCGTGCGTGTCGGCGTGGAGCGAATGTAGTAGTTGTACGCGTGGGTGCGTGTGTATCGGCGCGGAGCAAGTGTCGTGAGTGTACGCGTGTGTACACGTGTGTATGTGTGCGAGCGTGTGTGTGCGTGCGTGTCGGAGCGGAACGAGTGTAGTGCGCGTGCGCAGGGCGACGGCGGCGGAGGGCGCGCGGCGGCGCGGGCTGCTGCTGGCCACGTGCGCGCAGTACGAGCGCGCGGCGCTGCAGTTCGCGGCGCTGGAGGACGCCGCCATGTTCCTCACCGTGCGCCTGGAGCACGTGGCCGCGCTCGAGGCGCACGCCGCCGGTACGAGCGCGCTTACACACACCTTAGGGGTTGTCCATTAATCACGTGATCGTTTTTTAGCATTTTTTAACCCTCCCTCCCCCATTGGTGATACGTAGTGAGGTTTAAGACCACCCCCCCTCCCCCTTCTCAACATCACGTGTATTTTTAATACCTACAACGAATCTTAAAATTTTCTGAATATTATCTTAATTTAAATACCGATGTAAACTATAATCTTATTTTATTCTGAAATTAAGGTCCATATTTGTTTAAAAATCGCGCATTTTTATTTACAAAAGAAAACTTATATCTAACATTACAGTTATCCGTTAGTTAAGTTGACTCCCAAAAAAATGTTTTAATAATTCCTCAGTTTTCATTTAATTGAAGAATATAAGTTCATCAATTTTAAAATCCAATAATTAATTGAAAAATAATATCACTATCTAAATATAAAGAAAATTAAATTAAAAATACACGAAATAAAATTCAGTAAATAATGTCAAAAAATATTTATATTACATTAAAAATAATTTCTAACTATAGAAAATAAAAATATATATTACCTGTATTCGCCACGTAAATTGAGATGAGTTGGCAATGCGTCACGCAAATCACGCGATTAAATTATATGGTCCTATTAGAGTATGTTTAAGTAGGATAAAGTTATTTTATGGCGTATCGCTGTGAGACAATAGTATTATCTCGTGTCTATATGTAGCATTTCATGTTCAAATAAAGTTATAAATAGAACAGAGGGCTTTGTAAATAATTATTAATAACTTTACGTAAATTTCATCGTCTTGGTGTTAAAAGAGCCAAAGTACATTCTTGAGTAAAATGTATAGAATGTTTATGGAGTAAGAAAGTCTATATGCCTAATACGTGTATATTACGTTTGAGAAAATACGAGTATTTCAATTTTTCTTGCTAAAAAAAACCATTTTAAACATCAAATTTAATACAAAATGTTGATGAGGAACTAAAGTTTAAAATCTGTAGAGGCAAATGGCTCATCTGGTGGTAGGTGGTCAGTGCCCATAAACATGCTGTAAGAAATATTAACTAACCAACAACCAACCTATATATAACTATTGACAAACGCCTATATCGCCTAATAGACGCATAACGATTAAACCCCTTCTCTATACTGATATTATAAATGTGAAAATAACCCTGACTGTCTGTATGTCTTTTTGTCTGTCGCTTTTTCACTACTAAACCAATGAACCGAATTTGATGAAATTTGGTGTGAAGCTAACTTGAACTCTAAGGAAGAACATAGCCTACTTTTAACACTTGCCTAACCCTTAACTAACACTATATAGACCGGGAGATGATAATGACTAAATATTCTTCAGGGGTAAAAGGAAAATGATGGTCGTAGTACTCGCACTGGCGGCCCAATCGCGTGGGCATTTATCGAACGCATCCGGAAAATAACGAGTGTCGAACGATTTGTTCCAAAAAAATGCTTGTATTTTCAGATAGTTGAAAAAAAAGAAGTAGGCGGTAGCGTAATGCCATACTTCTCGGTTGTGGCTTACAGCCCGCCATACCGACGCGAATACATTAATTTAAATAAAACAATTCAACCATTTGTACCAGGCTAATTTTTGCACAGCTAATCATCGTCGAGTAGTCATTCACGAAAATCACCTTGCCATACTTTTCCGAGAGTTCCCAATGGCCGCCATACCACTGCAAAAGAGCCGCCATACTGGTACAAATGACCAAATATTTTGTGTCCTCATCTCCCGGTATACTAAGTAAAGCCACGGGCGATAACTAGTAATTAATAAACGCACATAAAATAATGTTCAATTAACGTTGTCTCTTATTACAGTTTCGCCGAATCTCAAACTAAAGGCACTTCAGAACGCGATAGAGTTACTGAGGCAGTGTCATTCCATAATGAAGGTGTTGAAGGATCGCGATCCCGACGACCACAAGGAAGTCCCGAAGTCCGAAGACGGTGACGAGAAAACGCTGAAAGACGAACACAGTCTCCTGTGCCTCTACGAGAACAGATTGAATTTCATACTAAAGAGCATCATACAGTACTGCAGGTCGAAATCGAATAAGGATTACGAGAAAATGACCGTAATGTACAAGAAGTTGTACTGCGCCAGCTTGAAGATTAAAAAGTCAGATAATGTCAGATTGTACGCGGCCAGTATCTGCGACGTGCTCACGGCTATGGACGAAATCAGCAAGGAGTTCGAATAGATATCACTCAATTAAAAAAGCAATGCGTCGAATTATGTTTCATCTATACAACTTATACGTGCAACTAAGATCTATGTATATAAGATCTACCTATGATGAGATTGATTTATTTATCTATCTTCATCAGTAAGGAGTGGGAATATTGGTTGTGTTTAGAATTGTGGGTATTTGCTTCGGAACTACTATTGTAGGACTGCCTACTGCAATCGTTTAGGAGATATTATAGAGCAGACCAATGTGTGCAATAATGTTTAACTCACACACACATTGACACACTCCCAGACAGTGTCGAAGAGCTTTCTCCCACGAGCTATATTGGTGCTTATACAAGGCAAAGTCAAAAACTTGGACATAAAAAGTCAATGATGTTGTTGACCCTACCCCAAATCGAGATCAAGACCTATGAACCTGTAGACCGTATAACGTGACTACGTTATACAGTCTAAGGCATCTCTAGTATTTTCTAATGTCGTTATTTGATGTAAAACATCTATTGGTGCGTCTAAACTATACCACTTTGTTGCTATATAATTGTTATACATTAATAAGAAAAAATATTTTATTAACGATAATCTGTTTTTATTTATTTCATCCATATATATTGCTTTTATTTTATTAAAAAAAAAACAACGAAACAACAGATATACGGAGCGCACGAAACAATATTGTGAAGCAACAAAAGTGAATACGAAGTCAAAGTGAATACAAGTTCTAGATGTGCGTAACGTCGGCCTTTTTTGTTTGTACGTCAAAGGTGTTGCCACTTTAATTAATAATTATTGACGTATTTATTGCCTCAATAAATACACATACTGCGAGGATTTATAATCTGAGATGAAATACTTTATTAATTATAATATACACCCAGTGACGATTCCATTTTCAAATTGTCTTAATCTCAAAAAAAAAAAAATACAAAACACACAGAACCATAAAGCGTTATCTTTAAAAGACTTTACAATTAAGCGAATCTCTTTATAAGTCGTGTAAATAATTTAAATGTTTTGTAAATAAAGTGTTTTGTTTTCAAATGTTTACACGTGATTTTGTTTTATTTGCCATGTTTAATATTTACTATTTTCACGAGACTACTGAACCTCTGACGCATTAACGCCCTGCACTTTTATTGTTTACGCCACGTGATAGTTGTTTTAATGATAATTATGACGTCTTTTGACGTCTAAGTGAAAACCCTTTTAAACCACCAGTCACCTTAAGATCTATTTTCGTGTGCTCAGTATGAGCGATAATCTGCTTTACCGATCGAGAATGACGTATTGCGTCGCAATTATTTGATGTTTAGATTCAAAAGGTACTAAGAGTTTAAGACTTGATAAACGAATGAAGTTGGAAATTGACGAAGGTTTTCTCATTCTGTCTGTACATAAAACTTATCTTATCGAAGAAGTTCACTCAGTTCAGTGGAGTGCGAGAACATTCTTAATAGGTGATCGCGGGTCCATCATCATCATACAACCACTGTATTTTCATGTACTTTGAAAACCAGCATGTGTCTAATTTCGATGAAATGCTGCCAGATTGTATTCCATTTAGCTTCAAACATATTTCACCTTAAGTAATATTTTAATTGAATGAGGAAAATCTATTTTTCGTTACCAGATCATTCATTTAAAAAAACAAATCATTTCAACTTTTCATTGGTAGTATTTAATTGTTGACGATTTAAAAACGCTTCATTGAAGTTTACTTGAATAAAATTGATTTTATTTGATTTTCTCTGCTCTAGTACTACTTATATGCTATTTTTTTTAAATATTGGACAACATCACATAGAATACTCTGATCCCAATATAAGTAGCTAAAGCACTTGTGTTATGGAAATTCAGAAGTAATGACGGTACCACAAAAACTCAGACAGACAAAATAGAAAACTAATAATTTTTTTCCACATCGACTCGGGAATTATCATTACTTTTCTATGTTGGTGTTCCATGACACAAGTGTTTCAGCTACTTACATTGGGATCAGAGTAATGTATGTGATGTTGTCTCAATACGTAAATCTCAAGTTTTCCTGCTTTCTTTGGAATTGGCTATTCTATCTACTATGTTGTAGTTCAAGGTCTTAGCTGTTTATGTAAAAACAGTATACATGTATTTACTTATTCTGTTGTTGGAATAGTCTGAAGGAAATAAAAACACACATATGAAATAATTAAGAAAATTTATTTAAAAACAATATCACAATTTCATTAAAAAAATATATGTACAACAATGTAACAATAAAATTCGTTATTTAATATTATCACAACATAGTAACCATACTATATAGGTATGCGTAATATTTGCACTTTGGTATGTTGCTTTGGGCATATTGTATGGCGATCTTATTATGTATATTTCCTATATTATATTCAAAAGTAATTTATATATAACAAATAAATAATGTCAAATTAATATAACTTTGCCGTTTATAAGACGTTTTTGTGTTATTGCAAAACATCATTAATATTTTTTTAATTGGTATAATTATTTGACATTTTTTAGTGTTGTCACAATATAAATTAAAATCGATCGTCTTATATTCTGAATTGTCGATTAATTTAAACATATCGATCTAAACATTTAACAGAATATTATACAGAATAATACTAATGTACTATATATCCTTAATAATAATTCCGAATATATAAATATTCTATAAAAATATAGACCGATTTTTAAATTCGTTATGCGAAAGATTTAGGCGTGTGTGTGCGAAAGAGACAATTGTACGAGTGACAAGGACGATCATAAAGGATTATCACATACTTGAAACTACACATTTAGGACTAAAATGAAGGAAAAATTTATAAGATTAAGGGCGGTTCAGTTGCCCAAAAATTAAGAGAAAATATGTAATCGTATTTTGAAGCAGTTAATCCAGTGTTATTCTGTCAAGACTAACCGAGTTAGTATTGAAGCCTCCTTTTCTTATAATCTAATATTAGTCTCTCGATTAAGTAAAGTGTAAGTAATATACATCCTATATGATATTAATTTAAACATGTACTATTTTTGCAAGATGATCTCGTTAGCTATAATAATAATTAACAATATTGCCCACCACTTAATAAACTCTAAATGGGAATGTTTTATTTTCACATTAAGCACGATAAATCTTCTATGATATATTTGCGCAAAATGAAATCTGTAGCTAATATATAAAATAACCTAATTAATTTAAGTTGTTTTGTTTTAAAAAAAATATTTAACATTTTTACATCTAAATACGTAAAATAAGTTCTAGAAAGTTTAACAAAATAAATAATTCAATTCGAATATGTCATAAGTTTAAACGGAGCTTTAGCTTGAAAAACGCATTTTTACGTCACATAAAAAAACAACCTTTTCTGTACATTTCAAATACTTTTGTCAAATATCTTATTATTTTAAAAATTCAATGATTATTTTTTCTAAAATAGCGACTAAGTCTCAGGTGTCAATATAGACTACCCAGAACCATTCTTAGTAAGATATTTTGTTTTGACATATTTTTGTTGATAAATTTCCTGGTCTAAACATGATATTATCTAGTCTAGTTTTACTTACAATATTAAAAAACAAACTAATTATAAGTAACGTGAAATAAACTTTAAAATAAACGTAAATTAAAAAATAAAACAAATTAAGGATGCGAGGCAACGTTTTGTTTTTAAATTATTATAAAGAGTTGGTCCCATTCAGCACACTCTTTAAATTAAGATTATTTTTTTACTCGTCGTTTTTTTCACTGGAATGATGTGATTAAGCCTTTTCAGATTTTTTGTTTCTGAAAAAAAAATAAAAATAAAATTAATTTATTATTAATCTAGAGCTAAGATTATTTTTAAGGCTTTGCGTTTTCAACCGACTTCAAAAAGGAGGAGGTTATCAATTTGTCTGTTTTTTTTTTTTGATAAGAAAAATTGTCCTGAAGACGACATGTACATAAACTTTACATGATAACTACGAAGATTTAACGAACGAATATCTATTTGAAATATTGCTCAACTCAATTTGACACTTAAAAGAAAATCATGAAAGTACATACCCGCCTCCCAGCATCTCCTGGATCTCCTGGAAGCTCTTGCCCTTGGTCTCCGGTACCAGGAACAGTGTGAAGAAGAATGCCAGCACACAGCAAGCCCCAAAGATGAAGAAACCGACGTGCATACCGATCGAATCAGATATCGACGGGAAGAACCTACAAGGAATTATGTTATGTAAATTTTCGCTCAACGACTTATGTAAATGTTATACTATGAAAGATAATTGTATTATTATCACGATAGAGTCTTATTTCATTGTTTATATATACTTATATTATTAGCAAAAGTAACTCTGCCTATCATTCACGGCAATATCATACCAAATATGATGACATTTGTTACGAAGAAAAATTTAATTCTGGGAAACTACCAGAGGTATTTACTTTACTTTTTATGCTTAACACCTAAAACGCGAGCAATGCTGCGGGCGACTACTAGTTCAGTATATACTATTATCACTGCAGAGTCCATCGGCAGAAAGGTGTTAGAGTTGGTTCTAAACTCGATGTTAAAACAACCTTCTGACGTAATAATAACTATTCTATATTTCTGTAAATATATATTATAGTATAGTAAACTACAAATAATTAAAGATAATGAGATCTATATTTGACTAATATGAGATTCGTAACAATATTAACGATTTGTTTGTTTTTATCATCAAAAAGGAAAACGAAGATAGTAAATTTAGTTTTAAAGTAATAAATTAAATCTTACTTAGTAACGAGGAAAGAGAGAATCCAGCAGAAAGCAGTCGCGATGGGGGAAGCGACCGCCTTCACCTCGATTGGGAAGAGTTCGCTCATCACCGCCCACGGCAACGGTCCCAGACCCCAGCAGTAGGTGATGATGAAGAGCACCAATGACAGAACCGGCAGGAAGCTGATGCTACTCACGACGGGGCTATCGAGGGAATCCAGCAGGAAAAACATGCCGAGTAGGAGCTGAAAGTTGATTTTGAAATATATTCATAATAAAATAACCATGTTCATTTAAAACCGAACAATATGTAGGTCAAGGGGTATTTTTTTGAGATTTAAGGATAAGCAAAGCTGTTTTGGTGATGAATTTGTATAAAACGTCGATCGTCTGATAAGTTCATTCGTTCAAATCTAGTTTGGATGAGGCGTTTTGTAGGTATCTCCAAATGTTATCAAAAAGAGGATAACAAAATCAACGGTACTTACAAGACCAATAGCGGTTCCGCATGACGATACCAGCAGCAGCAGTCGGCGACCAAGTCTGTCCACCACGAACGGCGTGATGAACGACGCTACCAACTGTTGCCAGAATTATACATTTATTATTTAACCTCTTTGTATTGCATTGTAACCAATGATATACTAATAAACAGATATGTTATATCCATACTAAACAACAGAAAAAAGTGTGCCGCGCCGGGGACTGCTTATTATACATTTCGTTACAAGTAAAAAGGATAGCTTGATAAAAACAATAAGTAAAAGGGATAACTAGATGTTTTAAGTACGCAAAACGTATTACTACGTAATAATGGTGTATTATAACGTATTACTACGTAAAACAACTAAAGGCAAACGTCCCAATTAGGACGTTTTCTAGTCTTCACTTTATGCGCGTTAATAACATATCTGTTTACTACAACATCATTGATTGTAACCAAAGGCTTTATGTCGATTTTTTTTTGTTACTCATATTTGAATCGATGAAAATGCAGTTACTAATTCCTAGTAAAAATCAACGCCAAGCAATTTATTGACGTAAACTCAGTTTCTAAAGATTGCCTCATAGAACATAGATTATATAGAATGCGAATTGTTTTTTTTTTTTTAAATTGATCGAGTCTTTTCCTTGTCTTTTAAGACAAATATAAATATTACGCAGATGTCATTAATAATTTGATTAAAAGGCTAAATTTGTCAGCGGAAAGAATACTTGAAAGTTAACCGAAAACAATTGTTCATTGGTTTCAAAAATCATTTTTATAATAATATTATATATTCAAATGAATACAATCAAACGCACTGCATCTACTTCCCTTTATGTATCAATAAAGATGCATTTGCATGGCATTAAATAAATATTAATAATTACATGTTATACTTCGAAGTTCAAATGTAGATATAAATATGAATGAAAAATGACCTGCACAGCACCAATGATGGTAGTGGCATCAGAAGGATTCATGTCGGTACCAGAAGCCTTGAATATGTCCGTCATGTAAAAGAGAACAGCGTTGATGCCACTGAACTGCTGGAAGAACACCAGCGCGCAGGAGATGTAGAACGCCTTGAAGTTACTTCCGCGGAACACATCCGCGATCTATTAAATTTGAATAACATTAGGATTTGCAAGGAAAATTTCACAAGGAACAAAGTTGATTCCCCTATATATGACTCTTTAATTGCAATTTAGTAAATTGTTACAATTTAACAAAGAATTAAGTAGTTCAACTGTTTTAGTGTTTGCTTATTCCTGAGCGCTATGGGGTACAAATTATATTTATATCATAAGACTCTCTTCATTAATAAACCGCTTCAGAAGACTGGTCGGTTCGGATTACTTTGGCGTAACGCTGCTGATATTGAACCTGTCTTTATTTTACAAAAGAGAGCAATCCGGTTTATTTATAATCTTGGAGCTAGAGACTCTTTTCGGGATGTTTTTAACAGAGTAGGAATACTCACTGTTGCGTCGCAATATATTTACAACAATATCATGTATATTCACAATAACATTGATCACTTTGATAAAATCAGTGATAATCATTGTATTTGCACTAGAAGTAAGGATAAGCTTATAACGCCAAGTTTCCGACTCCGCAAAGTCAATAAATCTTTTTTGGCAAGGTATCCATTTCTATAATAAAATGCCGCAGACATTTTTAACTTTGCCGTCTCATAAGTTTATAAAAAATACATTGGTAAAAAAGGCGTATCATTTGATACAAGATTTTGTAGGTGATAAAAAGGATGGTGGAATTAATACCTGTTGACTTCCTAACTAATATGATTGTATTTATTAAATGTTGAAAAAGAGTAACTACTGAGTTTCTTGCCGGTTCTTCTCGGTATAATCTACTTTCCGAACCGGTGGTAGTTTCTTTTAATTTTTAAATGACGATTAAAAAGTGCTTGTAAAAGCCCACTTGAATAAAGTTTATTTTGATTTTGCTAGTGTGATAATAATACAAAAAAGAGATTTTGTTACCGTAGCAGTCTTTTCCATGGAAGCAGTTACGTCAGCCGCGATGAGGCTCAGTTCCGCCTCGACACCCGCGCGAGATTTCCCTCTGATAATCGAGAGACATTTCGCCGCCGCTTCTCTGTCCTCTGCATAAATAATTACCTAATTACGTGTAACCATATACCTAAAGTTATAGGCGCGTTGAGTGTTAAATTTTTATTCCATTCCCATGTCCCATTTACTTTATTGTGGTCCATAAATTATATAAAAATGGTCCCAGTATTATCGTGTATACATTAAAGTAATGTTGTCTTAAATTTTCGCGATTTTTACACATTGAAATAAAACTAGTTATAACGGATTTGAATCGCAAATCCTAAAGACTGCAAGACCTAAAGATACAGTCAGTGCCTTCTGCGTGCAACCGGAACGTTACTCAAGATACCAATTGAGAAATCGTTGGCGGTAGTTGCAAATAATATTTCTTTTGTTCTTCAAATAGACAAATGCCACCTTAGTCTACCAGTGACCACGAACGCTGTAAAGTGCTCGTAACGTCGGGATGTCAAAAATAATAATATACGCGATTCAAATCCGTTATAACTAGTTTTATTTCAATACATTAAAGTACTCACCTTTCAGAAGATGGTAGGTGGGTGTTTCGGGCATGAAGAAGAACGCGACGGCGAAAACAGCTACAAATGCTATGCCCACATATGCCACCGCGCCGTAGGAGATGACTGGTCCTATTCCGTACACCAGCAGGAAACCGACAGTGATGAACATTTGGAGGAAGGAACCGAGAGCTCCTCGCGAGTCATCCTATAAAAATAACGTTCTCAGTCAAGGATAGTGATTTGGTCCGTATGAAAATAGAACTCATCAACTAATCAAGAGCCGAGATGGCCCAGTGGTTAGAACGCGTGCATCTTTTGACCATCTTATCATCACTGAGTTTTCATGTGCTTAATTTCTGTTTAAAATTATTCTCGTGCTCAGCGGTGAACGAAAACATCGTGAGGAGACCTGCATGTGTTTATTTTCAATGAAATTCTGACACATGTCTATCTACCAGCCCGCATGGTTAGGTAACTTTCGGAAAAATGATGTCGGCGCGCGTTTCAGTTATAGACAAGTGCTATCCGTAAAAATTAATAATCCTTTGATGGTACCCATACTTATTTATAATAATTCAACAAACTTCCACAGAACAAATCGTTATAAAAATGTCTATATCTATCAAAACAAATATACCTATTCCTAGTAAGTAATGATAATAGTATTTTGAATACAATAACAGTTTGTAACGTAAACCATGTGACTTTTGACCGAATACACAGCGTTGGTAATTCTTCAGTTGGGAAATGTCATTTATATTTCTTTCTTTGCCTTCAGGATCTCAGAAGAAGTTAACTAATAGTAAAAGTAAAAATAAATATACATTGAATCGTGATAACATACAATTCAGGTAAATAGCCCGAGTTTAAATCGGTAATATTCGGGTTAAGTCCAATTGTCCCGTCCGCTCGGTTATTGAACCGAAATTGTACATAATGCATATTTACCGTAGCAATTTCCGCGCAGTACATGGGTGATATTGTGAAGAGCATGCCTACAGCTACACCCCAGAAGATTCTGGCAGCGTATAATAGAGCCATGTTGCTCGCGACTGCTGCCAAAATCCACCCGATGAGTAGGGGGATTACTGAGCTCATGAGACCCCATTTTCTACCAATTTTCGACGCTGCAAAACCTCCGATGAACGGTCCTATAATATAACGTAAGCATTAAACAAAAGTTTCAGTTGCCAACGTATTGGCTATATAAAGTATTATTAAAATTACACATTGAATATTACTTATCAGTGGATAAATTGCAAATAATGATGATTTGCAGATTTTTTTATTTGTGTTCATAGATATTTTAACTATAAGTTAACGTCTATATTAAGAATGACGACCTCCATGGTCGAGTGGTGTGTATACCGGTTTTCATGAGTACGCCACTCCGAGGTCCTGGGTTCGATTCCCGGCTGAGTCGATGTAGATTATTAATAGTTTTCTATGTAGTCTCGGGTCTGGGTGATTGTGGTACTGTTACTTCTGATTTTCCATAACACAAGTGCTTTAGCTACTTACATTGGGATCAGAGTAATGTATGTGATGTTGTCTCATATTTATAAAAAAAAATAATATGTACTTAATATATATCTCATAGGCCTTTCAACGTTAATACCTTTCTTCCACTTACCAAGAATAGCACCAATGTTTAGAAGTGATCCCATCCATGCCAGCTCGTCCGATGTAGCTGGTCTCCCCAAGGGGGATTCATTTTCGTCTTTGAGCTTGGTATTTATCGGAGCGGTCCATCCCATTGAGTAACCAGTGGATGCGATCGCGATATTCGCTGTGAATAAAATAGTATAGTTATTAAATGTAGACTTAACAAAATACAGAGAAGACAATACTAAAAATTAAAACGAAATTCAACAGTACTGGTATTTATATATCTTTGGGCATTTATATCTGGTACTGGTACTCACTTGCCTAACATCAATATTTATACTATTGTGTTCTGGTAAGGTTAGTGAGCCAGTGTTTTGGGCACTGCAAAATGTTTGTCGGATTTTCGAGAGTCTACTGTATTTTATTATTTTAATCAGTGTATACATCGTTGAAAAGCCAAATAAAATTAATAAATAGACATACCTAGCCATTTGGGTGGTCAAATTAAAGACATTTAGATGGTCTCATAGTCAAATACTATTATATTGTTAACTAAGCATACTCCTATCATGGCGTGTAGACTTAGCCTAACAGGTTATTTGTAGCGAACCCGTGGCAAACATGCTTAATCAAACGTCTGTACTGGGGCTCGTATAGGTATAGTCATTTGTCACAATAGATGCCGTTTGCAAACCATAAACTATGTGTACCCTGATAACGTATGTGCAATAGCGATCCGTTTTAAATTCGCACTCGAACTACTTATTTATACAACACTAGTATACGCCCGCAGCTTCGCTCGACTTTAAGGGTAGCCTATGTCCTTTCTTGGAGTTTAAGTTGGCTTCATACCGAATTTCATTAAATTCGGTTCACCGTTTCGGTCGTGAACGATCGTTAGACATACAGACAGAGCTACTATCAAATTATATACTATCAAAGAGCTGAGATGGCCCAGTGGTTAGAACGCGTGCATCTTAACCGATGATTTCGGGTTCAAAGCCAGGCAAGCACCACTATATATATGTATGTATGTGCTTAATTATATTTATAATTCATCCCGTGCTCGGCGGTGAAGGTAAACATTGTGAGTAATCCTGCATGGGTCTAATTTCATCTAAATTCTGCCACATGTGCATTCCACCAACCCTCATTGGAACAGCGTGGTGGAATATGTTCCAACTACTTCTATGAAATTTATAATATTAAATAATGATTCCCTTAGGTGGTCGTGGTTACGAGCATGGATACAGACTTGTAAAACAACTTAATTTTGTTCAGAAGATATTTTGTAGCAGCGTGGGTCTTCCGAAGATCCTCTTTCACAAAACCCTCGACTACTCTAATTGATACTTGAAATACGTGATGAAGGATAGCGAGTTCAAATCCGGCCGGATCAACAAACAAAACAAATTTTGTGTTTTAATGTTAACAATACTCTTAGTTGGATCTTCAAACAAATTTCAGACTTTGTGTTTTGTAAATATAAATGATGACAAAATGCTCAATTATCTTGTAGGGATTATCTTAGCATATACGATAAGGTAATCATAGGCTACATGTGGGTAGGATCTTTGTTGGATACCATATATATATAACATAGTAATACAGAATAATAAATACTAGAGCCATTCCAGTCATTTTGTCCTAAAGCAGATTAATAAATATTTATATATACACATTTTATCGATTTCTTCACGAGGCGTATCCGGGCCTTACTTAAATTCAAATTTAAATTCCTTTATTAAATATAGTAGCATTACACTTAGTCATTAATAGTAAAATTAAACACTACTATCGCGCCGGTTCGGAAAATGAACATCCCTGACCTGAGAAGAACCGGCGAAAGAAACTCAGCAGGTGTTTTTTGTCAATTTCATTTATTGAATATGATTAAAAAAACCTTATTAAAATTTTAGATTAGATAGATTATGTTAATGCTATTGAAATATTATCTGTGATATTAACATTGTAACACAAGAGTGTCATACATACACGACATACAGATAAAGACAGTATGATAATGATACATCGATATTAGAAATAGTGTTTTTGCGCAGAAGAGAATATTCTACCACGATGCTCCAATGCGGCTCCAATGCAATTAAACACATGCAGCCTTACGATGTTTTCCTTCACCCACAAGCACGAGATGAACTATAAACTCAAATTTAGCAATAAAAAAAATTAGAGATGCTGAATTTGTACCCGCAATCATCGGTTAAGACGTACGCGTTCTAACCACTGGGTAATCTCAGCTGGGCTGCAGGGCTGACGTCATACGGTTCGACTGTAAGACGCACTTATTGGTCTATTGTGAACAAAATGCCTTGAAATTGTTCGCATCCTGCGACAGAATGTTTAGCGTGCGATTATGGTCTATTTTTACTGTTTTAAGGTTAAACATGATATTTTAGAAATAGACAAATAATTTTTTTTTTTTTGTATAAATTTCATTGTCTTTTCATCAAAATTCAAATATTCTTTATTCAAGTAGGCTCATAAAAACACCTTTTAAATCGTCGTATTGGAATTAATGTAAATCTTACCACCGATTCGGGAAGTGGATTCTGTTGATAAGAACCGCCAAGAAACTCGGTACTCTTATCCACCAATATAATTACAGAATGTGTAATTAGACTAGAAAGCCACAAATAGTAAGTCCACTTTTTTTTAAATAATTGTTTTTCAGTAATAGGTATGCCTTATTTATTATTATTTTTTAATTTATTTGTTGTTATAAGACATAGTTAATAATTTGATCAGTGGTATCTAATAATAGTATAAAATTTGACAGTAGTAGAGTAGGGTTTATGCTGATGTGCCGTCTTATAATTAATAATAATTAGTTATATTTATATCATATTTAATAAATGTAGAAAATAAAAACTTAAAAAAAAGAAATACGTAACGTAGTTGCCAATCTAATACGGAGCGTAAATACTTATTTAACATTTAAACTATATTTAAATGTATTGTCAATGTCAATATTGAATGTTACGAGATATAAATCAAGTCACAGATAACATTACAATTGATACATATATACACACGTGAGAACAATTATTTAATTTGTTCATTTATTTATATTTCATTAGCCCAGCTGACTCAGTGCGAATTCGTCATCAACTAAACAACAGCAAGTTCAAATCTATATAATTTATATTTCATTTAAAAAGAAAGGATTAAAGTTAATTGGACCGAGTAATTAGTACGTGTGCATTTTAACTGATGATAGCTGTTTTTTCAACTTATAGGCATCTAACAACTTTTTATGCACAATTTGTGTTTATAATTCTTTTCGAACTTGATGGCGAGGGTAAACATCGGAAGGAAACCTGCACATGTGTAAATCAATACTGGGATACACATTTAGCAAATTTACATGCGTATTCTAACATTGAAGCAGAAGGCATTACTGAATTTTCATGACAGACACAAAAACAGCGTGTTTATAATTCATCATGCATTGGAACAGCGTGGTGGAATATGTTCCAAGCCTCCTCCTCGAAGGGATAGAACTAATTTCAGGTAAAAATTGTCGTTGTGGCGCAGAGATAACGGGTGAATCTTTATCTTCACAACAACCTGTAAATTTCCCACTGCTCGACCAAGGCTTTCCCTCCCTTTGAGCAGAAAGTTTGGAACATATTCCACCGGCACGCTGTTCCAATGCATGATGAATTATAAAAACGCTGTTTTTGTGTCTGTCATGAAAATTCAGTGTTGCTGAATTTGAACCCTTAATCATCGGTTAAGATTCACGCGTTCTAACCACTGAGCCATTTCGACTCATTTGTGTATATACTGACTGATATAATCTTGACTAATATAATGATATAGCTAAGGAATCGCTAAGCAACAATAAAAGATAATTAGTTCGTTCGAGATATGATATCTGCAATTTCTTTCATTAGAAATAAAAAACACGTACGAATGATGTGTGATACAATCGAATTAAACAAATAAGATATCGATAGATCGTCTTATCATCGATACGTGATACGTGTCGAATAGAACAACCAATAAATATGCATCGTTAACACGTCTGTTTTGCACAAAACATTTTTTTTATTCGATTTTTAAAATCGATTTTTTTTTGCGAAGGATTAAACTTTTCATAGTATAACTAATTTTTTTATCGATTTAAGATAAATCGGCGTTATCTCGAATTCAATATTGAAAATACGAAATTTAAAATAGTTAATATTTCATAAAATTTTAAAATGGTTGACTTATACGAATAGGTATTTATAAAAAAACATTCACTAAGAAGGTTAGGTTGGTTTATTATCATTTTATTACGAAAATAATCTGTTTTAATTTTATAAATGTGAATGTAACTCTGACTGTCAGTCGCTCTTTGACGACGAAACCGCTGAACCGAATTTGATGAAATTTGGTATGAAGCAAACTTGAACTCCAAAAAAGGACGTAGGCTACATTTCTCCCTAACTCACGACAACCAACACCATAAAACGCAAGCAAAGCCACGGGCGACTACTAGTTTTTACATTACATTATAAATATACAAAAATAATAGTTCTATGAGTGATCGTTTTATTACTGAGAAATTGAAATTAATCTGCTTATTCCTCAAGAACCTCAGAACCTGAAACTGTAGAATACAGCTACTAACTTAACGTTACAGTAACTAATTATTGCGCTAGCTAGTATAAACTACATTTGTAAACATATAAATTTTATTACAGCTATGTTTATTTAATAAAAGTTATATGTCAAAGATAATTCGAGCAGCGATAAGTGTAAGTCAATAAATATGCAATAAAGTTAGCGAAGAAGCGATATCTATCGAGTTAAATTATTTAAGACTAACTTACTTCGCGCGATTTCGCTCGATAGATTAGTAATACCCAATGTTGTTCTATTAACACTTAGCATTGTTGAGTTGGTTTTAAGTTGAGCAAGTGTAAAGCACAAGGGTCTTAATTTTTAAGAATTCTATTTTATTTGTTATATTATTATTTTATTTATTAATAAATTTAATCTACTTCTTAAGAATTTTGAATAAAGAATTCTTAAGTTATTAGGAATTCTTAAGAATTTAGATGTAAGACATGTTAATGAGATGGCTGGATGGATGAATTTGTGTTTATAATTCATCTCATGCTCGGCGGTGAAGGAAAACATCGTGTGGAAATCTGCATGTGTCTAATTTCATCGAAATTCTGCCACATGTGCATTCCACCAACCCGCTATTTTGTATATATTCCACCACGCTGCTCCAATGAGCAGCGTGGTGGAATATGTTCCAAAACCTCTCCTTAATGGAAGAGGAGGCCTTATCTCAGCAGTGGGAAATGTTACTTTACTTTACTTTAATACCTAATAACTTACCATCATATGCCCTGTATATAAACCCACCCATTTATGTCAAAATATATACAAAAACAATTAATTTACGTATTATTATTGTTTTTTTAGGTTATGGGTCTCCAATTCGTCTAGTACTATTATGCCTTCAAAATTAATTTGAGCATGTAATCTCGAACGAACCGATCAATCTCCATCGTGTCTTCTCCATCGCTAGGGACATTGGCGAAATAATCTGTGGCTTATTGGCACAAATAAAAGCCACAACAAAAAAAAATTACGTCATAGTAAGTTTGACCCTAAGGAATAGGCAATAATTTTGACTGAATTTATAATCAATTACGGTAATTCCTAGTATCACTAAAAATATGACGATGTTGAATGAATGAATGTTTGGATTTTGATTTTGTTTGAGAGGCTAAAAGGAATATTAACTAATCGTTTATAACCAAAGTTTTATTTAGCAACAATTGTGTTAGTCTTAAAAGACCAACCCTAATTTATTCTTGTTGGGTTAGGTTAGGCATCTTTTCTTTTTCTTTACATTGATTGTATTACTAAACTTTCTTATTATTATTATTTGGGAGCGAAAAGGCTGCTTGTACCTAACGCTTATTATCATTAAGATATCACAGGTGTAAACAATCCTGCAAAAAGCCTAATTTGTTACGGATTAAGATTAACAGCCGAAGTTATCAAGCTATATTAAATAGATAGATATATATCTTATTCAAACGTAATACAATAATTATATAATAAATTTCAACAATATAACATAAAAATTATAACATATGTACGATATGATCATTTGTTTATACTATTTATGTTTGTTTAAAGATCTCGGGAAGATTATTAACACAATTTTTATCATATATCATAAACACCTAATTAGTTATCAGTAAAAATCGATAGCAATTAATTATAATAATTATATATATCAACAACATACAGTTTGTATTAAAAACCATTCTAGGCATTGTTATTTCTTTCCAGTAATTATAAATTACAAACTATATATAAAATGGACTGAGGGAAAACAAAGTGATTTATCAATTAGTAATTAATCTTCCAATAAATAAAACCTATTTCATTTTTACGGGCGATTAATTAAAAGAGATTAAATTAATTTAACTCCTAATATATCTGATGACTTCCACGCAGGACATATTAATAATAAACTAAATAATTTTATTTAACTAACATGACTTTGTATTTTTAAATGTTAAAAAAGAGTAACTACCTACTGAGTTTCTTGCCGGTTCTTCTCGGTAGAATCTACTTTCCGAACCGGTGGTCGCTTCACTTGGTTGTAAAATGACGATTCAAAAGTGCTTGTAAAAGCCTACTTGAATAAAGTTTATTTTGATTTGAATGAATCTCTAATATTATTCTAATGGTACTTTATAAAAATAATTGTGTTATACTAAATGTGTTTGCTGTTAGGAATTGGTGATGGTTTAAAAAATATCTATTGTGACTTTCTCTTGTGGATGCCCAGGGTTGCAGATGTCTAAAACCAACCCTGTTTGTAAAAAAACATCATCATTTTATACTCGTATTCCAGTGTAGTACAAACTATCTGAATCTGTAAAACTGTCTGAATCTGTGGACTTCATAAGCAGCAAAAGAGTTTTCGCGGTATATTATAAACGAAAATAATCCAATTACTTCATTGAACCAACCAGCAGTTCGAACCAGGAATAGAAATGTCACATTAAATCCACAATATTAACTTCAATTAATTATGGAAAACGATTTACAAAAACAATAGCCAACGAAACAGTTCAATGAACCCGATTGTTGATACAATTACAAACAGTACGACTAATTTTATATATTAACATTTATATTATGTTATCAAACGACATAATATTATATTCGTATTTTTCAAAGTATCATCGATAACCTCATTATCAGTGTTATAAAAAATAATAGCCTTCATGTTTAATATCAACAATAAATATAATTTACAAATATGATTGTTATGTCATAAAAAGTTTTATATGTACAATATTTTATACTGAATTTAGCTGGCCTACGTCCGATTAATATAAACAAATTAAAAAAAAAACAGTAGGTACTGCGTAGTGTTGTTCACACGTTAACAATTTTTCATGCTATTTATATAAAATGTTTATAGTTATCGTATGTTTATTAAGAATTGAAGATTATAACATTATTTATATAAATAAACTAGTTTTTTTCCGCGGGTCACCCTGGCTTTTCTGTACCCCTGACAACGAAAAAGTAACAAACAACGAAAAATAGTTCCGAAAGTGAGTTATATCATTATTTATCTTAAAACATAGTTTATTTTGGTTTTTTATTAAAAAAATAATAAATAGAGTTCTTAAAAAGATTGATTATTGTAATCGTTATCGTAACAAAACAATTTATGACGTTTTTTAGGAATAATACCACTGAACTGATAGCAATAAATACCAGTAGGTAAAGATAAATATAATAATATATGACACGCGCCCGCGACCCCCCTAAAGGGCACCTATTTCACATACAATATTTAGCATTCGATTTCTAAAATTTAAGCTATTTAATTTTTATGACATGTTAACACTCACATGTATATAGGGAAATGTGTTGCTAGATATAAATATTTATGGTTGCATAATTATTACGACCTTAGTCAACTGAAAAAGAACAACGTTTATAAAACCCTTACAATATTTATTATTTACAGAAACACTGCGCAACTTTAACATGACAAGGTATATAGTTTAAATTCGATTTTACGATTTCAATGTACGTTTAATTCAAATCTTAAGTTATTCATTAATTAATTATGTAGTTCAATGGCTACGTCATTGTGACCTATGCGCTATATAAATAAATTTGTGAATAAATATAGAAATCACATGACTTTAAATAATTAGGCGGAGTTCAAAATTCGCTCGTGTAAATTAGCAACGATGTTAACGAGCGAACATTCTAATAACAATCCAAAAAGTCCACAGACCTTTTTTGATCGATTTTGATTTATATAAAAATAATCCGAACGCGCTAAATTTTACCATATAAGTTTTTTGTATTTAGAACTATCTCTTTTTCATAGTATAATTTAGCGGACTGGCTATTAGGCAATCTGATGGTAAGTAGTTGATTTTATGGTGGTGACCACTAGTAAAAAGGCGTTGCTGTTAGAAATGTTAAACATATGTTATTTCTTATGTCCGTAGTTAAACTGGTTTCACCCTTAAAACAAGAACAAAATAATACTAAGTATGTCTGTTAAGCGATTTATTTAATTAGCCATTATAAAGAAAACGTATCCTCCTTTGTTAATGAAGATACGTATTGCAGACATATCTTTTTATGTATGTCTTATGGCTTGTTCTATTGTTAATCACTTGTTTATTTGTATTATTTAATACTGTTGATATTAACTAGTATTTTGCATTCTATAATTATCTATCATTATGTAAAATTGCAATTATTCATTTCTTTAATGTATTATAAATTGTTTATTTCAATGAAACAAAGACACTTTAATAGAACAAAAAGTATTGACGTGTGATAAATAATGACATTGTTTATTTTTAATATTTATGGCACACTGTAGGCAAAGATCGAAAAGTGTACGAATATTTAGATGCGCTCGGTGCCAAGTTAATTTTATTTACTTTTATTATTTTATTCGCTACAAAGAAGACGCTACAAATAGCCTGGATGGTTAAGAAATGCATTTTCTTTATATAAACAAGAACCGAAATAAACAATTTTCTTTTTTTATATTGGCAACAGACTCTACACGTTCAATATTCAATACAAATCTACTTTTAGAAAGAGCGTGTTTCGTTTTATAAAATTAGAAATGTAATATTTTATTTTTATTTAATCATAATTCGAATTAGTTTCACTTGTAACACGCGTTAAGGTAAAGCATACGTACTATTTTTAATATGCATCTTTGAGAAATTAATGTTTGCAAAATATAAAAAGATAGGTTTTATAATTTATACATATAATAGAGCTTCAGAAAAAAAAATGCTGAATATGACTCCTTAGCATGAGGCGTTTTTTGAATCATATACATATTTTTATGAGTAAAAAACAGATAAAATACCATTTTAAATTGAAATTCCTTTGATTAATGAAGTGCATCAATATAATTTAACACTACGGCACAAAAACCATCGAGATCACTAAGAAATAACCACCAATCCGAATCAAACTCGCGCACAAAAAAAAATCACCAAACATAATAAAACTTTTTTGTTAAACCTCCTTTTCACTTAGACCTTCGAAAGTTTTCTTTACAATCTTAAATTATTTTGACGTTTTTTTTTTTAATAATCATGAAACATACCGACGCCGGCGATGATGTATTGCCGCCAGAGCTGCCCTCCCTCCATTCTGAACGTTTGTTGGTTGACTGGTGTGCCGGTGTCGACCGGATCGTAAGCGTAATTCCTATCTGCCATATGTGACGTCACGACGTCTTAGGTCGGCGCGTGCGGACGCCCCAAGTCTGCAAAAAAAGTTTATCTATCATTCCAAATTTGAAAAAAAAGTATTTACTTTAACAACTAAAAACAGGAAAAAATACACAATTGCATTTTGACAGTTCAAATCTGTAAAGAGATAATAATAAAAGTAATCTGTAATCTTTTTTTTGACCAGTTTCGAATTTTTTATTTCTGAATTTATTTTTAATAAAGGATTTTTTATAATATAAAAAAAATCTTATCATATACATCTTACAGTGCTGCATGTCTAGTGTCATTAATTCGATATATAACTATGTAATTATATCACATGAAACAACAACATTTGTGCGTCAAACAATTAAAATCTCGGTTAATCTAAATACTATAAAAATCGTAGTTATTTTTATAACTAATCCGGTTTGAATTACTTGGTCTGTAGAGTAATGCTCGGTATGGATCTCTATTGGCAGATTTATCTTTCAACTATAATGGAAAAGATTACTATTGGTTGATTGAAATCGATTTATTTTTATTATTTTACCTCTGTACATAACTGACAATGAGTCTACTTTCTTGATGATTATTTTCGACATAATCTGTATTTCCGATCGCTAGTTTCTTTACATTTAAACTCAAAAAATACTCGAAGATTTAAAGGTGCTATAATGAGCCTGATTCAATTAAGAATATTTTAAATTTTTATTTTTGATATCTTATAAATTAATAATACCAATATCATAAGAAGTATTTTTATTACAGAATCTTTTTGACGACCAAAATATATTTTTTGGCTTTATAGGAATCGGTCTTTGTTGTGAATGACCTTAAAAATAATAATGATAATTATGTTTAAATGTATTTGTAAATTTATGTGATGAATAGTGCTCCGTTTTACAAACAACTGTTTAAATAAAATAATTGGTTTATGTTATCATTATTTAAATACTTAATAACATTATTAAATAAAAGAAGAAAAATTATACGTTATGTATCATCTCACCCTTGATCAAAAATTTGTAATGTTATTTTAAGTCTGTAAATGTCTGTGAAGGTTTTTATGACAATTAAATATATTAAAGAAATAATTTAAGGATACAACAACATAGTTGTTTAATACATTAAGACAAACACTTAGTAAATGTGCCATTGCTGGGCGTAAACCCCCTATTCTTTTTACGAGACAGCGTGGAGCTTACTAAATAACGATACTACGATGTGGGTTAGTAAAATACACATATACATCTCACAAAAAACACGCGGGTGCAAGTATTTTGGCAATCTTGCCTGAAAATAACATTGGTCCAAGACCTCCTGTCCTGATCCTCTTTGGCTGTCTCGCACTTGAGGATCTCAACGGCACCCTGAATTTTTGTCTCTGGATTAAGACAGATCTACCATTTTACCATAATGTATAGAAACATAAATTAAGCAAACTATGATGCTCCTACGTCTTCAGGAGAGGTTGTATGGTCTTAAGTTTTAGGTATAAGTAGAGGGTATATAACCTAACCTAACCTAATACCTGCCTCTCACACGCGAGGCAAAGCCCGACGCAAACATATAAGTAGATTACTTTTTTAATAAAATGCCATGTTTTATGACTTCTATACCTATTTAGTGAGAAATAAGACAGTCATTGGTAGCTTTATAGTTAAGTTCAATTAAGTTAAGTAAGCTGTTAAGTACAAAGTTACGAGGGAAGTGTCATGGTACATCGAGTTCTCATTATAACATATACATTGAACATTTAAATAGGGATATCAATTCAAGAGTTGAAACAGCCCAGTGGTTAGAACTATGAGATTATAAATCGAACATTGTGGGCTCCAACCCGGGCGGATGAAACTGAATTTTCACGCGCTAATAATTTCTATATCTCTGATGGACTATGATGTTTTCAGTATTCATGTATGAGTTTTAGGGTTGTGGTTGTGATGTGTTAAGCAAAAAAAGGAATCAATGTCCTTTCTTGGAGTTCGAGTTTGCTTCATACGAAATTTCATCAAATTTGGTTCTGCAATTCGGTCGTGAAAGAGCGACAGTCAGACAGACGGAGCTACATTTATAATATTAAAATAGATTGGTTTTAAATCCATCAGATTTAAGTGTGTATATGTATAATGTGTTGTTAAATAACAGCCTGTTAATATTCCACTGCTGAGATAAGACCTTCTCTCCCTGTGAGGAGAAGGTTTGGAACATATTCCACCACGCTGTTTGGTTCGATTTGGTTAAATACAAATGTGGCAGAATTTCTATGAAATAATTTCATAGAAATATGTGCTGTTAGAATCCTAATATCCGACTGGCACTGGCTTTTAACGAATCAATCAATTCTGGGAAGTGCAGGCCTTTTTGTAGGAAATAAATAATAACATACTTATTCATTCAACGTTCACTAACTATCAGCTTGCATGGGGCGATTGCTATCTTACTGCTCAACAAAAACTATCAAACTGACTTCTTCGAACAGACTTACCTTCAGGGTCAGATTTTTTCACAACTATTTGTAAAATTGAATTGTAATTGTGGATCAATAAATTAAATAAAACGAATTTCTTTATTATTTTTACGTATTAATTTAGATTATTGTTTAAATATCATTGATATTAAATTTACCTGCGTTTTCGTTTTTGTGATATTCCCGGTTGTAAGTCTCATGATGGAAGACACTCTATCTCTTAAAATCTCTATAAATGACTCTATATACTTCGTTTGTTGGTCAATTTACAAATGCACTTTCCTGATTATGATATTGGGATTTATGCATGCAATATGTGATCATTTTTATTTTTTGCATTAGTGGTAAACATATATCTGAGAATATATATAATTTTCTTAATCAGTTCTTGCTATCTATATAATTGAACAATATATTTAGTACTTGGATATTAAAAAGTCATTTAGACAGTTTATCTTTGTTTATCTGTGCAAATTACAAATTGCCATAAGGCTCTCTATACATGGTTTTTTTTTAAATTATTTCATTATTCTAGACGTTTAATTTTTTTTATTTTTTTTTCAAATTATAACATTTTTAATTTATTTTAAGAATCAAATGGCACAGGCACACTAATGTTAAGGATTCAATAGCGTAGATATTTAGCGTTCGTAGATATTTTCACGCAAAACATATATTAACCAGTTCTTACGGCTTCAATGTATCAACCAACTTTGGGAACTAACATTTCCTTTGGCCCAAACGCTTTGGGCCTGTAGTTGAGGCTTGATCAACCTTTTAACCAAATCTATAGAAAATACCAGCAATTTATATTTTTCACAAATGAATTGACATCATCATCAGTTTACAGGAAAATTATATACTACTAGAAAAGAAATGAAAACACAACACTTTTTTCACTAATATGATCTTCTTCTTAACAGAATTTATGATTAGGCACAATTATTGTTGTCTCCGGTATTTTATTACGTAAACAAATATACAGCCCTAAAAATATTGCGGATTTGGACACAAGGTGTTCTAAGTTTATCTATATTTCTCGATAGTGAATAATATATAACACCAATTTCCGTTGTTAAACAATAAATCTGAGATAAAATATATCCTATAATCTATTCTAATGGTAATAATGCGAAATTAAGTCTATTACCTCTTACAATTAAAACACTGAACCAATTTAGATTGAATTTGGTGTTGCTTGTGTCTCGGAACATATGGGGATACTTTTCTCATTCACCCCTCAAGGGGTACAATGTGTGGTGAAGTTTAATGTGTGATTGATAAAGTTTTATGAATTGAGCACGAGTGGAGCAGTGGAGCTAATGTGTAATATTTATGAGATCATATTTTATGTTGCTTGGCGTTAGAGAACGTACTGGACAGTTTATTTACCTGCTCAACTATATCTCGACTCTTTATAGAGTATTAAATGATTATTCGTAATCTTTATTAATGTAATCAACAAACCCCACATTAATCATAAATAAATTATGAATTTAAAAATCAATGATAAAACGAAATTTTAATCAGAGTGCACTCGAATACAATATCGTCGCGATAAATCATTTGATATCTATGGAAATATTCGCGAAGGTCTTCGTAGATAGGGTCTGTCATAGCACGTGTATCATATAAGTATATATTCATTATGACTTCCGAAAATTTTAGATGATAGAACAAACATAAAACGATAAATACTTGTTTTGATTGATTACCTCTCCTATAATATAACATATGCAGTGTTGTACATATAAATACAAGAAATAAGAATAAACTTGTAACCCCCAGTTTCCGTTTGCATACGGTAAATAGAACGTTTTTGGGCAATGGTATACGCATATATAATAAGATGCCGGAAAATATAATAAATTTACCATTCTCAAAATTTAAAAAGATTATTAAGACTAAATTAATAAATAAATCATATCATTCATTAAAAGAGTACTTTTTAGAATGAAAAGCCTGGAGAGAGGCTCGGGTTCCATCATAGGACACTAATTACTGTAAATTGCATTTGCAACAGCATTGTAAATCTGTTTATTTAAAAAGAGAAACGTAAAAGAGCATCGTTGACGATTCAAAAACGCTTCTTTTTGAAGTTTACTTGAATAAATTGATTTGATTTGATAAATCTGCCTCTTAAATTAATCTACGTATTGATGAAAACGTCATGAAAATCCGTTGTTTACTTGTAAAGATCCAAGCGTGAAAATGGCGGGAAGCGACCTTGTTTTTTACTCTGTGTAGTTCAATAGATACAGACAAAAAAGTATCTATTTCTCCCCTATTACGGAACCGATTTTTTTTAATAAGACGGATTTTAATGTTCATAATAAAAAAAGAAATTAATTTAAAACACATTAACATTGGTTTTCCTCAAGTTCCAAAAAAATGATTATTGTCAAATTTCGTCCAACAAACGAACTATAGCCTAAACAATATATATCAGAGTTTCATGATAAGGCTCATATTTTTCTATTACGGAATGCTTAAGAGATCTCTACAAGTCCTTGCAATACACGAGTCTGATTATTATGCAATCAATGTTAAGCTATATTTGAAATAAAAAATTATCTTGCGATACAATAGGCTATATATCAATTAATTGACCATTAAAAGATGTTGTCTTGTAATGGTCACCCGGAAGCTATATAGACGAGACAAACTATTACAGATCGACTATGCAGATGTAAGAAGGATAATGCGTTTGCGTATTTCAATAATTCTATGGTATTACGTTATGCGCCCTTGTTAAACTACCTATACCTACTCGTACATATAATAAAATTTGAGTGTCTCTTAGTAATATTAAAATAACCCTTTTTTACTCAATGTATATGTTTGTGTACACGGTACATATACCAAAATAACATTTTTTTATAATTTTTGTCGATATGTCTGTTTGTTACGGCTAATCTATGGAACTATCGGATCGATTTTGACGTGACTTTAACTGGCAGATAACTGCTATAATAAGGAGTAACTTAGACTACAATAATATTTGTTTTTGTTAAATTTAAACGCGTGCAAGGTCACAGCTAGTGGGTAATACAAATTATTGACAACACATTGAGTTTGCACGTGGATCTTAATCTGAAATCGCGGGTTGAAATATTATCAGCGAATTATTTGACCTTGAATTAGATAGTGCTTTATTTGTGATTGTAAATCTTTTTGTAGTAAAGGCGTACATTTCTTCTGTATGAATTATCCATCAATCCACGTGAAAGAAGATTAGTGGATTCAGTTTAGAACCATCTCATAAGAAGAGGAAGTTATGAGGACTTATTTACTTTTAATTATCCGATAAATATATCCTAATTTTTATCTAAATGTGGTATCGGTATACAGTTGATATTAGTTACTCAGGACCTTAGTGATAGTTTCCAAGAGATGTACATATTCATAGGCAAATTAAGATAATTTTTTGACAAATAAAACGAGTCAAAAATAAACAACTAACTAAGAAAAATGATGAGGCATAGGGGCAGCTATGACTTCGGCCAGAATTATGTAAAAATATAACACAAAAGTTATACGAAATTGATTGATGAAATTATAAGTAAGAAAAGGCTTGATTTAACACTTATAACACGTGTACAAGTTCATGGCACAAATTGCAATCAGGAAAAACGACACTGACATAAACGTCATTAGTGATGTCCTGTTTCCGTATTACTTCCTCGAGTGTTTGTGTTTTCTGCACTATTTTCCTACAGGAAAACTCTATCGATATAATACTCATTGGTATAATGATCAGTGTTAATTTATACTTGAGGATACATATTATATATGATTCAGAGGAAACTTAATTCAAAATCTTTAAGTATTTGTGATTCCATTTATGATGATGCGAGGAAAACCCTGGACCATTCTCAAGGCTGCAAAAATTTCTAGACTAATGTTCCTAAATGTATAATGTAAGAAATCATTACATAGTATAAAACAAAGTCGTTCAAGTTTTAGTCGCTGTCTGTCCAATCTATGCTGAGATCTTTAAAATTATGCCGCGGATTTTGATACGTTTTTTTTAATAGATTCGAGAATTCGAGAGAACGGTTTGTGTAAATAATACATGGAGAGTATAGTACAGAAACGCTGACAATTTTATAAGTTTCTAATGTGACGTCGTAAATAAACATATTCTGTAGAATATTTTTTTGCCGACAGTACATCTAAGTACTCCCTAAAAGAGTTAGATGGGGGTAAATGTTGGTTTATGTTCTTAATTTTTGATCAATCATGTTTAACAAATTTGGCCAATTCATAATTATTCAGCAAAAGAGGGCGAGATTAAAGATTATGTTTATTTACTTAATCATATCTCGAGTTTTATATAACGCTGCATTAACAGATTATTACCAATCGTAATTTATGTTATCAGCAAGTTACATTAATTCACGTTGGGTCAACGTGTATAAACGTAACCTTTGAGTTTCAGGCTGGTCTTTCTGGTAAAATCTTGGTATAATTCCAAGCCGTAAGTTATGACATTAAATTATAAAAACGATTCAAATGTTTTGTAAGAGCCTATTCGGTTTTTATGGACGTATATAGATGAAGAGAAGACCTATGAAACGCTGGATGGATTGTCTGAAAGACGATAAGATTGGAAATAATGTTACTTGTCAGATGACGTCAGAAAAAGAAGTACGGAATAAGGTAATATGTTACGCCGACCCCAAGTAAAATTGTGGTAGGGCTGGACGATGATGTGCCTACTTGGGTGGCATATATTAATTGGTGGTAGGGCTTCATGTCTACTAAGATCCACCCCTTCATATCATACTCTGCCTCTCTCTTGTATTACGTCAGGCACAGGGGCATGACATTTTTGCTTCCAAGGTGTATTGAAAGGAACGGCTAATATTTCTTACAAGTCCTATCAGATGGCCTGTTTGCTTATCCGCCTATCAACATAGTAAATAAATAATGTACAAAGTATATTATATTTCTATCATTTATTGATAATAATCAAATAATACCAATATTTTGATTATTATCAATAAATGATAGAAAATGAATAAAGTCCAAATCCATATTAAGTACCGTTATACTACATAGACTATACAATCAGAGAAAAATATTCAATAATCCCAACATTTAAAAAAAATAGAACGATTCTTACGAGCTGATAGCAAATCGTATTAGATTTTCAAAAATAATTTCGTCTATAAGTTTTTAAAAGTAACATTATCGATGGATATTAGAACTTTAATTGGTATTAACTCGTATTATATTTATGGCACCGTAAATGACATGCATCGTTTTAAAGTACATGCTGTATAAGGGTAGTATAGCTAGCGATATGCGGTACCCATTTAAACAAGACGAGGTCAGCTTTGATCTTCCCTGTTATCATAATATTATAATGTATCAATTTAGTGCTTAATTACTTGATAAAATTAATTGCTTGCATTAAACAAGCTATAATCCGTGACTCCTCTCGTGTATTATTTTTTTCGTAAATTATATTACTTTTGTTTTTTTAATATTTACTACAATTAGATTCCTAAATCCGAATCATACGATACTTTTAAAATCGGCAGGCCAATACGTAGATTTACATTATTGCTATGAAAATATTTACAGGCGTTTAATTAATTGCGTTATGGTATCAAAACAAGACACTCTTTTCTTCTTAAATTTAACTGTTTTATCATAGGTTAGCGGAACGCTTCCAGCCGTTTATGTATTTGACATATTTAACGTGAATATTTTACATTAAAGCATAATCATTTATCATTTATGGGGTAACTATTATATAATATACTATGGAACTAATTATGTTTGAATTCTAAAAAAAACTAGTATAAAGCAACATTTAAGTAGCAAACGAAAGTTATTACCAACGCCCATGGACATCTGCAACACAAGTTGAGTTGCCGGCCTTTAAAAAATGAGTACACTATTTTCTTGAATGGCTACAATGTGCCTGTGTACGAATCATATTTATTTTATAAAATTGAATCCATACGAATCCTGGGCGCGTCGCTAGTTTAAAAATAATAACAATAACCATAGTGCCCTCTTGATGCAGCTTATTCCAATAGGCTAGCATAAGTGCTTTTCAGTCGAGGGGCGATTGTTTCAACATCATTACAATATGTTTATCGCGTACTAGAAACATATTCAACGTATCAATGTCAACGGCAAGTTCGCTTAGACATCGAATCAACTCTAATGCATTAAAATGATAACAATTTATGAATACTCTTTATTAGCACCGGACATAAAAAGCCTAGCAACCTACTCAATTTATACGTATACGACCACATGTTACCATTCTAGATGAAACACATCTGAATGCACATCTAATTGTTACTAAAAGGTCGTTTGCGTCAGGTCATTGTACAAGCGGTTTTAAATTCTCAACCTATATTCACGTCCAATAAAGGGCTGTTACTTTTACATGCATCATATATACTCTTATTTATCAAGGGATCCTGCTTCGATCGATGGTAATTTCGAGAAACAAATGAATTAAAACGATACTGATTTTACTGTTGAATCTACTTTAGGAATAAGTGGTAGCTTTACAATTAATGAAACACTGTATTATGACAATTCAGAAGTGCTTTTATAACCCTTATCGAATAAAACATATTGTGGGGAAGGTCTAGAGCATGTGGATGTATATAGAGGAAAGGGACGACCAATGAAACGGTGGATGGATTGCGTGATATGGCTGGAAAGAATGTTACTTGTGATATGACGTCAGATTGGGAAGTATGGTAGAAGAAGGTACTGCGCCGACCCCAAGTGTATTGGGATAAGGGTAGGAGGATCTATGTATGTCAATCTATATTGATATTATAAATGTGAAATCAATTATGTCTGTCTGTCATTCTTTCACGACCAAACTGCTGAAACATGCCATAAAGCAAACTCCAAGAAACCTCGAATGAAGCCGCGGGCTACTAGTAAAGAATATTTTGCTTTAATCTCAAATGGGCAAGGTAACAATAAAATTAAATAAAGAGTTTGACAGCTAACAAAGTTAAACAAGTTTTGCGAGACGATATTATATATATTTAATATATATATACACACATATAATTTGTTTGCAACTTCAAGTTAATGTAATAATAATGTACATATTAACATACATATGTTATCCATTAATGTTATGAATTATGTTTATATTGCAATAACCATGTAAATACAATCAATAAATATTACATTATAACCAGTCCTGTAATACTGGTTATAAAACCTCATTCCTATTTAAATTTTAGTTTTAATTCTAGAAAAATAATAGAATTGCAAGTAGAAAAAACTAAAGTGTAACAAATTACTAAGTAAAATAAATTAGAAAAATCATACCGCTTAGAAATCTTTCACAATCTACCTCTACGATAATGTTTATTTATATATACTTTATTGTACTATACTTTAAGCTAAATAATACAAAATAGTTAAAAAAATAGTTAAATGCAACAAGAGGCCGAAACGATCACTATAACAGCGATCTCTTCCAGGCAATTTTTGGGCAGAGAACTGGTTGTAATACTAATTTGGAAAGAGGAACAATTACTTTGATAAATCATACAAATATAATATAGTACAAAGAATGGAATAAAGTAGAGTTAAAATGTGAGTATTCCTGCGAAGGCGAATAGGGAGATGAAGGTTTTGTAATCGCTCAAGTTTATTTAGTTGATCATAGACAAGAATCGGTAAAAAGAGAGATTGTGCTAACTTTAGTTGGAATGAGAAAGTTACCCAATCTTTTCAGTGAGAATATTTTTTTACTAACCTCATTTGAGGTGCCCTAGGAAAGTAGCCATCAAATGTTTTTCAAATTGATATACAGACGAAATCAAAAGGAATGGGTAATAGTTTATTCAAATCAATCCGTGAAATCTCTAACGATAAAAGATAATAACTTTGTTTTACTGAGATTCAATCTCAGATAAACATATTAAAGGAAAAATATTTGAATATTTATCAGACTTTCCGTTGAAGTGTTGTGTACAGGCGAGTACGATAAATTTCTAAGTAGTATTGGATCCAATCTATTGTTGTAAACGGTGTATACTTAATCTAATCTTGCTTAAAATCAGGATGAGAGGTTGATACGTTATCACTAATGCTACTTGTTCTTTGAAATTAATTTGTACTTGATAAAATATATTCAAGTTTAAATTAATAAATCACATTGATATCATTTGCATATAGCAATTACGATGTACTGATTTTTTTTTAATTTTTTTTTTTAAGTAATACGCAAAGAGAATTTCAAATACGATTTAAGATGTAATCAAAATTTTATTCTGGTATCTGTATTGGTAAATGATAAAGTATTTCATAATTCCAATTTAAAAATCGAATACAAAAAAAAATTAAGTCGAAATGATACCTTAAAAAACAGGGATTGTCATTTGAATATAAATGCTGCGTACATATCATTATTACACGCGGATGATAATAATTTGTACATTATGCAAAACGGTTAGATGAATTTCGCTTTCAATAGTTCTTCTTAGAAGTAAAATCAAATAACTAGTATCTTTTGATACTAAAACGATCAATTCATCATGAATCAAAATGTCTCTGATAAAAGATTTCTTATGTAATGCTTCACTTACATATATTTATCAACAACATTTGACAAAATCTAAAGAAAGCTGAGACAAGTTAGAGTGCTCTGTTTTTGTAAATTTCGATAAGTTTGTAAATCGTATCTTTGTAATGACATATATTTCAATTATTTTGACGGCTAGATATAGTACGGATTTGTTGAAAACTATAAATCTACAGACGTTGATAAATGAAACAACTCGATTGTTCATGATTTCACAAATAAGTTAAATTATAAATTTTTGTTAATCCTAGATAAATTATTTCGATTTATCTAGGATTAAAACATGTTTAAGCGTTATATTTGTAAATGTGTTTGAATTAAGCCTGATAAAGATAAAAATTTATTATCTATGTAATTAGTTATATGAGCTTAAAATATATATCGTGGTTCCGATTTACTACCCCTACTAGTTACAACACCGGTTCATTTTTCGACGGAAACTAGAATTACTACCTAATAATAGATTATAATATACTGCTAGCATTCTTAATGATATGTAAAGGATTTATAATATATATATATATATATGATTTTATATAATATATAAATAAATAAATATCCCACACATTTGAAATATTGCAATTTATGATGATTATTAAATTTTATTATCAAATAAATGTAATACATATATACAAGTTATTACATATTATAATGTCGCGGCCACCGGTCGATGGCTGCGTTTGTCTGTCTGTATGTTCGCGATAAACTCCGAAACTATTAAGCGGATTTACATGCGGTTTTCACTAATAGACAGCGGGGTTCATAAGGAAGGTTAATGTATACAATTTATTAAAGTTATTAAATTAGTTGAAATAGAACTTCAATTTTTAAGCATGTCGGAAAAAGCAACAATAAAATATATAAATAAAAAGTAAAAATATAAAAAAAATCTTATGTTTATCCGTGCGTAGCTGGTACATGCCGCTAGTTAAAATATATATATCTCATTAATATATGACAACCAAGTCGTATGTACGCACCCCTTCCCATAAAGGGTAGCGGTGGTTGCGGGGGTATGAAAGCGTCATGCCTTCAAGTCATACGAGTTCGTACATGTTTCACATTTTTCATATGAATTTAAATAATGAGTGGTTTTGGGACTCATATCTATACATAATGAGTTTTCGCGCTAATTTTATCTGATAAAAAATGCTATGCTTAAAAATCGATTCCGAATTCTTTTTTTAAATAAATGTTGCATTCTATATCTAGTTTTATAAGTTGTTTTTGAATTATCTAAGATGGCGAAGGAAACATATAGGAAATCCCAAACGATAATATTATCGAGGTTATATTCAAAGTCGTCGTCAGTCGAGATGGCCCAGTGGTTAGAACGCGTGCATCTTAACAGATGATTGCGGGTTCAAACCCAGGCAAGCACCGCTGATTCATGTGCTTAATTTGTCTTTAAAATTCAGTAAAGGAAAACATCGTGAGGAAACCTGCATGTGACAAATTTCATAGAAATTCTGCCACATGTGTATTCCACCAACCCGCATTGGAACAGCGTGGTGGAATACGTTCCAAAAACCTTCTCCTCAAAGGGAGAGGAGGCATTTAGCCCAACAGTGGGAATTTACAGGCTGTTGTTGTTATATTCAAATATCTACCTTCTCTTTTAAATTATTTAAATGTAATTTTTTCCTACGTGATGATATACTAAAAAGTGATTTACATATGGTACAAAATCTTTGAAGAAGTGGTGAGTATTCCCATATGTAGTTTGAGCTGTTTAAAAACAAATTCGAAACTCAATATAAATACGTCAGTGAAAATTAAAAAGTGATAAGCGACACAAACTGGTGCAACATATATATTTTTTTGGAATACACGTGTAGGAATTCAAACAAGTCGTTTTTCAAAATTTCATGATTGAGATACGAAATTACCTTTTAGAGAATAGCATTCCTCATACATATAATAAAATTGGAGTGTCTGTAATGATAAAACAACCGCTTTTTACTAAATGCATTTGTATACACGGTACATATATCAAATTGACATTTTTTTTACAATTTTTTCTGTCAGTCTGATTGTTCCGGCTATCTCTGGAACTTTAACGGAACCTTCGATTTTCACGGGCAGAAAGTTGATGTTATAAAGAGGACATAGGTTATAGCACTAACTTTTTTGTTAAATTCAAAGGCGCATGAAGCAGTGGGCATAGCTTATGTATTAATTAACACAAAGAAAACCTTATACCCTTTTTAGTTCGGGTCCGAAGACTGTTAAATTTTGGGAGAGATACAGAGAACCTTAGCAGAAAGTTAAAATTAATACATAACATATTTTAAATAAATTATTTTATTTAGTATTATTATTACTGCCACTTACAACACACGTCATGTCAAATTTAAAAATCAAAGCTGCTTTTTTGACATTTTTATTTTTTATTGTAACAATACAAGGTATCTTCGAAATAAGCCTAATGTTTCTATGTTTCGAATAAATGTATCTTATATTTTTATAACTAATTAATCACAGTTGGCCTGGTCGCCCAATGGTCAGCCAGTACTACTTATACCTTTTTCCTAAAATAAATGATTGAAAGGCCAATTTATCACGTAGAACTCTGGTGACCGATTTGATCCTTTATATTTTATGGCATGATAATAATCGCTATTTAAATATTAATATACGAAACTTAGATTATTCCAAGAAGAACGGGTAATAAAATTAATGCAATTTCTCTACTTTTTATAGAATTTTACAAGCTACTTTAATTGATCGAAATTATAAAAAAAATACCATATTCATAATATTTGACATTTCCTGAATTGTCCTTATATTTAATGTATTTATACGGTTAACGTTTTAAATTTGGAACACATTTTTTTTAAATTACAACGCTACGATAGACCGACAAATATATCACCAAGCTGATAATTTATTTGTTCCGTTTTTAAATAGGATATTAACAACAGCTACATTACAAAGTTTATTGTGACTCATATGTAATTAATATAAAAACTCTTTGTTGAACATTTAATAATATATATTTTTAATAGAAACTCTTTACTTAATTTTTTACTTTTAACTTTAAATATATTTAATTTTGAAAAGTAAAAATGTTTCGTTACAAAATTAATTAACAATATAAATTACAATTAATTTAATAATTCTTAAAATAAATACAAATAAATAATTCAAGTTAAATAAAAAAATTACATTACTTACCTCCTTTGAATTGTAAAACAAATACAGATAAAAAAATATAAAATTAAATCACTCACATATAAAATGGAACACACCACAAACCGCACCACGCGATGATCACAGATTAACAATATATACATTACAACAATGCATTAATAACTATTATATGATTGATAAGAAGAAAAATTGCTATCTTTCGCGATATACTTATGTATTCATGATGTCCGTCTGTGCGATTCATCGAACGGTTTCATTATTTATTTTAGATAATTTAGCAACGTGCCAGTACCTATATATTTGTAATTTTTTATCGCTTCCAATTTCAAATTCCTTTTAATCAGTTTCTAATAATATGGAGTATCGTTTAGTGGAGTCAATGCGTCTTTTGAAATTTTTGAAATCCACACCCACTTTGGGTGACCGATATTCTATATCTTATTTGTTGTTAAAAATTTGTTTCCGTATGTTTTGTTTGACTGTGGCTTATTTTTTATGATATAGTGGGTGAGTTAGGCTACCTGATAGTAAGTGGTCACCAACACCCTTAGACAATGATACTGTCAGACAGACAGACAATAATTCATAATGCCATCCTTGGGAACTAAGGTATTATGTCTTTTGTGCCTGTAGTTACAATGGCTCACTCACTTAGTTAGTTGTTACTACCTTCGAATTAATTTTACTTTTTTTTTAAATTAACATGGTTATTTTTATTACTAAAGTTATTAATTACAGGACAGTTCTCGTGAACTATGAAAAATTTTTTTTTGAAATTCGTAGATAATGTCGAAATATCGAGCTCCACCGAATAAAAATAAAAAAAAAATGGTAAATATCCCGCAATTAATAACTTTAGTAATAATTTTACTTTATTCGTTACTGTCATTTTATTTATGGGACAATGATTGGGACTTCCTGATTTATTTGGTCACAGCCCACGGCTATACGTCAAGCCTTTCTCGAGTGTACAGTAAGTACAGTAAGAACCTCTTTTCCTTCATTGGGATACAGCCCGAATTTAACACAGCCGGAATGAGTTCAGGCGTGAGACCAACGGTTTGCGTTTTGGTGGGACCAATGGACCTTTTAAGCATTAGACGCAAGCAATTAAAACTTGTATCGTAGCTATTCTGTAAGATAAAACGCACTGTATCGTTTATCTGTAATTCGAACATAATCACTTTGTAAATTTTGAAGAAAAATAACACAAACTTGCATGTTCGGAACATTCTTTATTTTAATTTTATTTCCAAATATGTTTTTTACTAGTTGACTCTCAGCGCTCGCGGTTACCGTCGTGTAAGGAGTTCTCTTGGAGTTCAAGCTTATTTCATACAAAACTACTGGTTTGGCCGTAAAAGAGCAATAAAGAAAAAGGCAGATCAGTCTCTTTTATAATATTAGTAAAGATTACAAATACCAAGATTCGTGGATTATAAAGCTATAAAAATATATATAATCGGCTAATTAATTAACTAAGGCGAGAACAGTTCTGAACCTTTACCCATTTTAGAATTATGCGATGTCAGCAATACTTTATGAGGGATATACACAATAGCTTAAATGGATCAAAACTAAATTCTAACAAAGTTATATACATTTTACATACATGTAAAACTGATAACCTCCTTTTTTAAAAGTCGGTTGAAACAAATTGCGTAGTTTTAAACCTACCGAAAGTTAAAAAGAAAAATTATAATATACCATTGAACAGTAATGATCTTGATGTAACCGAACTTTGCTGATTCAATTCCATGTAAATAATTTTTTATAATTATATGGAGCCAATACTTTCAGGTAGGATACATAAATGTAGTTGCATTTTTTTGATATAACTTATTATTTGAAATTTAGGAAAATTAATTATTAGTAATTACTGTGTTTCTTGACGATTCTTCACGGTGTATATACCGAATATGTCGTAACTTTACATTTAAAATATAAAACTATACTGGAATTAAGTATATTTTAATTTCAATTTTTAAAATATTATTGTATTTTTGTGCAATTACAAAAACTATGAAGCCCTGAGATTTAATACAAAATATTAGTGTTTGATGGTAGAACAATAATTAGTGAAACTGTCATACGCACACAAAATATTAGTACCACCACTATTTGGCAATTGATGACTGGCCTGCACAAAGTCCTACTAAGAAGGTTTTACTAATAACCTATGCCCTTGAATTATAAAATTGACGCTCAAATCGAAAAAATCATAAAAAAAACCATTTTCCTCAAATTTTAAATGCCTCAATGAAATATTCTGCGAATATATTTTTTACAATTCAGGCAAAACCGCAGTTTATATTACGTACTGATAGCAAAAAGGAATTTCCACTATTCCGTATAACATCGGCGCCCATTATCTCTTTCTCAAGTGCCCAACGCTACTTGCTCTTCAAGTTGTATGAAATATGTATATGATAAAAAATATATGATTAATTGCTGACTAGGAACTGCACCCTGTCTGATATTCATGACGGGAATATAATAATTTATTCAAGTTTTCCATTGAGATATCATCATTATCCTCCTGCCCTTATCCCAACTTTATTTGGGGTCGGCGCAGCATGTCTTCTCCTTCGATACTTCTCTGTCAGACGTCATCTCACAAGTAACATTCCTTCTAACCATATCGTCTTTCACACCATCCATCGTTTTTTGGGTCGTCCTCTACCTCTATATCTCCATCCACTTCCATGCTCAATGTATGAACTCATGAGCTATGTATAGTGCGACACAACTTAGATGTTGCATCGGCAAAATTCGAAAAACCAATCACATCCGAATTAAGTACGCTATTTCAAATTATCAATATTCATTTCTTATGTGAATATGATCTTTACACAAACGTAGTAACTTGTGTCTATATAGTGACAGGAGGGCTGGTTCGTTTTTTGCCCAGTGGATCGGAATTGCGATTCAACGGGGAAATGCTGCTAGCATTCTTGCCACCATTCCACGCGGACAAGATTTACTAGGACTAGTTTTAGTTCATATTTGTATATATATATATATATTTTAACATTTAATGTTGTTAATGTTAATAAATTGTTTCAGTAACTTGTAATATCATATGACATAATATATTCGTCAATTCGACACGTCACTGACTCGAGAATCTATAGCGACGAATAGATGGTGTGATAGGAAGCTGTTTCTATTGGTTGTAAAAATCGGCTTTATTGAATTTGCAGATGTTACATCTAAGCTGTGTCGTACTATATCTATATCTCCTATAAGTTTATGATCCAACAAAATAAGTGCAATTTGAAATTTGTAAATGGCGGCGGCGCGGGCTCATAAAGTAATCATGACCAGCGACCATTGGACTACTGGACTACTTCAGTAGTTACAATGGTAATCAATAATGGTGACATCGTGGAAATACTGGCTGACCATGTAGACACCTTGACCACTGGTCAATAGTACGCAATAATACATAAGTTGCCTGCATCTCTTGACCAAATTACATTTAATTACAATGTGCAGATCAAACTCTGACGCAATAATACCGATAGGCAAGTTGTAAACATTTTCAAGAGAAGGACCTTTGCTCACCCATGGGACATGTATTGGACCTACAAATTATAATTATAATGTTAGCTTTAAACAGTTAACAAAATTTTAAATGATCATTTACGGTTTTTAGGATAATTGTTAGTAAGATTATTTTAATGTTTTTAGGCAAATATTGAGATAACCTTATACCTATATCAAAATCAAAAATAAAAGTTTTTAGGGTAATTGTTAGTGGGATTATTTTAAAACTTCTGAGCAAATGTCGAGATAACCTTATATATCAAAATCTAAAATAAAAATATAGGTACTTTATTCAAGTACGTTTTTACAAGCACTTTTGAATCGTCATTTAACAACTATTTTATTAGGCTCTACCGAGAAGAACCAGCAAGAAACTCAGTAGTACCAATAGCGTAAACTGATTTTTATCCCAGTAATGACGGGAGAATAACTGCGTAGTCATATTCTGAAGAGCTCGCACCAAAGATTTGCAGAAAAATAATGATTGATTATAATTTGATAAATAAATAATTTTAGAGATCGTAAAAAAATACCGGCCGCTTATAAAAAATACTATTTGACATTATAATTTCATTTAAAAACGTTTCATTGGTCTACAAGGAAATTAAATTAAAAAAAAACGTGACATAGAAGTTTCGCAAGCGTCCCACTAGTTTTACAATTAAAGGCTAAAATTCTAAGCCTTATAGTAATTAATACCTATTCAGAGAATTGTTAAGTCTATCCATACATCAGTTAGAGACTAACAACAGAATTTTACGGCGGTTCTTCTCGATAGAATAAATTCCGCGACGGTGATGTTATGCCGATAAAAGATACTTGAATAAAGTACAGCTTGATAAACAATGTAAAGAATAATATAACATTAATGTTATATCATTTACATTTCGAAAAGATAATTAAATCAATTACCGAAGTAATTTAAACATGATTTATATCTGATTGAGATATTCTCAGTAGTAACGAGGAAAATGGCTTGCTGTGTTTAGAGAATGAGACAACATCACATACATTACTCTGATCCCAATGTAAGTAGCTAAAGCACTTGTGTTATGGAAAATCAGAAGTAACGACGGTAACACAGACACCCAGACCCATGACAACATAGAATACTAATTATAATCTACATCGCCTCGGCCGGGAATCGAACCCGGGACCTCGGAGTGGCGTACCCATGAAAACCGGTGTACTCACCACTCGACCACGGAGATCGGATTATAAAATTGTGGCTGCATCTATGTTTCAGCATTTGTTTATTATATTTCCTGCGTAGTTTCGACCCTTTGGAATGGATGACGTAGCTGAAATCGATTTCGTACGTAAATCTGTAGTCTGTTCGTTCGTTCGTAGGTATCTAATATAAATAGCTCATATGCTTTCGTATTTTATTATTTTGTTCCACCAAATATACTCCATGACATCTGCTCCAAATATAACAATAAATATAACTACGTTATATAATCGTAAATCGACTTTTAAGTAGTCTAATATTTTTTCATTTCATTTTAATTAGGATTAAAAATATAATGAATATGCAATTATTTTCATTACTTTTTAGTGCATATTTATTTGCTTTAAAATAATGTCTAGTTTGAAGTCGTTTTTTCTTTTTGTTAAAATTTTTATTTATAGTAAGTCTGCTTCTAATCCTTTTGTTTGAAGCAAACTGGAATTTCAAGAAAGGACAAAAAATTATTTGCTTCATACATAAAACACCAACACCGTAAAAAGGAGTGCAAAACCGTCAGATATTAGTAAAATAATAAATAGAAAATGATTGTATTGTAATAAGATAATAGGATGCACTTGAAACTTTCCGCAGATAGTTATGCCGTAGTATCACCTGCGGAGATGGCTAGCTATCGAGATTACTCGTAATAGCCTTGAATAGTAATTTGATAAAACGTTCAGATTAAATCAGATCAAGGTTCATTTCCATTATTGTTTTAAAATCAATAGTATTCAAAACAGACTATAACGTTATCATTATCGATTACTCTTATCATGTATATTTGGATCCACGATTTGTGGTTTTCTAATACATTCGTGTCTCACTCTAGAAATGCTATAAGTTAATCTCTTTTTTTTTGTGAGCTGAGGCCCAGTGGTTAGAACGCGTGCATCTTAATCGATGAAAGCGGGTTCAAATCCAGGCAAGCACCACTATATATATGCGCTTAATTTGTGTTTATAATTCATCTCGAGCTCGGCGGTGAAAGAAAACATCGTGAGGAAACCTGCATGTGTCTAATGTCATCGAAATTCTGCCACATGTGCATTCCACCAACCAGCATTGGAACAGCGTAGTGGAATTTGTTCCAAACCCTCTCCTTAATAGAAGAGGAGGCCTTATCTAAGCAGTGGGAAATTTACAGGCTATTACTTCTTTTACTTTTAATCTCTTTTTTCTACTACTACTTTTCCTTCTCTCTTGCTAGTACAACTTTGTGCAACCTGATCATCATGAGCTACATTCAGGATTATTGTTTTAAGTATGAGCAAGTGTGATTACAAGGGAATATCTTAGTTTCCAATGTTGGCGTGTTGGTTATGTGCAAAACTATTAAAATTACTTACGGCACCAATGTCAAATTGGCAGTGACCAGTTACTATCAGCTGGTCTATTTCCCAGACGGAAATTTACTTTATAATATAAATTATTCAATAAAAAATCATAATACATATATACTTTATAAAAGTAGGCTTCTACAATCACTATTGAATCGTCATTTAACAACTATATTAAGTGAAGGCAGTTTCGGAAAGTAGATTCTGCCGAGAAGAACCGGCAAGAAACTCAGTTGTAATTTTTTTTCAAGATTTAAAAATACAATCATGTTAGTTAATTACAGTTATATATGTATGTATATTATATATTTATTGTCTGTAAGTAAACAAGTATTTATATGTATAATTTTATAAATATATTATTTTGCAACCTTATAGCAAGATCGTTGTGACTAGACACGTATAGTACGACACAGCTTAGATGTAGCATCGGCAAAATTCGTAAAACCGATCACATCTGAATTGAGTACGCTATCCCAAATTATCAATATTTGTTTCTCATCCGAATATGATCTTTGCACAAACGTAATAACTTGTAATATCATATGACATAATATATTCGTCAATTTCACACTTCGCTCTACATGCACTTGCTTTCTCTGACGCGAGAATCTATAGCGACGAATAGCGTCAAATGGCGCGATATAGAGCTATTTTTATTGGTTGTGTAAATCGGCAGTAATCGATTTTATTTTCATTCCATTGCATTTTCCGATGCTACATCTAATTTGTGTCGTACTATAAGTCTTAACCGCGGAACAAGGACGTCAGGGCTCTCGGTGTGGCATGAGTCGCTTCATAAACGCACATACGCTGCTATAGTGCCATATATGCAAATGGTGTAATATTTCAGGGAAAGGATTTGAAAAATCAACATCCTAAATCAATTATATATATTATAATTGTTATTGTAGCCTAAGTTACTCCTTATTATATCAGTTATCTGCCAGTGAAAGTCCCGTCAAAATCAGTCTAGCCGTTCCAGAGATTAGCCGGAACAAACAGACAGAGAGACAAAAATTGTAAAAAATGTTATTTTGGCGTATGTACCGTGTTTACAAACATATGCGCATTGAGTAAAAAAAAGGTATATTTTATATTACAAACAGACACTCCAATTTTATTATGTGTATAGATGTGATCAAATTGATAGAGCATCCAAGCTGCGCCACGCGCTTAATTTATAATTTGCATGTGTTACGCATAATTTGCATAATATTAAAATCAATTGCATGTTGCGGAGATGAGAACGCTAAGAGAAATGTGTGCTGTTACGCGAATGGATAGAGGAAGGAATGAGTACATAAGAGGAAGTTTGAAAGTGACACCGATAGCCGAGAAGTTATGTGGAAGGCGGCTATCATGGGCATGTAATGCGGAGGAATGAGGAACATATTGTGAGGAAGGCCTTGAGCATGGATGTGGACGGATATAGAGGTAGAGGACGACTAAGGAAACGATGGATGGATTGTGTGAAAGAGGATATCGTTAGAAATAATATTACTTGTGAGATGACGTCTGACAGAGAAGTGTAGAAGGAGAAGACATGCTGCGCCGACCGCAAATAATATTGGGATAAGGGCAGGAGGATGATGATGATTATGATGATAAAAACATTTTGTCTGTGTATCTAATTAGGTCCTTAATTCTATTTGTATGATATTTAGCCTCAAAAGTAGGGGTGTTACACGGATGACATATCTGTGTATTTTCACGTCGTGGCATTGTAGATGGACTGATTATGTACTTTTAGATAGATGACTTATTCAAGTGAGTTTGCAATCGATAAAAATCAAACCACAAAGCACCGAACGTTTGAAGTTTATAATTTAATCTTGTAATTTTGAAAAGTTGTGATTTATTTGTTGTGCCGTCGAGGATTAAGGCATAGATTATTTTTCAGTTGCGAAGGAGACAAAGACACATGAGGTGTGTGTGTGTGCATTGAAGTCAGGATTCGCTTACAAATAAACGAATACTATTTTGGAATAAATAGCAATCGGGGTACAAACATAAAATCGTCTGCACTATACCTATTTATATTTATAGCACACTTATTTTCAAATGCAATGCGACGATGCAACACCACCAGTCTGTAAAAAGGTTTTAACCTCATCAGCCCGATCACTGACATATACTCCAGTTCACTTTGTGTTTGTGTTGTATTTGTGGTGGTACATTTTAATGTGTGTGTGTACGGATGTGTGTCGTTCTTATATATTTTTGCACTAATTACTGAGACGGGAAAAGAGCGACTACACTTGGAGTCTTAACTAAAATAATGGCACATTTCTCAGATATAAATGGTTTGAAGGATCAAAATGCATTACCAAATGTTCATATATCGCCCATATACAAAGGCACATGAGAGTTATTAAGCATTTCCTACATCATCTATGCGCCACACCCCTTGGGAAATAAGATGTTATGTCCCTGTGCCTGTAGTTACACTGACTCACCCTTCAAACCGGAACACAACAATACTGAGTACCACTGGGGGTATAATATCTGATGAGTGGGTGGTACCTAAACAGGCTTGCACATAGCTGTACCAATAAATAAATATGATTATTTTATAATTCATAGTGTTTTGTGTTAAAGAAAATTATAACGAAAACACATTTTGGAGGAGTGTGGTGTAAGAAGCTTCAAATCCGCTCCTCAAAGGGAGAGAAGGCCAAAGCCAAGAAGGGATGCTCAAGCTCTTTATTCTCTTATTTATCTGCTCCTCTCGAATTGCACTTATAGGACAAGATTGATCTCATCTCCCCTCGTCGCTACTATAAGGATGCTATCGCCCAGTCTCCACTCCTCACTAATGCGTACATATCATAAAGTTCATCCTAAGCACCTGTTCATTAAGTGATTCCACTCATAAGTAGAGTCAGTGGAAACTTCCTCTTATGTAATCACCCATTTCATCCACCTCACCACCGATGATCATGCAAGAATTTCATACAATAAGATACTTCGATAAGGACAACGTTCGTGTAATAGTTTTTCAAGTGTCTCCATGACAGATCGAATAAATTGGAAAATTACTTAGCTTCACGATGCGCATGCGCTATGATGAAACCTCTTGTAGTTATCGATGTCTTCATTTACATTTCAAGTGCTTATTCTTGTTATTTATCTAAAAAATATTGTTATACGTACTCGGAATATTGCAAGCGATTGCGTCTTATTACCTTATGCGGAAAGAATTTATTATATTAGACATGTCTGGCGGATACGTCTTTTATTATCGTGCTTTATAACTTATTCATTATGAAGAAAATGTTTTAATTAATTTCCAATCAATACATTTGATTTGATATTAATTTGAATTAGTTATTGGATTTTATTAATTGATATATATTGTTAAATTAAATGTAAACTTAGGAATTATTACAATAATGTTTTAGTAGTCAACTTAACTAACGCATTTGGTTACTGTAATGTTAGATATAAGTTGTTATTAGGAAATAAATAAATTTTATGCATGAATAAATAATAGTATCCTTTTATCTTGCCAAGTATTATCACTTTATTATGTACAATACTTTTATTTAATTACCTAGTTCTCGTATGGTTTTGTCATTTATGTATCGACATTACTGTAATGCTCCATTTACACTAATTTATTGATTTTATACAATGTATAACGTAATGTTCATTTCTGTTTACTCATATTTTAACTTGCGGAAACAAGTTAATTTAAAATAAAACAATTTAATTTCCGTGATAATTGTTAATTTATAAATCAAGTAATTCAAATTATACTTTATTCAAGTAGGCTTTTGCAAGCACTTTTGAATCGTCATTTTACGAACTATATTAAGTGAAGCTACCACCGGTTCGAAAAGTAGATTCTATCGAGAAGAACCGGCAAAAAAATCATTATTTACTGCTTTTCACCATTTATAGAATCAGTAATGATATATCGTTCCTTTTTAGTAATAAGAAAAAGAAGTATTTAATCGTGAGTATGAAGTTTCCGAAATCTGTTTAAATAAAACTAATTATAACGGATGAATCGCGTATATTAATTATTTTTAAACATCCCGACGTTTCGAGCACTTTGCAGTGTTCGTGGTCACGGGTGTTTTACGTCGAAGCCGGCCACCGAAAAGAAACCTTACTCGTGATGAATCTATTGCTCTGAAGAACCTACGCAACAATAAAGACATTACAGTCCTCCGAGCAGATAAGGGAAACGCGACCGTTGTGATGGATACGTGTGATTATAACCAGAAAATTTCCGCGATTCTATCGGATGTTAAAACTTATAAAAAAGTAAATAAAGATCCTACAAATAATATTCTTAAAAAGACATCCGCGTTAATATCAAAACATCAAGAGAAATTAAATCTGGACAAAAAATCACTCGTGCCTACATGTGCAAAGCCGCCAAAACTGTATGGGTTACCTAAGATACATAAAACTGGTGCTCCGCTGCGTCCTATTGTAAGCCAAATCGATACACCAACATATAGATTGGCTCAACACATAGCAAGGATATTATCACCCCTCCGAGGACACACTGCGGCGTATGTCAAGGATTCTTACCAGTTTGTTGGTGAAATCAAAGACCTTAAATTAACCAACAACGAGAAAATGGTTCGTTTTGATGTCCAGTCATTGTTTACATGCTTACCCATACAAGACTGCATCGAAATTGTTAAGAGGAAGCTACAGACACACAACATGCCTATTGAATATGCAGAGCTGTTACATCACTGCCTCACATCAGGTTATTTATTGTGGAATGATGAATTCTATGTACAAGTTGACGGGGTAGCCATGGGTTCTCCAGTATCCCCCGTGGTCGCCGATTTATTCATGGAAGACCTGGAGGAGAGGGCTCTTCGCTCCGGACCAATAACACCTAGGTTTTATAAACGGTACGTAGATGACACTTTCACAATATTACCTAGTGATCTGACATCTGCATTTTTAGTACATCTTAATTCTATAAATAAAAACATTCAATTTACTATGGAATTAGAGGCAAATAATTCTTTAGCTTTCCTTGATATCCTTATTATCAAGAATCCTGATAATACATTAAGTCACACAGTTTATAGGAAACCCACACACACCAACAAATACCTCAATGGTGACTCGCACCACCACCCTAGTCAGTTAGCTACCGTTGGCAAATCTTTGTTTCAGAGAGCCCACCATCTCTGCGATGCTGAACACCTAGAGGACGAGCTACGTCAGGTCAAGCTTGCACTCCACCAGAACAAGCTGCCCGTGCCTCGCCAGCATCGCAGAAGCCGTACTAAGCCACCCACAGTTGAGCGACAACCTGCATTTCTACCATATGTGAAAGGAGTTACAGACAGGATTGGCAACATCTTGAAGCGAGCTTCGATTAAAACCGTTTACAAGCCTCATAAGAAAGTGAGCCAGTTCTTGAGACCTATCAAGAGTAATATCCCTTTACAAACTGCAGGAGTATATAAACTCGAATGTGAGTGTGGTTTATCTTACATAGGCCAAACAAAGAGAAGCATCGGTACCAGGGTCAAGGAACATATAGGAGATGTCAAAAATAGGCGTTCTTCAAAGTCTGCAGTCTGTGAACATGCTCTGGATAAACCTAACCATTTTATCCGATTTGATAAACCACAGATCCTCGCTAGAGAACACAGATTCATTCCTAGAATGATACGCGAGGCTATTGAAAATCAAAAACATCCGAACTTCAATAGAGAAGATGGTTGGAGACTTTCTAACACCTGGGATCCACTTATTAAAAATTTAAAATCCCAAATCCAACAGACTGCAAGACCTAAAGATACAGTTAGTGCCTTCTGCGTGCAACCGGAACGTTACTCAAGACATCAATTGAGAAATCGTTGGCGGTAGTTGTTAATAATATTTCCTTTGTTCTTCAAATAGACAAATGTCATCTTAGTCTACCCGTGACCACGAACACTGCAAAGTGCTCGAAACGTCGGGATGTTTAAAAATAATTAATATACGCGATTCATCCGTTATAATTAGTTTTATTTAAATGTGTAATAATCGCGAAAATTTAAGACAACGAAATCTGTTTAGATTATATCAATAATAAGTAAAAAATCCTATCATCCGCCATCCTTAAATAATATAAAACTAAAATGTGCCAAGGTTAAATATTAATATCAATATATTTAAATACTACAATTATATTCAAACTTCTTGGCAATTTTTCTGTAACTGAAATACTGGCCGAAAAAAAAAAGTAACAAAGACAAATTTCGCCAATGTCAGTTGAACTATTATTATAATCAGGCAAAATTCGCTAATACAAAATAATTCGGCTAAATTAACAGAAAATGCACACAAGATACGAAAACCTTAGGCTATTCAAAGTGATCGAACCGCGAGCATAAAATGGCGTGCCCGATATTGCCCTCGAAGTTAAAAACTGAGGAGATCATAAAAGGGGCCCACGTGCTCGGTCCAGGGATTGAATCGAAATTCGACGAACTGAAATGCGAGATACTGCAAAAGATCGAGAAGGAAGTCAGTGACTCCGGCAACGCGAGGCTGTACATATCCCAGAAGTATGATGAGCTCAGCAATAAAATACAGTATCTAACTGAACTGGATGCTACCGTTACCGGTTTCAGGAGCGACGTGAAGGCTATTGAGAGACAGATAATAGAGCTGGCGACGAGAGTTGACGATATGGAAAAGAGGATCATTTGTAAGGAGAGCCCGTCCATATCGTCGTCAGTGACAACAGCCCCTAAATAGCATCGTAACAATCGTATAAATGTGTTCATGGTTTTTTGATATCAGAAATTTAAACGTACAACAATTTTGATTTTTGACATTTATATCGAAGATTATTTCTCAAATATTTCGTATTTCAATAAAACAAATTATAAAATAATAAGATTTTTTTATTTTGGACGGTAAGAAGCAGCTAGTGAACTTAGTTATTGTAACAGGTAACTATAAGCAATAGATATTGCCAATGTCTCAATTCAGGTTAAAATCCAATCAAGGAATGCTGTTTGTTTGCCCAGAGGATAAAGGTCAAAACAAAAAAATAAATTTCAAATAACGAAAACTGATAAAATAAATAAATAATAATAATAAATATTAGACAACATCACATACATTACTCTGATCCCAATGTAAGTAGCTTGTACTTGTGTTATGGAAAATCAGAAGTACCGACGGTACCGCAAACACACAGACCCAAGACAACATAGAATTTTATAATGAGCTTTTTCTACATCGACTCGGCCGGAAATCGAATCCGGGACCTCAGAGTGGCGTGCCCATTAAAAACCGGTGTATACACTACTTGACCATGGAGGTCGTCAAATGAGGTATTAAAAGACGTTTTTCGAAATTAAAAAAAATGGGTCAGTCGCGTATGCCATGATAAGATAATAACATTGTTTATTATGAAAATGACATTTAATATGGAAGGGGTAATAAAACAATTATATATTATTATAATTAATCATTTTTATTTAACATTTAGTTAAACTTTAACAATATAACAACCGATTTAAATTATTAATAACATTTTATTGTCACAAATATAACAAAGTACGCAAATTTTAAATATTTATAAAAAAAGTATCTAATTCAAATTAAAAGCGATTACCTAAATTACTAAATTTATTGCACATCACATTCAAATACGTCACGAATAAATTAAAAAAAAAATCGACGCCTACAATAAATATTTGGCACGTTTTCACTTAACAATAATAAAAAAATTGCTAAAAAAATCAATGACCTTGTATATAAATGTCGTTTAGGGGATGTCTAAATAAACAGTGCTGTCTTCTTCTAACGAACGTCAAATCAATGATGACAGAAAGAGACAGACAGTGTTTGTCGTCACCGCTAAGCGACGTTTATAATAAAGGCCGGATGTTTACAGTTAATCACAAATTATATCGAGCAATGTCTACTAGAATCCGAATCACACATACATTATAATGTCATAAAACGATAAAATTGCGCGTGAAATGATATGAACACATCTATTTAAATTATTAGTCTTATAACTAAAGCTTAATTGACGAAATTCCATAAACGAAACACTGAGTATTCGACACATTACCATCGAGTCTGTTAAGACCTCGACCCGCCGAGGATGGTTTGGATCTGAGACACAGTCTTCCCCTTCGTCTCGGGGATCAAGAAGAAAACGAAGAAAACGCATATGATCATGAAACCGCTGAAGAACCAGAAGCAGCTGTAGATACCGATCGCGTCCTTCATCAGGGGGAAGCACAGCGTCACTATGAAGACGAGGCACCAGTTCATGATCACGGTGATACCGGACGCCGTCCCCCTGAACTCGACGGCGAACAGCTCCGACATCATCATCCAGGGTATGGGTCCGAAGCCGAGCGAGAAGGAAATGATGAAGAGCACCAGGCATACCAGCGGCAGCCAGCCGACGGGAGCGACCCTCGCACCGCTCTCCTGCAACTTGAAGTACGTACCGAGAACTATCAAACATATGCCCATAATGATGCAACTCTGGAGGAGCAGGATGCGTCTGCCGGCCTTCTCGATGAGGAGTGAGGATATGTAGGTGGCGATGGTCTGCACCACTCCCACGATGATGGTGGCGATGGCGGGCGGGATGTTGGAGCCGGCTGACTGGAAGATGTTGTTGGTGTAGAAGATGACGGCGTTGATGCCGCTGAACTGTTGGAAGAACATCAGACCCAGCGAGCAGATGAGCGCCATGAGGGGGGCGCGGTTGGTAATCATGCTGACCATACCCGCCTTCTGACGGGCTGAATTATCCACCTGGTAACAAGAATAGATCATTTTATTGTCTCAAATTGTTAAAAATCTTTAATTTCTACGTTATTAAGTCTCTTTAAGTTTTTCAATAAGTATCTTTAAGATAACTTAGGAGCTTTTGTAGGCGTCTTTCTTGTGCTAAAATTATATATATATATATATTTAACATTCGCGTAATTTAGTATTTTTGTTTAAAAACTCACACTGATAAAATCTTTTATTTAGTCTAACACAAGTGCCATGAATAAATAAATAAATCAATAACTTAAGTAACTTGGAATGGTGTAAGTATTCTAACGAGGCCTTCTAAATCTTTACAGACATTGAAAGTAATGATAAAATAAAGAAACTTAGATACACACATCAACTCTGTAAACAAGAACTCTAATTTTTTGGGCAGTCTTGTAGTAATAATTTTACCAATTTTGTTGGAACATTTACGATTCTCCAAGAAGTTTCTACTTAAAGTTTTACTAATTTAAAGTCACTCACGTCTTTCTGCATATCCTCAAGTTCCGCGGAGAGGTCAGCGTCAGGTCCTCGGAGCCACCTCAAGGCTTTCTCTGCATCGCGTCTTCTGTTCTGACCTAACAGGTACTGTGGGGTTTCCGGCATCCACCTGGAATAGAGTATGTATTAAGATAAATAATGGATAAATGCTTATTGTTTGAATGCTTAGTCTCTGAATAATAAACAAAGAAGTCGCTTCCCGCTTTTTGTACGCATAGATCTTAGAAACTAGGCAAAAGTTTTTAAAGCCAATAAACATATGTTTTTTACCAATAAGCATTTGTTAACATGATAGCAGAGAAAAACTGAGAACTTCTGGAATAAGACATGAATTTTTCTTTTGTGTGTTATTTAACAGTCTCATTTAAACCCTTATTGTAATTTTAGGGATGGCTAGTTAGGTTAATGAAATTTCAAATTAATAATTAATTCAAAATATTAGTTGGGTTTATTAGGTAGTTAGGAATGCTATTTTTCTAGCAATCGTTTAATCCAAATATGGTATACATTTATATAAAATAATCACAACAAATCAGTAACTATCTCGGTAACATACCAAAAAACAGCGACCAGCAATATCGGGAAGACAGCGGAAATGATGGAGAGAGTCCTCCAATGAGTCCAGCCGCCGACGACGAATGTGAACAGGATGCCCACTGTCAAGAACAGCTGGAAAAACGCACCCAGAGCACCTCGGATGGAGGTCTCAGTTATTTCGCCGATGTACATCGGTGCCGCTACGCAAATACCTCCTGGAACACGAACAATGAAATTCATAATGAGGTAGGGTCGGAAAGGTATTGCAACAACAAGTTATAATTATGTATATTGACAGTAATATTGATCAGTTTGAAGGATACGCTTATTTCCATATCCGTAAATAAATCCTTCTTGGGACAAGGTATTTGTTTCTATAATAAAATACCAAAAATATTTTTAACTGTGACGATTCATCAATTCTTTCTTGAAAACATACAATGTAAAAGCCTACTTGAATCAAATCGAAATTTCGATTTCGATTTAATTTTTCTAAGTAACTATATAACTTTTTAATCTAAAAATCTTTATAGTTTAAAAAAAAACAAGTATCTTTAAATGGTTTAGCGTGTTTTTAGTTACACAATGTTTTTGTTTTCTTCTTTTGAATGTATAAACAATTATGACAGAAAGAAACAATATATCATTTTATTTGTAAAGTTAATACCTCTTAACTACGTTTATTATCAGGGCTGTTATTGTTTAGTTATCTATTCTACCATTAGTAAAATTGTAATTTGGACTATACGTATATATATTTGCATACATATTGATAAGTTACAATGTTTTTTAGATATTGAGCCAGATTTAAGGAAGGACTGTTGATAACCACACAAGAGAGCATTAAATAGAAATTTTCAAAACAAAAATCCTAATTCCACTGAATAAACACATTTAGTATAATATATAGACACAAAATGGCGTTTATTATTCATACACCAAAAAACAGAGATTAAATTATTCGGAAAATATTTAGCGGCCCTTTCTTGCCCTCCAGACCTCAGATTAAATCCCGTAATGAGCCCAATAGTGTACAAGTAAGTTTTCACACAAATGAAAAAGATTAGTTACAAATATTACTTGGAATATTGGAGCCAAAACGAAGCTTTCGAAACAGTGTTTATGTACCCTCCTGAGCAAATAGGCCACTTAATGCGTTATCTGTGCTATTCTTAGATATTGTTAGACGTATATTAGGGACGCTTGTCAAGGTCACACGAGCTATCTCCTCGTTGAAGAACTATTACGTATTCCAAGTGTTTCATGATAACGTTCAATGTATAGTATGACAAGACTCACGGTTGTCACGAAAATAGTCTTAATTTAAGGGGTTGAAATCGCAAAGCACAGTTACTTGTAAAGTAACATTGTACATTAGAACCTTATTCGAAAGCCGCGGTATCTTTTGGTGTAAGTTTAAAGTATATTGGTTTTGTATTTTACTCATTTAGGGCATTACAAAAAATCTTTCATTGATTGCTTCGAAAGATAGATAAATAATACAATTTGACAGTCGATGTTTCTTTTTATTAACAACAACAGCCTGTAAATTTCCCACTGCTGGGCTAGCTGGGCAAAGACCTCCTTTAATTTTGAGGAAAAGGTTTGGAGCATATTCCACCACGGTCCAATTTAAGTCGGTAAATTCACATGAAGCAGAATTTCATTGAAATTAGAGAAATCCAGGTTTCCTCTTATCTTCACCACCGAGCTCGCGATGAGTTATAAACACAAATTAAGCACATTAAAATTCAGTGTTGCTTGCCTGTGTTTGTACCCGCAATTATCGGTTAAGATGTACGCTTTCTAACCACTGGGTCATCTTTTAATATTGTTGTTAAATTCGTTCATTGCTTAATATAATTAAGTGACTATAAAGTTTATCGTCTCCGGCCATGAAGGTTTGCCCACTGTATGATCAATTCCTTAACTTTGATATGGCTGTTAGTAAGAGCTTATTGAATGAAAGATATGGAATACCATGGATTTTTACACATGTCTTTGATCTAGCTTAATAAAAAAAAGCAATCTTACCAGTAGCTATTCCAGCAAAGAATCTTGCAGCAATGAGCATCCCGGCTCCATTAGCGAAGATTGTGAGCAGCCAGTTTAACAGAAAAGGCACTGCAAGTGCCAGAATTGTTGGTCTTCTTCCGAATTTCTGTGCGAAAACGCCAACAGGTAGGGCGCTAATAGCCGCCCCGATGGCTAGGATTGCTGACACCAGGGAACCTAGGAAATAAATATAAATATATTGGACATTACATACGTTACTCTCATCCAAATGTAAGTAGCTAAAGCACTTGTGTTATGGAAAATCACAAGTAACGACGGTACCACAAACATCCAGACCCATACAGGACTAATGAACTTTTTCTACATCGACTCGGCCGGAGATCGTACCCGGGATCTCGAAATGACTGACTGGCTTTTGACTATTGTTCAATGATATGTCCTTGAACACGCGAAAGCATCCTCGAGTCTCATCGTGTTCTCACGAGTTTACGCCGCCAACGCTAAAATCTTACGGCATATAGTAAAGTGATGGCTACGAATGAGTTTTTACAACTAGACCGCGCAGACTAAAGTTTGCTCGAAAATCTCTTTAATGCCTACTTTAGCGCCGAACTTTCGGAGTGCATTTTTGCTCTCTATGGGATTTGTAATCAAGGAAAAAGAGGATGCCCAAGCCTTCACGAGGTTTTATTGTTTAGTAAAAACTAATACAGCTGTACAGGACCCAGCGAACTTTGATATACCACGTGTTCTATCCACTCAGCCTGATCTTAACGTAAAAATCTTTTGCCGAACTCTACATGTTTCTAAATAATTTGTAATTACATAACATATCATGTGACTATTAAAGATCTAAACGAATACGCACCTTTTTTCTCAATCGCGTGATATGAATTCGAAAACAAAGTAAACGACCTTCGATGACGTTTCTGGCTAAGGTCCAGAGACTACGTAATGGAAGCACACTGGTGGGTGTGGCGTTTAAATATATACTTGTGGTAATTAGTGAATATGGATCTGCGCTAACATTCCTAGTGGTTAGAAAGCAGGTCGAATTGGAAATTGGCTTTGGGACTTTTTCTGATATGTGATGTATGTCTATTCTAATTTAAGAAGGAATAAATATAAACTATCGATTTTTGCGATTTGCTAATAGCTCAGCTACATAATGCGCTACTATTAGCTCTCGATTTATACACATTTATAATACAAGACTTCTTCGAAGTTCAAATGCGATTTTTTCGCAGATCAATAATGAATATCATAGAAGCATTGATAGCAATGACATCGCGTCAATTCGATATTAATTTTGTAAAAAAAACATATTTCTTAAAGTATTCTCGTGTTGTTTTTTGATAGATATAATGTAGGGTTTTCTTGGCTGACACCGACTCCAAATATAACAATAATTATAACTACATTATATAATCGTAAATCGACTTTTAAGTAGTCTAATATTTAATACTCTAAAAAATATATAATACGCAATTATTTTTATTACTTTTTAGTGCATATTTATAAATAAATAGTGTTTTGTTTGACGTCGGTTTTTCTTTTTGTTAAAATTTTTATTTATATTTGAATGATGAATTAGTTTTTACTTACTTTCAGTGGTATTCAACAAGAAGTCAGCAGGCTGTCCCAGCGAATTCAACAGCACTTCAGTTATATTTTTATCAATAACGCTGTCAGTATCGTTCATTGAGAATATATCGATTTCTGGTTCCGTGATGTTTTTCGTCGTGTTCTTCGGCGGCTCTAGCTGAGGTAACGCTGGCGACGTCCACGCTAATATCGTTCCAGCTGTGATCGCGCCAATCGCCGCTGAAAATTACAATGAAGGATCTATTTAGTCAGAGACGGATTTAATGGTCTGGAGGCCCTGGGGCAACAAAGCAGTGGAGGCCCTAGACCAACAGGAGCGTGGAGATCCTAATAATTATATCATGGATTAATGGAGTACTTTAGCTTTTATAATTTAAATCAGTAAGTATTTCTTGACTGGTATCGGTAACTTTTAAAATATTAAGTAGTAAGATTATTATAATTTGACTATATCTTGGTATTTGTAATCTCACTGAAAACTTTTGTGGCCCCCACTTATGTGGAGGCCCCAGGGCAGTTGCCCCGGTTTTCCTTCCCTAAATCCGGCCCTGTATTAAGTTATTATTCTTACATTGACAATTGTAGTGCAGACAGACAATCTTGATAGATTGCCTAACGGTTGTACAAATCTACAAGATCATTTTTGTTCATTTAATTAAAATAACAGCGAAAATATGTTTCACGACTGGGTTAAAACTATATCTCCATTTGAGAAGTTATGTTTGGAGTTTACAGTATTCAAACTCAAACTCAAATTACTTTATTCAATATAGAAGCATTACACTTTCTTATTGATGGTCAAATGAAACAGTACCACCGGAACGAATTGGAAAAAGAAAACACCCTGACCTGAGAAGAACCGGCGAATGAAACTCAGCGGATGTTTTATATTTAGTAGTTTTTACAAATGCTTTGTGAATTTATGAAACGGCAAAGTTAAAAATATCTGCGGAAATTTTAATATAGAAACCGATACTTTTATGGCCTCACATAACAGTGTAAACAATAAACAAAAGAGGTTATATATAAATTAAAACGATACACACAGATTATAAACAAGGCGTTATTTAATTGTAATTTCAGACAAATCGTTATTGCTAATTATATTGAACGAGTGGGTCTTTAAGTGGCTATTTTTAACCGCAGACGAGCAAGTCTGCGTGTGTATTTATTTACTATCATACTTCATTCAATGTGTCATTTTATTGCATTTATTAACTTGAGCGAGGGTCAATCGATACAAACAGATTATATTCCAATAATTCAATTAAAAATGTTTTACTATTATCGTGTAGACTTCTTATGGTAAATAGAACGTTGGTGACGACGATTTGAGGGATGGTTATTATCTCCTAGTGAGATGTACGGTGGTGACCACTTGGATAGGCCAGTTGGAAATTTCTCAATATATTTTAAAAAACAACTTTTAAAAATTGATCATTACACGTATTATTTTTATTGTTATTTTTAATTGAAATTGAATGGAATTTAAAATAAAAAAGACACAAGCTCCTTAAATGTATTAGGGAAACAGACAAACGAGAAAAAAAAATAAAAATATCAACCTGCATGGTTACTAATAAAAAAAAAAAAAATACTGAGCATAAATATTCGAAAATACATTTAGTTCAATTAAATAATCTCTGTAATTAATTGGCAACTTGCCAATTTTTACATTGATAATGACCGTTGAACTTTAAACTGGTGAAAATGATTTAATATCGAGCAATAAAATTATTGTAATAATCTTTCAAATAATCTGTATTGTAAATATTATCAATTTATGAATTGAATACTAAATATATGGTTATAAATCATTGTTATATATTACTGACGAATATTTGTCACTTTATAAAAAGATATTATAAAATTAATTATTTTTCAACTGGCAACACGGACAATGATACATATTCAACATGGCGGGAAACTGATTTACATTTGATATTTGAATAGTAAATTGTAATAACACAATTGTAATTTACCAGTTAAAGCCCAGTTAGAAATTATTTTAAAAAAGTAAAAAATCCTGAGAAACATTGTTTTATTCTTGAATTTGGACCAAGTATTTTCACTAAAATTTAAAGTTCACAAACCAAGAACATTATTCTAGAGTATGTATAAAACAATAACAGTTACGTAAATTCACACAAACATTTTGGCATCGGAAACAAAAGACATAAATCCTAGTACATAAAACTAACGAATAAAAGAATTTCGTAAGTATACTTTACCATTAATTATCAACGTGAAAAGAATTTTGCATGAATATTTCTCACCTGCAATGGCTGCGATGTATTGATTCGTTTTCTTCGTCTCGCCGCCCTTCTCCTGGACGGAGAGCATATGCATTGTCGGTTTCTCCATGATTCACCTTTTCTTATCGCATCCTATAAAAAAAATTAAATATAAAAACACCGTTTAATAGATTATAGGATTTAAATTTCGAATTTCGAACAAAAGAGAATGGAATATTATCGATTTGATTTAGAGATGTTAAGTTCGAAATTTGTGTTCGAATTCCAAATTTAAATTAGATAACGTATGGCTTTTTTTAGTAATTCGTTTTTTTTTTAATTTCCACCACAGTAGTTCCAAGACGAATCACTTAACTACACAGTTCTGTACATCTCAACACTAACTCAAATATCTTATATGAAAGCCTTAATGAATGAAATCAAGATATTTTGAAAGTAGATGTTTATAAGAGTATACTTTATAAATAATGTTCATGGTGAATATGCTTGGTATGTGAAGTATGGCGGTGTTATGTTCATAGCCTCGGTCGTGGATGTCTAGATCTAATGTGTGCTAATTAAGTGATAATTTCTTACTGTTTACGCAATAGATTTGTCACTATAAATAATAACATTATTATATTGGAAACAATAGATTTCATTAACGCGCTTTTAAGGAAAGTTTTGTTAATATTTCAATGTTCGGATGTGCTCAACAGTAGTATTTTCTTTAAAAACCACCTTAGGTTGATAAACAGTGTCAATGTGTGTATTCTTTCAATATAGCGATTGTGTTAAGTTAATATTCTTTTCTGATAAATTTTAATTAGAACTTTTATCATTTTCAACAAGAAAGATTGAAATTAGATGAAGAATTAAAGATGGCAACTGACGGCTGACGAAAAGAACTGCAGTCACCTAAGACCTATCGTTACTATTTTGAATGGGAATGTTTCTTCTCATTTCGAAGTTTATTCAATGTACAATTTAGAGAATATTTAACACTGGCAACTTTCAAACTCAGGTGAATATTCATTTGTATAAATCCTTGGACAATTATAACAACAACAACAACAACAACAACAAACCCAGGCAAGCAACGCTGATTCATTCCACCAAGCCGTATTGGAAAAGAGAGGTGGAATATGTTCCAAACCTTCTCCTTAAAAGGAGAGGAGGCCTTTAGACCAGCAGTGGGAGTTTACAGGCTGTTGTTGTTGATTGATTGATTTATATTTTTTATAATGATGTAATTTGGCTGAATGTTCTACGCTTTAAGACTATATTTCAACTAACCTAATTAGCGTAACAAAGTACACGCCTGTCACCGTTACACAAGTAATGTTTACGTAGGTCAATTCATATCATTCGACTCATTGCATGTTAATGAGGTTCAATGGAGTAAAATGTAATGTTTGAGTCATCGTCGATGCACCGTTGAACTTAGGTGAGATGCGGGTGACATGTTTATATTATATTTTTTAATTTACCCACACATTCGAATTGCGCAGTTTCATTATCAATGGAAGGTTCGAGAAAGGCTATATTGAGGTTGTCTTTCCAAACACTGGCTAGTTGGTGACCAACGTGAATACCAACATCATCATTACATACCTAGTATAAGAAAAAGTCGCTTACCGCTGTCCCTATGTTTGCTTATATATTTAAAATTACGCAACGGATTTGGATGCGGTTTTTTTAATAGATAGTTTGATTCGAGAGATAGGTTTTATATATAATAATACATAGACAACATAGTGAAGAAACAATGACAGTTTAAGAAGTTTTTAATATGATGCAGCAGATAACAAAGTTCTGTAAAATATTTAGTATCTGTATTGCACCCGTGCGAAGCCGGGACGGTCGCTAGTTTGTTTGTTTGATATATTTATTTTTTAGTTATTCTACCGCTAAATAACAGTACTCAGTATTGTTGTGTTCTGGTTTGAAGAATGAGTGAGCCAGTGTAACTACAGGCACACGGGACATAACATCTTAGTTCCATAAGGTTGATGGCGCATTGACGATGTAAGGAATACTTAATATTTCTTACAGCTTCATTGTCTATGGGTGATGGTGACCACATAATATCAGGTGACCCACATGCTCGTCCACAAACATATACCATAAAAAAATATGTAGGCGTCTGCCGTTTAGGTCAAGAATAATGTTATATTTTCAATTACTGCAACAGATTTTATTAATATTACATAATACACAAACATATATTTGTGTTTCGATTTTATATATCCATTGCATACATTTATGAATATATGATTAACATTAATAAGGCATTATATGTAAATACAATTTCATTTTGTTGTGCAATGACGTAAATAAATAAATACACATACTAAAGGTAAAAAAGGTAATCATTGTTTGCTCTGATGATGCTGATAATGAAAAAACTAGTTTCTGATTCACGCTAATGTTTAGCATATTTTATGTTGTATATTGGAATTGTTGTGTGTTGGCATTATTGATTTTTTTTTTATTTTAATTACCACGTACTTGTGTTAAGTGTCCACTGCAACTGCGTTATTCTTTTTGTTTATCGTGAGACAACAACAACAACAACAGCCTGTAAATTCCCACTGCTGGGCTAAAGGCCTCCTCTCCCTTTGAGGAGAAAGTTTGGAACATATTCCACCACGCTGTTTCAATGCGGGTTGGTGGAATACACATGTGGCAGAATTTCAATGAAATTTATCACATGCAGATTTCCTCACGATATTTTCCTTCACCGCTGAGCACGAGATGAATTATAAAGACAAATTAAGCACATGAATCAGCGGTGCTTGCCTGGCTTTGAACCCGCAATTATCGGTTAAGATGTACGCGTTCTAACCACTGGGTCATCTCGACTATCGTAAGACAAATAACACGTAATTTACAGTATTATTATAATACCTAATACATAAAGATTTCGTTATAGCACGCTCAGACGGTGCGTTGTTGATCAAAAGTTTCTCCATAAAACAAAATGACAATTTCCTTAGTGTATTTGCATATAAAATTAAATCAAATCATCCACATCCATAAAGTTATCACGATATGCTCTTTTTGAGAACATATTAATATAATATACAACATATATTGTACCATGAAATACATTACAGCGAATGATCGAAGCGATAAACATCGGCGCCAAATCTCACCGAGCTGATAATGACAAGTGCCACTCCAACGTAACCTTCGATATGTGGGCTAACGTGACATCAGGAAACAATGATATAAATATATACATACTTTTAAAATTATTGATCGAAAGTATATAAAGCGGATTTTGATTTTTATTGAGGGGAGGGGGGCATTGTGAAGCGGCAAGGCACCATTGGCAATACTGAAGTATGATTGCACAATGTTGCAATAAAGTAAAATAGATATAAAACCATTATTTCTCGCATTATTTCTCGAGTTACTGGCTGGCTAATCGGTTGTGATTAGGACCTCTTTATAAATTTAAAAAGAATATGGGTGGCACATATACTAAGAAATATTGACCATTCCTTAAATTACAATCATTTTCAACCTTGAGAATTAGGATGCTATATTGTCATGTACAAGGGATTTAGCATCTTATTTACACCGAGTCACTCATTATATAATACAAGCATAACAATACTAAGCGGTACTGACAAGCATCTGCATATATGATGAGTGGGAGGTATATACCCAGACGAGCTTGCATGAAGCCCTACAAGACAAGTGTTCTTTTTTTGGGAAGTATTCACTAAAAAAGTTAAGTACGCCTTACAAGAAGCAATGAAGAATTTAGCGTAAAGAATAGATCGAAAAATACACCAAACACTACACCCAAAATGTGTTCTCTAAGGCAGTCACATATGGCTGTGATATCACCAGCTTTATGATTTAGATCTGCTACATAGATTTCCTTAACGATTTCGTTGCTCATTCCCAATTTGAGTCCAGAAACGTCTGGCATATCTATAAGCCGGCCACTTCACAGTGAGACAGTGATATCGAACTATCTATAGCTACCGGCTCTTTATCAATGTAAGATATAAAATAATATTTTCAGCAGCTTATCTTTATAGAAGATTACGTCTAAGCTTATGCTACTGTATATGGTGGTATATAAATCTTATAATACCTCTAGAGTTATTATCAGTTTCCACCTTGATACCACGAATGAATTGAAGGCCGAGATGGCCCAGTGGTAAGAATGCGTGCAATGCGTTTTCGTGGAATGCACATGTGGCAGAATTTCGGCAAAATTTAGACACACGCAGGATTCCTCACGTTGTTTCCACCGCCGAGCACGAGATGAATTATAAACACAAATTAATGCACATATTTATAGTGGTGCTTGCCTGGGTTTGAACTCGCAATCATCGGTTAAGTTGCACGCGTTCTAACCACTGGGCCATCACAGATCAGATCGATGATCAGTCATGTAAAACAAATGGATACCATGGATTATTCAAGTTCTCGATCAGTGAGGTCATGTCAATTCAATGTCAAACTCGTATAATTATCTATACTACTCAAGTGATTAGAACGGTCTACTGATAAGAGAGCTTATTCAGAAAATATTTTAGACATGTATATACATTTTGATCTTCTATACTGATATTGTTTTGTATTTTAAAGTTTTAACACCAATTGGACATAAATCTATATTAATATTATAAATGTAAAAGTAACTCTGTATTGTCTGTCTTGTCACGTCGAAACCACTGAACCGAAATTGATGGAATTTGGTATGAAGCAAACTTGAACTCCAAGAATGGACCCAGGCTCTTTTTTGCCTGACACATGACAACCAACAGCCTAAATCACGAGCGACTACTATATACAAGGAAGTTTTTCTTGTAATACTTAAATGAAGAAATTGAAATATTTTTTTCTTAGTTCCGAATTTGTTCTTCTTTGATATTTCATATCTTTTATATTAGTTATGTCGTTTATATAAAGTAAATACATATAATATATCTTTAACAAACCGACGTGGCGGCTGTGCGGAAACAGCCGCTTTAGAAATTGACCGGAACAAATAGACAAACTGACAATGTTATTTTGCTATATATATTGTATTTACATACATATGTATTTAGTTAACAGACGTTTCAATTTCCTTTTATGTATAGATACGAATTCTATATAGACCTTATAATCTCGAGATAAAATATCATCAATAGCGATCTATTTCAGGTTGGCAATGTTTGACAAGCAAGCCAGTGCCAGTCTACTTCTAATCATGAGTCAGTAGTCGTTTATCGTTTTGGGCCATTGGCTCGTTCAACTGAAATCTACACATGATATAACTATTATATGAAAATAGTAATAATTGACTCTGGGACGGACTCAAGCCTGGGATATAACGACCCTTTTTTTTTTTTTTACGCTGGAAAAACGCTTTACGCGCTTCCCCCACGTGATGGAAAGTGGGGGGGTGTGTGGGACTCCCCGGTTTCCTGAACGCCTAGTGCGCTCAGGTCCACCGGGTTTACCCACTAAAAAACCAGCGGTACCCTCTCCGTCTTTCGGAGGGCGCCACGGGATCGCTTACGCATGCTACCGTGACGCCCTGACGGTCGGCCCGCCTATGCGGCCCTCCAATACCTAGAGGGGGTTTCCAGGGTACTGAGACCCCCCTGGTCCCTGCGGCGCCTATTGGGGCGGGAGGAGAAAGTGCGCGTAGCGCCTCTTCCTCCTCCCCGGTCTTCTACGGCGGAGCGGGTCTGCAGCGGCGTCCTCTTCCCGCTCCCGCTCCGCAGCTTCCTTCTGCGACATCACGCTTTCGCAGAAGGAGCGCATCTCCGACCAACACGTCTCGCTGCCGAGCATTTCATTGACGATGCTCGACAGCGAGAGGTCTCCGCCCATAGACGCCGCCAAGGAGTGCCTCTGAGGCCCCCACGCGGCACACTCACTCAGGGTGTGGTGCGCCGTGTCTACTGGCGCACCACACTCGTGGCAGGAGGGTGACACCTCCCGCCGCGCTATTCCGTGCAGGTACTTACCGAAGCATCCGTGCCCGGTAAGTACCTGCGTCATCCTGAAGGTGAGCGTGCCCTTCTTCCTCGCGACCCAACGACTCAAGTGGGGACGTATCGCCTCCACTGTCGCCAGGCCCGCCGTTGGTGACCCCAGGTCCTCCTGCCATCGGGCGATCAGGGCTTGCTGGGCTAGAGCCCTGATCCGCCCGACCTCCGCCGACCCTGGACGGACGCCGCGGTTCCTCGCCTCAACCCGGAACCGGTACACCTCCGCGAGCACCTCTGCCTGGAGCTCCCAGGGCGGATCGCCCGCGAGAAGTGTCGCCGCAGTCCACGACACCGTACGGTACCCTCTGACGCCTCTCACCGCTATGACCCTCTGCGGCTTCCGCAGAAGGGCCCGATTGTCAGCGGTGAGGGCGTCGATCCAGATCGGGGCACCGTACAGCGCCATCGACCTCACTACGCCGGAGTACAGACGCCGGCATAGCGATCCCGGCCCCCCCACATTCGGAAGGAGGCGGCCGAGAGCGGCGGCGGCGTTGATGAGCCTCGGGCCGAGGTGCACAAAGTGCTGCCCAAAGCTCCATCGACCGTCCAGGATGAGGCCCAGATACTTCATCTGGGCCTGTACCTTGATCACCGTCCCCCGGACGGTGATGCTCGCCCCTCGTGGGGGCGGGATATAACGACCCAACCCAACTACACACGGATACAAATATTTAAAAAAATACTACAGAATTTGTTTTTTTTATGACATCACCTTCAAAACTAATATCATCAGTATTTCTGTACTATATTGTCCATGTGTAATATACAAAAACATAGAATCACTCTATCTATTAAAATCCGTTTTGTAATATCAAGGATCTAAGCATACCTACTTAGGGACAGACAACGGTAAGCGACTATGTTTTATACTATGTAATGATGGTGATATACGAAACGAGACTGAGTTACGCAAACTTGTTAGATTAAACTAAATGGTAGTGTCGATACCGTTCATTAAACAAAAAAAAAAACAATATTTAAAAATATAATTGCAATGAAAGATAAAATTATAGCCTATAGAGATAAAAGATAATAAAACCAATTTTTGTTACATTTAGCGTTTTTGTTAAAAATATTAATGGTCCTTCCATCGTACAAATATACACTTAAAGATATAATGGTACGCTGTTAAAAATATGCATAGTACATAAATAGTATATAAAAGTTTGAATACTTAGTTTAAGGGGACTACATGAGCTAAATGCAAGTTTTAAAATGCCAAAAAGGATATAATCCAATGCAATAAACGAAATGAAAAAAATATATGTTAATCTTCAGGATAGATGCTAGTTATTAATTGTGCTGAAAACATGATGTAATTAATTTGGTACGATAGAAAAAAATCGCAAAGTTACCTCTAAAAAAGTCTTTTTTTGTTTTTTAACTACACTTATATACCTTCAATAATTTTGGTCTTTTGTCAGATTATTCTACAAACAATATACTAAAAATTTATTATCTTAATTATTTAGTAAAATCAATAGATTTTTTTTAAATCAGATTTTCTTATTTTCGACCAAAATGCGTAAGCATGTGTGCGTGAGCGCCTCGTACAGACACTGCCGGCCGAGGCCTGTTGCTATACAGACGTGTCGCTCTTTTCACCGCATCGTTGCGAATAAAATCTCGTAGATTTTATTTTTGTGTAATTTTAATTGTAAATTAATTGTCGAATATTATTCTTTTATGTAAATAAATATATTAAGTTAAAATAGTCTAGTTGTAGTTAGCCATTTATTTTTTTGTTAAGTTATTTTTTATAAAGTTTAATTTTGTAAACATGGGAAATAAAGTACAATCTGTGAAGAAAACTAAAAAACGTTCATATAAATTAAAAAGCCGAACATATGAAAGATAATATGAAAAGGTAAGAGTATTTAATTAGTAAACATATATATATATATATATATATATATATATATATATATTATAAATAATGATTATTGGAAACATTTATTAAAAACAATGCAATTAGTTCGCATAGAATCAGATTTTTCGACAGATTTCTTACAGTCACTATGGAGTATTTGGTCAATGCAAGCAAGTCCAAGAAGAATGTGCGGGTTCGATCCCCGCACTCTGAACTAAAATTTTATTATTTTTCAAGGACTATATTTAAAAATATATATATATTTTGTAATTATTAAAATTTAATTCCTAACAACTATGCATTTATTTTTTCAGAATTAAGAAAATCGAAAAAAAATAACACGGAAGCTATGTCTATTACGTTAGAGATTAATTTTATCAATTTTGTTTATAATAGGAAATATAGTTATGTATGGCTTAAATTTAATAATAAAAAAATAAATAAATACAAATTAGCCCATCACAAGAATATTTAGTGGTGCTTGCCTGGGTTTGAACCCGCAATAAGATGCGCGCGTTCTACCCACTGGGCCATCTTGAAATATGTAATTGTTGTGAACCAAAGAACTAAAATATTTAGAAGTGTCATATACGTAATTCAATATTTTTTAAAGATTGGAAATAGTATCAATTGAAAAATTTTAGCTCGTAGCTTCAGTGAAAGTGGGTGAAATATTGATTGCAAGTATCCAAGATATTTTAATAACGAATGACGCAGAACGAATCATTAAAAAAAATATTTTAATAAAAAATTGAAACGAAATTTATTTGTTTTTTTGTTAAACCAAAAATAAATAAAAATATTTGAATTCAATTGAATCAGTTTTATTTCAAATATCAGTCAAAAACAATACAAATAATTCTAATATCCAAACTATTTTTATGAGATTTATGACTAAACCCACTGTGATTGACCGAGTTAACCAATAATTCTACTAAACCGACTTGACGATATTATTTTTATAGTAACTTTTTGATGCTGACTTTTTTAACTTAATTTTTTTTCTTTGTGTACCGATATTAGTAAAACGAACAAACTCTACGCTTTTTGTCAGTGTACAAATTACGAACAGTTCCAATTTTATTTAATAAATCGCTTAACAAACTTACAAAATTTAAAAATAGGTACGATTTGATATTTAGTATTACAACTAATTGAATTGATACAGTAAAAATTAAAGAAAAAAATGTTTAAATTAACTATTTTTTGTACATAAAATAATAATAATTTAAGTTTAATTAATTCAGTTCAATTTTATCATAATTTTTTAAATGACACAAAGAAATTAAAATAATTCTGTTGTCCTGTCTATTTTTCTGAAATCTATGATTGATAGAATTGATAGAATTGACTTCGCTTCGCTTTCGCTCGGCGCGGCGCGCGGCGGTTCGGCGCCATCTATTGGAATATTGAGGCGTAACCTCGCCGCCTCGCTAAGCGTAGTGCGCGGGGGGACATGCCGTTTTTGTCGTTAGTGTAAGTGTGTGCGCGTGATTCTCAAGGGCAATTAGCTCCTGTAGTCCCCTTAAGCTAACGGCGTTCGGGTGATTATTTTCTGCAACAGTTTGTCTTTCGACACAGGCCTCCTCCAAAGATTTCCACTTTTCTCTGTCCCTTGCAACTCTGATCCATTCCTTACCAGCCTTTTTCAGATCATCTTCCCATTCTTTTTGTTTGTCCAACTTTGCTTCTTTGCCTCCGATGTAAACATTTAAAAAATGTTTAGCTTAGAATAATTACGTATATAAAACGTTTAGATATAATTAGATTAAGTTATAGTAAAGTAATGTTTTGGAGGATGGAGGCGTCTTAAGCATTTATACTGTATTTTTTTCAACAACAACAACAACAGCCTGTAAATTTCCAATGCTGGGCTAAAGGCCTCCTCTCCCTTTGAGGAGAAGGTTTGGAACATATTCCACCACGCAATTCCAATGCGGGTTGGGTGAATGCACATGTGGCAGAATTTCTATGAAATTTGTCACATTCAGGTTTCCTCACGATGTTTTCCTTCACTGCTGAGCACGAGATGAATTATAAAGACAAATTAAGCACATGTAACAGCGGTGCTTGCGTGGATTTGAACCCGCAATCATCGGTTAAGATGCACGCGTTCTAACCACTGAGCTATCTCGACTCTATATGTTATTCGGTTACGTAATAATTCATTATAAAAATAATACTTACCAATGTCATAGTAACCGAACGAATTTTAATCTCGTATCATTTTTATTGCTCTGGCAATATATTATAATATTCGTGTAGGTAAAATGATAATGGCCGGTCCGAGTCATTATCACTATATATTTACACAATACGATAACATAACTGTATAATTGTGACTCTCGAAGTTTTATACACACAATTATGTACTTAAAATCAGTTTTATACACATTGGTTATTTTATAGACTTCATTTTATGGAGCGTAGTTTATTTTATACAAGATATATATTTTTTACAGCTAGCTTATTTTGCTATTGTTGTAAATCTTTATATAAATGTATCTGTGACCGCGACTATTGTGCTTTTATATGTAACAAAAAAGGGATTGGTGTAGGCTAAGTTACTCCTTATTACATCATCTTTCTGTCAGTGAAATTTTCGTCAAAATTGGTCCAGCCGTTCCATAGATTAGCCGAAACAAACAGACAGACAGCCAAACATTTAATATATATGCTATTTTGGTATATGTAACACGTGTAATGTATATATTTAGTAAATAGCGGTTATTCTTATATTATACACATAAATAACAGAAGAACATATTAATTACTTAAATAAAAAGTTTTATAACATATTTTCAAATTTGAATTTGGAATTTATTAGTAACGAAATACTGTATAGTCTGTCCCAACCACGAGACGACAAAAGAAAAATAAAAATTTTTGACATCGAAGCGACACGATATCATTGGAGCTTAAAAATAAAATAATTCACTATGGATTTGCGAAAAAACAACTGTTATTATTGGAACTTTGGAATTAAAATTAAAATTGATATAAGTAGTTAGATGGATTATTGTTGCATTATAAATAGAGATATATTAGTCAAGAATTGTTATTACAATATAACTGAGTTATTGCCAATTTACTTGGAATACCGTAATTCAAGGCTTGTTTATCTTCATATATTTCGACGATCAGATATACATTGCTTATACATCTATTATAAATGTCTTAAATGTATGCATGTGAAGTACTATTCATTATAATCCCTTAAAAAAAAAAACCCTAACGATCAAAAAGGACGTATCCTACGTAGTGTAGGACGTCCTCGGGCACGGTGGAATGATGATTTACGAAAGGCGTGCCATTGAAGAGGCCTATTTCCAGCAGTGGACGAAAATGAGTTGATGATGGTGATGAACGATCAAAAAACTTACTTTTGTAATGTAAAATTACCTTGAAATATTATACGATTTTTATAAAACAAAATTGTCAAATGCTCATAAAAATTACTGCACAAATTTACAGACGTAAAACTGTAGTTATTTTACAGGAAGAAACAGTTTTATCCAATGACTTGATTAAACTAAACTCCAATGCATTTAGGAATTGAGTTGGACAGCTCGGGTTACATTTTTTTTTTAAATATACGTAGGCGGACAGACAAATTGACCAGCAAATGGTAATTGGTCCCAACCATAGACATTAGTGGTTTAAGAAATATTAAACCTTCCTTGCATCGCCAATGCGCCACCAACCTTGGCCTTTTTGTTAAACACCTTTACTTTACAAATGTTTACTTATTTCTATTTACTTTGAATAAATAGTAAAATACAGGTATATAAAATACTATTGTCATGAATAATACTAAAAATATATATAAATATTGATAGTGTGGAAGCGTCTTTAACATCAAGTTTTTAAACAAATTAAAAAAAGAAAACTCGAAAAAACAGCACTTTTATCATTTCAAAACCTAATAACTAATAATTAAGATTAATATAAAACTAAATAACTTCCGACAAGTAACGAGTTGGCGCGTTAGTTCTAATAGTCTTGTAACCATATATTCCTGAAGAATACTTCAAAAATTGGCAAGCAGCTCGCTATTTTTAACCAACTTCTACAAAAAGGAGGTTACCAGTTCGACATGTATGCATGTAATATTGATATAAATGAAGAATATTTGAGTATGTAAGTAAGTTGAAACAAAGCACAGGATCGATGCGATAATGTTTAACGCTGAGGAAAATCATTTAGCATAAATGTGTGTGTGTTGTTACGCTGATTACGTCTGAACTGCATACAGTCCTGGGTATGAGTATGGAAGAAGACGTGGCTTCAGATAAACCATTTTTTTATACTCTGTGATTCTTAAGCGGCGGTCCGCTGACTGGAAGCACCCGAAGTGGTCCATGATGTTAGAAAAATGTTTAGTGACACAAAGTCACGTGGCGCCAGAAGCGCTGACGTGTGACGTAGCGGACAACAAACAACAACAATAACAACAACAGCCTGTATATTACCCAGTGTTGGGCTAAAGCCTCCTATCTCTTTGAGGAGAAGGTTTGGAATATATTTTACCACGCTGTTTCAATGCGGCTTGGTGGAATACACATGTGGCGGAATTTCTATGAAATTGTACACATGCAGGTTTCCTCACTTTTTTTTTGAACCCGCTATCATCGGTTAAGATGCACGTATTCTAACCACTGGGCCATCTGGCTGTTACGCGTAGCGGACATTACACTGAAAACCAAAAGTCCTTCTTCCCTGAAAGACATACTTACATAACTCGCGGGCAAAGCCACGGGCGTTAACTAGTTTTTTAATAAATATTTATGTACGTATGAACTAAATAAGCTGCCAGTTTAAAGCCAAATGTTTCTCATATTATAAACCTATTTTGGGAAATAAACATCGTTATGCTCACACGGTTGGGAATATAAGTACGAATATCTATAATGTTGGTTGGTTTATGATTTTAATTCGGCGAATTTACATTTATTTCGGCGAACATTTGAAATAGGTTGACAGTATGTAAACGGTATATTATCGTTAAAGTGATGTTAACAACATTGGCTCAATATCAGACATATATACTAAAACAGAATCTACATACTTACATACATATATACAACTGCAAATAAATTAAATATTTGTATTTTTTGTTATTTATACCTGATCACAATGATATTCTAATAAACAGATATGTTATACCCATACTAATCAACAGAAAAAAGTGTTCCGCGCCGGGGAGTCCGGGGACCGTTTATTTTACATTTCGTTACAAGTAAAAAGGATAGCTTGATAAAAACAATAAGTAAAAGGGATAACTAGATGTTTTAATTACGCAAAACGTACTACTAAATAATTATAATGTATTATAACGTATTACTGGCATAATTATGATGAAAACGACTAAAGGCAAACGTGCCAATTAGGACGTTTTCTAGTCTTCACTTTTTGCGCGTTAATAACATATCTGTTTACTAGAACATCTTTGCCTGATGACAAGAACTTGCCTGGTACTGAATGCTAACTTACTACAACAATTAACAACAAGAGCCTGTAAATTTCCCACCGCTGGGCTAAGGCCTCTCCCCTCAAGGAGAAGGTTTGCATCATATTCCATTCCAGCTGAAAAAAAAATCCACGCAAACCGATTTATGCTCGTACGTTCGTTTTTGTTTCTATCGAAATATTCGTCCTTTTCTTCTCTTATTTCTTTTCCCGTAAGTAAAACCCGGTCGTATCGAATTGCGATCCCATTGGATGTAGTTGTATGTGTGTGTCTATGCACACTTAAGTATTACACCTTTGCAATATACTCTCCATCAATAATAACCTTGACCGAAATAATAGAACAGCATCATCATCTTTATATCGAAGTCGGCAAAATATATAATTACACATATTAAGCAATTGTTTTTATTAAAAAAACACATTAAGCTTTGATACGCAGCTACGTTATAAGGTTAACAGTAATTGAATCTACGGTGGCAAAGGTTGTGATAACTCTACGAATTGATAAAAACTAATATTAAGAGATATGCCACGTTTATGAGTTACTAGAAATCGTCGGCAGATATTATTGTATATGTTAACTGATAATTGTAACTAACGTATTTTTAATATAATATATTATATGCTATGTATGTATCATAGGAGCTGAGATGATTTCGGGTTCAAACCCAGGCAAGCATATGCACATGTGCATTCCACCAACCCGCATTGGAACAGCGTAGTGGATATGTTCCGAAACCCCTTCCTTAATGGAAGAGGAAGACGTAGCCCAGCTGTAGGAAATTTACAGGCTGTTTCATTACTCTTTACTTATGTATCATAGATTTTTTTTTAGTGATTTTCGATTGAAATGATTGACCAGCTTTTATAAAGCCAGGATCGGACCAAAAAACGGCAATTGGTTTTTGTGAGACTAGTCAGAAGGAGAAAAAAGCTCTTTATTTGGATATCGGCAGTATAGTATGTCATCCAGTATAATCTCTCGTAGAAAGACTATTTAGCGTGAGATTACTTATTACAAAGGTTACTTAGCGTATATGAACCGACGCATAACTTGTACCCCTCGTTGCAAGCATATGCGAGCCATATGGTCTAATCTATAATTAGGATAAATGTCGCACATGGAAATGCCTTTTATAGTAATAATAATATATTTTTATTTCATATTGTAATAGAACTTTTTTTATGTAGTATGTATTACTACATAAAAAAAAGTTTATATTTATTATTAGGAAATTATGGTATATTGATGGCAAGTGGTCACAATTATAGACACTGGCGCTATTAACCTTCAAATCGAAACAAAACAATTCCAGGTATAGTGTTGTTATATGGTAGAATACTTAATATGTTTATAATGCAAGGTGCGAAAAAATACTAAAGTGGTGTCATTGACCTTTCTAGCTATTTGTGTATCATAAAAATTAGCATGGCGGATTAGCCTACAAAACTTCTCGAAATGAAAAAGGACTTTAGCCAAGTAGTAAGATATTTACAGGTTTTATGGATGTTTCAAGCTGCTATAGATTATGTAATTAATCACATTATTACCTTTTTTATTCCTAACTTTTTTTAATTACAGATTAAAATATTATTACGTTAAAGTTAGTTCTATAGTATCTACTTTCTATATTAGTATTTAGTATATCTTATCTTTACCATACATTTAGGATTTTGGGTATTTGATTATATCGAACCGTGGTCCGTTGTACTTTAAATAATAGTTTTTTTCTTTATTTAGCTAATTGTATTTGAAAATTGGTTTTGTATATAAACTTTTTGTTTAATGTAAGGCTTTAATTAATTATAATATATTTGATAATAAAAACCTTTAAAAAAGGAAAGGAAAGTAACCTGTAAATTACCCACTGCTGGGCTTAGCACTCCTCTTCCATTAAGGAGAGGGTTTGAAACATATTCTACCACGCTGTTCCAATGCGGGTTGGTGGAATGCACATGTGGCAGAATTTCGATGAAATTAGACACATGCAGGTTTCCTCACGATTTTTCTTTCACCGCCGAGCACGAGATAAATTATAAACGCAAATAAAGCACATCATACAGTAGTGTTTGCCTGGGTTTAAACCCGAAATCATCGGTTAACCATCTTCAAACCACTCTTTTCAATTCAATAGCCTAATAACGCCATCTATTATTTAACTAGGGAATCATATGTATACAAACGCATCCATCGACGTGACACTACCGGACATGACATCCACAAGGACAAGACATCCAAAGGACTGGACTACCCAAACATAGACGAAGACACCACTGGATCCACGGACCCTGACCTACCGGGTCAAAACTAAATGACGCGGTAGCCGAGGCTACTGAGGAAAAATAGCCCGGGTAGGGATGGTAACCTAAAGCCTAGCCTAGGCCAGGCAGGAAGACCCATCGTTCGTTATCCATCGACGTGTCAAACGTCTAGTTCCGTTGGGCACGTAATTTCCTATGAATAGCGCTTCATTTACAAATGTGCTTATGACGTTTATCAAAGTTGACACATGAGGTAAACGCTACTAAAATATAATCATATAATTCTGGATTATCCCCTTGCTCATAATATCATAAAGTTACCTGTTTTATTGTAATTTACATTGTGTAATTTTTAAGCATGTCACTATTACGTTCACGTTTGTGAAAATTGTATATCCTTGTAATTTGCTCATCACTATATTTCAACAATCAAAATCCAACTAAACCTACTTTATGTAAAGTACGCTCTTACGAGCATTTTAATTAGATTAGTACATAATAATTATTCATATATGTATATGAATCATTATTATATATAATGGAATATAACATATTCCATTTCGAAGTATGTACTTCGAAATGGAATATGTTCCAAAAACCCGCCCCTTAATGGAAGAGGTGCCCTAATCTCAGCAGTGGGAAATGTACAGGCTGTTACTTTGCTTTAAACTTCGAAATAACATTTAGTTAGTTGTATTTTTTTCTTTAACTGAATGATATGAAGGAAAAAATAAGCTTTTAAAATTTAATTAGTAACCTTCGTTTTAATTATATTTATATGTATATATATTTACACTAACATTATTCGAAAATAAATATGACCAAAAAAAAATTAAAAATTTCTTGCGTAGCAAAAAAATCCGAATTATTTTATATTACCTTTCGAAACCTAACACTACATTTTTGAATTTATCTTTAATATAGTGACATACTTAATCACATTTATTGGTATAATGTATAAAGAAAATTTATTTTGTTAAAAAGACAACCCAAAATCAAAAAATAAATTAACACCATGCTAATACTTTTATCTTCATGACGTTCATTTAGATTCCCAATGTGTCCTATGATCTAAACTTAAATTTTAGTATAATCTATAACACATTATTTGACGTCTTTTGATTTGACTATTGAATAATCTTGATCATTTTAGAGGACTTGACAGGATTTGGGGGACAACAGCATCGTTGTAGGGTTACAGAAGTAACGAGTCTATGTTTGTTCCTTATACAGATAGCGTGATACCTCGGATGTAGAATCTCGTAGATAAGACATCGATTGATACAATGAAACGCTTTATTCGTTGATCAAAGGGCGCTATATGCACCGTGCATTGACCTTAATTCACAAATGTGATCGAGTCTACCCTCTTTTAACTCAATATCTCTTTTTTTCCATAGGTAGGTTATTTTTTTTTTTAATAAATTTGAGACAACATCTCATACATTACTCTGATCCCAATGTAAGTAGCTAAAGCACTTTTATGATGGAAAATCAGAAGTAACGACGGTACCACAAACACCCAGACCCAACACAACATAGAAAACTCTAAATCTACATCAACTCTGCCTGGAATCGAACCCGGGACCTCGAAGTGGCGTACCCATGAAAACCGGTGTACACACTCATCAAAAGTAAAGGAAAGATAGAAAGGCCTGGAAAAATGTACCCTCTTCTGTTAAGCCCATAGACGTAGGAAATGTAAGAAACATTGATCATTCAACATATCAGCGATGCGCCACCATTCTTGGGAACTCGGATGTTAATTCTTTTTATTGATACCCATAAAGATAGATATAATATATATACTAGCGACCCGCTCGGTTTCGCATGGGTACAATACTATACTAAATATACTACAGAATTTGTCTATTTACGACATCACATTAGAAACTTCTAAAATTATCCGTGATTCTTAACTATATTGTCCATTATATACAAAAACCTTTCTCTCGAATCATTCCATCGATTAAAAAAAACCGCATCAAAATCCTTTGTGTACTTTTAAAGATCTAAGACACAAACAGACAGCGGTAAGCGACTTTGTTTTATACTATGTAATGATAATATCCTGACGTAATCTAGTTAGTGTGAAATTAGTTGTATCCCTTCCAGAGTGGGTCGACTGGTTTTAATCAAACGTAAGGTTATGATTCTGCGTAAACCAGACTATTAATACTTCATCGAATGTGCCATTTCCATTGAGTTATGTTAATCGTTTGCTTATATAGCTTTTCATTACGTACGTTTCATCACGGTTCTGAAGGCAAATATCGTCAGGAAACCTGCATGCGCTAGAACTCTAACATAATATATGGTCTAAATTGAGCAAACCCAATAATAGACCGGAGTGGCTTGTTTATATCTAGATTTTACCTAGATTTTTCATATATTTTTTATAATATTACGCCAATTAAAATAAAAATTACCTTGAAAAAATGGAGCTGAGATGGCCCAGTAGTTAGAACGCGTGATCATAACAGATGATTGCGAGTTCAAACCGCACAGCTCCGCTATATGTATGTGCTTAATTTGTGTTTATAATTCATCTCGTGCTCGGCGGTGAAGGAAAACATAGTGAGGAAACTTGCATGTGTCTAATTTCATCGAAATTCTGCCACATGTGCATTTCACCAACCCGCATTGGAACAGCCTGGTGGAATATGTTCCAAACCCTCTCCTTAATGGAAGAGGAGGCCTTATTTTAGCCGTGGGAAATTTGCAAGCTGTTACTTTACTTTATTTTACTTTTTACTTTTGAAAAAATATTCCACGGACAGAAAAGATCCGGTTATTTCGTTATATGTATAGAAATATTGATACATTGCCAAATCTATTTAAATAACAATAAATATTGTTTGTGTACGTGATGTCCGCTGTTAGCGTGATATGCGTGAAGTAATGTACGCATGATATTGATTGATACATCTCGTTAACTAATCCTATTTGACAGGAAATATATTGCTCTCTTTCTTTCGTGCCAACCGTGATAGAGAGAGCAGATATAAAACAATCTCGACACTATTATATTGAAGGCAACTTCTCGAACTGAGATAGGTAAATGGTTAGAAGATTATAATTTTAACCAATAATTACGTTCATTCATTCATTCTACAATCATAGAAGAATAAATGAAATGAAATTCCTTAGATTGCCCTGGAAATATAAATTATGAAATAATATTGTTTTGTAAATTCAACTTTATAGTATATTTTAAATATGTCTGTCCGGAGAATCTAAAACAAAATACCCAATTATATGAACGGAAGATGTACGAATGAATGAACGGCTGTATATCATTCAAGTCGCTAACGACGTCGCTCAGTATAAAGGCAAGGTTGTTAATTGAATGGCTAATTAAGTAAGTCGCCTATGGCATATGCATACGCATGCATGCATATGTACAGATCCCTCTTTCCCATTGGGTACATTGGGCGAATGCCCAGGGCCCTGCGATCGATAGGACCTCCTCAAAACCTAATAAAAATAAATCTATTACCTTGTTTATCTAGTTACAAGGGCCCCCATTATAATAATATTCCCAGGGCCTCCAACAGGCTAAAGACGATTCTGCATGGGTATCACCAATAAATAACATTGAAACAGCATTATGTAAGCCACCTTCTTATATAGTAGAAGACCAAATAATTTACTCTTTCTTCTTCTTCTTTGTTGAAATAGCGGATTCTTTGTTGTAATAAATAAATAAATATGAGACAACATCACATACAATCTCTGATCCCAATGTAAGTAGCTGAAGCACTTGTGTTATGGAAATCAGAAGTAAGGTAAACAGTACCAACAAACACTCAGACCCAAGACAACATATAAAACTAATGGTAATCTACATCGACTCGGCCAGGAATCGAACCCGGGACCTCAGAGTGGCGTACCCATGAAAACCGGTGTACAAACCACCCGACCATGGAGGTCGTCATAATAATCGTAATAGCGTTACTTATTTCCGCTTGTGTTTCTTATATATACACTGTATTCCACAATACACTGATCTGATATTCGCGGTAAGTTTAGAGTTACTGTCTGTGGTTAATATGTGGTTTTCCATAGTTTTTTTTTAAGAAAAAATAGAACTAATCAATATTATAAATGTGAAAGCGATTCTGTCTGTCTGTCTATCTGTCTGACTGTCGCTCTTTCACGACCAAACCGCTGAACCAAATGTCGTGAAATTTCTAGTTCTACTCTACTCCACTTGGTGGTAGGGCTTTGTTGCAAGCCCGTCTGGGTAGGCACCACCCACTCATCAGTTATTCTACCGCCAAATAACAGTACTCAGTATTGTTGTGTTCCGGTCTGAAGGGTGAGTGAGCCAGTGTAACTACAGGCACAAGGGACATAACATCTCAGTTCCCAAGGTTGGTGGCACATTGACGATGTAAAGAATAGTTAATATTTCTTACAGCGTCATTGTCTATGGGAGTTGGTACTTACCATCAGGTATGCATATGCTCGTCCGCCAACCTATACCATAAAAAAGGACAGTCATATTTTTTTGCCTGATACGTGACAACCAACCGGGCTACTAGTACATAATTATATATCTTAATATGTATGTGGCTTGAATTGGTTTTACTTGATCGTCTAGTTATTTTATTAACTCTTACTATGTGGGTAGACGATAGACATATGCTTATTAAACGTAGACATATTAAAACATACAGGTTGCCATAGAACATATGATAGTGGAAGTGTCACTAAGGACACCTACACGTCGCGACTTGGAAACTTCGTTAATCTATGTAAAGTACAACCTAGCAAAGTGCGTAAAATATTTGCTTGGTATAGCCATATTCTAAAAGAATAATATATAATTTTTTTTACGAAGATTATTCTGTAATAAAAAGTTACTATGGTAATTATTTATTGAATGGTAACACAGACACTTTTACCATAGCTACAAGTTCACACACAGTAACAGCCTGTAAATTACCCACAGCTGGGCTAATGCCTCCTCTTCCATTAAAGAGAGGGTTTGAAGCATATTCCACCACGCTGTTCCAATGCGGGTTGATGGAATGCACGTGTGGCAGAATTTCGATGAAATTAGACACATGCAGGTTTACTCATTATGTTTTCCTTTACCGCCGAGCACGAGATGAATTATAAACACAAATTAAGCACATATATATAGTGGTGCTTACCTGGATTTGAACCCGAAATCATCGATTAAGATCGCGTTCTAACCACTGTGCTATCTCAGCTCTTTACTTTTAAGTTCACCACAGATACAAAAAGATTATAAGTATTATACAATTCTTTAATAAAAAACAATCAGTCCTACTAGGACTAGTTGAATAAAGTAATTAGGTTAAGTACACGGTCTTTAAGCAGAATTAAAGTCAACTTTATGTATTAACGATAACCCTATTTTATTATGTTCATTTTCGACTCAAATTTAAATTGTAATTATTTAAATTTGCGAGTAGTAAATAAAAAAATATATATTATTTATCCTAATAATTATTTTTATGTAATTATTAATAAATAGATTCATTACTTTATGGTTGTTAAATATTTACATGCAGTTCAAAACTATTTTAAATAAACCCGAAGTATAGAAATGCGTGTGTACTCAACACACACATTCTTGACCCTTGCAGATACGAATTATTATTATTGTGACACATGCTCAATACCATTTCTAATTTCCTCTGTCATCTTAAAGTATGTACATAGGTAATTAAATATTGTTGTATTTATAATTAGTCCTCGCTCTCAAGAATTGTTGTAAAACAATTATCCTTCGAGATTTTTTTATTGAATCACAATTTATAAGGAAAATATCAATTATTTGCATTCGCCTAGAAATCTTCGTATTGTACTATTGCTTATTATGAATTAAAGGAAAACAATGTAACGCGGTCAATAATATTAACAGATTAAAAATTCGACAGACTAAAAATATACAGAAATCATTTAAAAAATAAGTTAATCTATTCATTACCACCTAACGTTTCACAGAGATTATATTTTTATTATCTGTACTTTTTCGTACCATACAAATGACAGGTATAAAAGTATACACTCGTGAAGACGCGCCCCTCCACATTCAATTGTTATCGATTTGCATTAGTGTGAGTAACTTTCGTGCTTACGAGATGATTTTAGTGTGCATGAAACGACAAGAGGAAAGATAACAAAACCATACAAATTAGATTATATATGTAAAGTTTCATTTTATTAAAAAAATATAAATTTAATTTTGTTACTGAATAGATGCATATATTTTCGTTTAGAATAGTATATGTTAATAATATTGATATTGCGCTACTTGGGGTCTTAAAGTATAGTTACATAAGCTCTAACCTTCCATAAAAAACAATATTTTACGTAAAAAGTATACATAGATATTTAATTTAGTTTCTCTTTCAAAGCATAAAAACTCTTTAGACTTATAAAATGTTTAACACATTGATATAGTTATAAAATAAAAATATTCCTAATTTTAAAAAATGATAGGAGATCTTGTTACCAATTTGATATACATATATATTTTTTAATTTATCTAATATATCGTAGGAAGGAGATAATTTAAAAGATAACGACGATACCAAATCGTAAATAGTATCAGTTTTAGTTATATTACGATATAATATGTATATAAAAAAAATCACAGATAATCATAAACCTAATATTTTCATATTTATACTAATATCATAAATGCGAAAGGATCTTTCCCTCACAACCCCTCTGCAGTGTGACTAAGAAAAATATAGATGTCTCTTTCGTACGGAGGCTGTAACATCTAATTATTATATTGTAGGAAAGTGATAAATATATTTACATGATGCCTATTGAAAACAGAATGCTATGGTGTACTTGAATACGGGGTCTCTTTGACCATCTACCGCACTTAAGAGAAATGAAAAATTCGATCCCATCGAGTTACATTTCTTAAACGTTACGGGATCTAATAAGCCCCGTATAGTTATTATGATAAATTAGATAGATTGTCATACGAGGTCTTAAACACCACCTACCGCCGGAATAAAAAAATAAAAACAATTATGCCGTTGCCAACATGTTAAACCGCTGATCCAATTTAGATGAAGTTATGTAGATAGTTTGAGTCTCAGGGAAAAGCATATTTCTTTTAACTCACCGCTCTACAGGCTATAATGGGGATGACGGATTATGTGCTGTAGCTAGTTTTATTTTTTTGACCTAAAACCGATTCTAATGTATAATTTATTTATTTTTTGAAACAACTGTTATCTGAATAAAATATAAAACTCTTCATGAGAAGTACCAAGCAAACGTGATAATATAAGGGCTCCGTAATAAGCTTAAAGCTACGACAGCACGTCACGCGTAAGCTACACTATATAATTACATTACAAATCGAATAAATTCTCTTTCAAATTGTGTAAAATCACTAATTTAGTGATAACAAAGCGTTTACATATAATATGGAATAAATCAACGTCGTTATTTATTTGACACTTTTTTATAATTTTTTTTTTCAAAATTGCGATATGCGAATTAAACGATCTTGATGTAAATTATTCAACATCAAATACGTTTATTAATTTAATGTAGGTAGTCTTAAAAAAAATAATTTAATTTAATGTAGGTTTTCGCTAATCGTGAATATACTTTTAACATATTTGATTTTAGATAATTAACTCATATTTGTCTAAAATTACGCTCAACTATGAACTTATATTTTAAAAAAATACATTCTAAAAAAAATTAAATTATTATTACTTACCAAAAATAAAAGGCAGATGACCTATTGAAAAACAACAATAAATGCACAAACTGTTCTGATAAGTCACTAAATTTAGTATAATTGTAGTTCTGTAGACGTAATAATTATTTTTTTTTAATTATGTAATGACGATATTGCGCGCACGGACTCAGCAATGGACGCGCTCGGCGTTCGCGCCGGATTTTGGAACACTGGCCAAATAATTTGAAATGACCTGCGTCGCTGTCAAGCATTTGTTAGTGAGCGCTATTTGTGATTACCGCCTATTTATTTGTTATTATGAAACAAATAAAAAATCATGTTTAAATAATTAAGTATATTTCCATAAAATATTGGTGGAATTTATTTGATAATCACAAAAGTTGAGTTATGAAAATATAGATCAATAAAAAACAACTCGATTAAAATATTTTTGCTTTTTACAAAATGAATTATTTTATTCATTGTTTAAAAGTAAATATATGTGGTAATTTTTTATATACTTTGTAAAAAAATCAAATTTAAGGAATAATATAAGTTTACTCATGGTACTTTTATTAACATTAAAAAAAACATGAAATGAATATTTATTTTATTTTTTATTAACATTACTTATTACATGTATTTTTATGCAGTCATTTTATATGTTGTACTAAGTTTGAATTAATCTTTTTTACAATATATCGGATTAAATTTTTTTGTCATACATAGGCATAAATTAAAAAAATAACTCGGCACAAACACATTGACAGATCTGTGGAGTCAAAACACATTACGATTCAGATCGGATTATTTTAAAAATAAACAGTCGCTCTTGACCGTGAAATATATTTGGGTAAAGCGATTCAGCACAATTTAATATCTACATCATAAATAATCTTGCAAATCGCGTGGGTAGTTGCATAATACATATTTTCTCGTTTTAAAATATTGACATGATAATATTCGAAGATCTTCAGCTTATTGATTACAGCTTACTAGTAACAATAGGTATTGTTAATGAAAGACAATCATAAGGCAAGGCCTATTATAAATAGCTGACTCAAAATATAACTAGACTTTGCGATACGTGGAAAAATTGTTTTTTTGTCGATTTATGTGTATTGCGAATTTTAACCTATAGATTGCCTGTCCAAAAGATTATTCTTATTATGTAATGGCATGTAATCCAGAACATTATATTGTTGGAATAAATAAGCAACATCTGCGTCAAGTCACAAAACTTCCCTTTAAAAAAAAAGGTGGGAGATTCGTGGTTGACACATTGAGATCGCGAATATAATTATTACGGTGTAATGTGATTATTGATGGTTATTTTTGTTGTAGACTTGATGTTTTACTTTTGTGGTGGTGATTGTTATTGTAAATTAAAGATTGTTTTAGAGGTAAACCTACTTCCTACTTCTGTTTCTAAAAATGTTATAAAAATATGCTAGGTGACCTAAATATATGATTTTTCTTTATACCCTATATTTTTTCGCCTGTCCGATGTATATATCTTTTCATATACAAAAAAATATTTATACGTGAGGAACAATGATAACTTGATTCTATAGTCATTGCTTTACTTACTCATATAAAAATTCACGCACAGTCAGGACTGGTAACCATTTAACGAATTATATATAATGGTGCTTGCCTGGGTTTGAACCCGAAATCATCGGTTAAGATGCACGCGTTCTAACCTCTGGACAATCTCGGTTCAAAGTAAAGTAAAGTAACAGCCTGTACATTTCCCAATGCTGAGATAAGGCCTTCTCTTCCATTAAGGAGAGGGTTTTGAACATATTCCACCACGCTGTTCCAATGCGGTTTGGTGGAATGCACATGTGGCAGAATTGAATTGATGATTGCACGATGTAATTAGACGTATGCAAGTTTCCTCACGATGTTTTACTTCACCGCTGAACACGAGATGAATTATAAACACAAATTAAGCACATATATACATCGTGGTGCTTGCCTGGGTTTGAACCCGCAATCATCGGTTAAGATGCACGCGTTCTAACCACTGGGCCATCTCAGCTCATATAGGTATACTATTTATTTGTTTTTCCTGTCCAGATATAGTATAATTACAATATAGAATAGAGAATAGTTGTTTAGTTAGGTAAGATTTATTAAAGTACCCAACTTTTTTCGTAAACGCTGAGCCGTAGGGGAAGGTTGCTATCATTGGACCGGCTCTTTCATTGGACCACCTAATTCTTTCAAAAACTATACGTGTTATGACCACTTCAATACGATGCTAGGCAACAGTACCACACCCGTTGCCCACCCGCCAAACCTCAGTGCGCTTACGACGTGTGGCAAGTAGTAATGCTTACACCTGCATCAACGGCGACCGTGATATAAAAACCGAGCCATCAACAAACCGATGTAAATAGCATTGTATTTATTAATGTTTGATGATTGTAATAGATCAGGATAGCAAATTTATCTGCTCTTACAGAGGTGATGAAGTTTTTTACCTTATTTTACATATTTTTAAATACACGCTTTCGTTTTGTTGATATACCTAGTTGCCATCAATGGACCACTATGGTGACGCCATTATTGGACCGGTCCAATCAAAGAAACTTAGCAAATTACTTATTTTCACTTAGTAGAATTCTAAGAAATATTTTTGTCTGTGTGAATTTTCCGTATGAAAATTTGTGTGAAATTATATAAATATGATTTTTTTTCTCTATAAAAGTCCCTACTTGATATTTTTTGTAATTGTTATCATTTATTTTAATAATATATTATGACTGATAACAATTTTTGATTTCATGAAAAGTTCCTAAACAGTTAGTTATAACATTTGTTTACAAGGAGAAAAATATATTATTATAATAAAAACTTTAGAATATAAAATTAATTCTTATTGTGTTTCATTTGAGTCACCTTCATTGGACCGTTAATACAAATGTTTCTAAGTCCAATGATGGCAACTTAGTGGTCCATTCAAGGTGACGTTGGTCCAAAGAAAGCAACTCCTCATTGAAAATTTATCTTAGTATATTTTTAAAATCTTGCAACTTACATTGCCAATAATTTATATATGATTAATTAACATAAATAGCATTACATTACAACATTTGGATTCCGTTTGTCGATGATATTTCATGAGATATGATGACATAAAGTTAAGTGGTCCAATCATAGCAACCTTCCCCTATAATTGGAAACGGACCATAGTACAACGAGCGTTGTTGCTCATTTTTTTTTTTTTTAATATGAGACAACATCACATACATTACTCTGATCCCAATGTAAGTAGCTGAAGCACTTGTGTTACGGAAATCAGAAGTAACGACGGTACCACAAACACCCAGACCCAAGACAACATAGAAACTGAAAGTGTTTGTAACTCAATCTTAAACGCGGACAAAGTCGTGACGGAAACGAACCTATCATACATTCAAATTAATCCTGCCTAGAATTCAATAGATACGTAGTCCACGCTTTTTATCATCAACATAATTTTGTATTAAGTAATATGCAATATTAATCAACGTTTTTTTTAACACAAAGAGCATAATTTCTAAAGTTAGTAGGAAGAGATTTATAGGGGTAAAGAGCTATTTATTGTAACAGTTTAAGTGCACTAAACATAATGGATAATAGACGATTTATCAAACATAATATTTGAAGCATCGAAAGCAATGAAACAATTAGGCAATACTTAGTTTATTTATCAGCTAAATCGCGATTACAATGAAAATCGTTTACCTTTCGGTGTTACTGCGTGATTACGAAAAATCGATCTTCCAGATAACGTGTGTAGTTTTAACGAAAACTGTCATAGCGCGATAAAACGTGACGTAGGATATATTAAATATAGTACGACGCAACTTAGATGTAGCATTGGCAAAATTCGTAAAACCGATCACATCCGAATTAAGTACGCTATCCCAAATCATCATTTATTTATTTATTTATTTTTATTTATAGATACTTTATTGCACACAAAAAGCAAAAGATACAGTGTACATAACATTACAAGAACATAACAAAAAGAGAAGCGTGCAAAGGCGGTCTTATTGCTTAAAGCAATCTCTTACAGACAACCCTTTAGAGTAAGAATTTGTCTGTGGGAAACGGGATGGTGCAAACAAGCATGTTTTATTCTTAAACAGCTACAAATTAATTTTTAAATAATACAAATAATATATAACAAAATACATATATATAAGTTTAATAAATACATATGTATTATATATACCAAATAATTATATAAATAAAATTATATATATAGCAGAAAGTTATACTAAACATATAATAAAAAAAAAAAATAATAATAATAATAATAAAACTTACGTACATAAAATATAATACTTAATAAATAAATACTAATAGTATGATAATATAGGAAATAGTATTTACGCAGATTGAATAGATAAATAATACTTATGTAACCTATTTTTAAATATATAAATTGACTCAGATTGACGAATTTCGGCAGGGAGCGTATTCCATAGCTTAGCAGCTGTCATCGTAAAGGATTCGCTATAGAAGTGGGTATGAGCGACCGGCAGTGACAGTTTGTTGTCAGAGCGTGATCGCAGTTCATGTGGATAGCTGACGTCAGTACCCACAAAACAGAACCGTTCCTTCAAATACGCGGGAAGAAGAGGATTGTAGAGGATAGAGTAAAGAAGGGATAACATGTGCAAGTTGCGACGATGTCGAATAGTAAGCCACTTAAGTTGCGCCCGATATTCGGAGCCGTGATCAAATTTCCGTAGACCAAAGATGAATTTGATGCAAACGTTCTGTAACCTTTCTAGCTTATTGAGTTGGTCCTCAGTAATGTTTGTGTAACAACAATCTGCGTAGTCCAAAATAGGAAGTAGAAGAGTTTGACATAACGTGATTTTAGTCTTAATGGGCAGAAAGTGTTTCCAACGTTTTAACAAATGAAATGTGGCGAAAACTTTTCTACTGACTTCAGCAACTTGCACAGTCCAGGATAATGTATTATCGATAAGAAGACCAAGGTTTTTAACGGAACTGCTAAGTGACAGAGGCGTATTGTTAAAGATGATCGCAGGTAGGTTGGCGTAATCAACTTTAGTAAGTAGTTTGGAGCTGCCAATAATAATGACCTGCGATTTATCTGGATTTACAAGAAGCCCGCACGTCTTGCTCCAAGTACAAATTTTATGCAATTCCTGGTTCAGCCTCTCAATAGCCCCTCCGATACCTGTTAAGGGAGCAGAAACGTAGACCTGCAAGTCGTCAGCATAAAGATGAAAGGAAGACGAGAGGAGATGGGATACAGTATTAATAAAAATTGAAAATAAAAGTGGAGAGAGGACACTGCCTTGAGGAACACCAGATGAGAGAGATTGGAGGCTGGATAATTTATTATTAATCCGTACACATTGCTGACGACCAAACAGGTAGCTACGAAACCACTCACATGCATCGGAAGATATATTAATCGACCGAAGCACTGCCAGCAGGAGATCTAAATCAACCGTATTGAACGCATTACTGAAGTCCAATAATGCCAGGATACTAACATGTCTGTTGTCCATGTTAAAACGTATATCGTCGCATACTTTTAGTAGGGCAGTAGTAGTACTATGACCTCTCCGAAATCCTGATTGGAAATCAGAGAGTACATTGTACTCTGCTAGATACTTTGTTAATTGAAGATGGACAATACGTTCTAACACTTTAGACAGAAATGGAAGAATAGATATTGAACGAAAGTGAGAGAAAGATATGGGATTTTTGTTTTTGGGAATTGGAAGGATATAAGCTAAACGCCAAGTGGAAGGGAATTCGTTATGGTCAAGGGAGAAATTGAAAATGTGAAATAATATAGGGAGAACATAATCTAGCACAGCAAGTATCATTCTACGGTTGATTCCATCACATCCCGTGGCATCGGATCTTATTGCAAGGATGTTGGCCTTAACGTCACTAGCAGTAATTGGGGAAAAGTGAAAAGAGGGTCTGTTAGGAATAGGCAAGGATCTAAAATGATTCAAAGTACTAATTAAATCACTGTTGTTCATTAGGACAGTACTAGCAAAAAATCCGTTCAGAGCATTGAGATCAACAGTATGAGGGATCCTGGTTGCTTGTCGTCCAATACCTAGAGATTGTAGGAATTTCCAGGTCTGAGAAGAATTGCTGTTCTCAATCTTATCTTGTATATATTTACGTTGAGCATCTCTACATACTTTACGGCACCGATTACGTAAACTCTTATATTTCACGAGGTTGTCGATAGTTGGGTTTAATTTAAATTTTGATTTAGCTCTGTCACGCTTCTTCATTAACTTCCGAATGTCCTGAGATAACCAAGGTGCAGGTAGGTGTTTGAGCTTGATGGGACGGAAAGGAGCATGTTTATCGAAGAGATCATTTAGAGAGGAGTTAAAAAGTTCAAGTTTCTCATCGATAGTAGAAGCGTTTAAAATTGAGTCCCAATTGATACCACTAAGATCCTGCATAAATTTTTCGTTGTCAAAATGTTTGAAGCTTCGACGCATGACCACAGTGGGTTTAACTTTCGGCGGACGTACTTTGTATGACAGGTATATTAGGTCATGGTACGAAAAGGCTTCAGCAGGTAGTTGTCCGTGAATTTCAACATGCTCCAAGGATGAAACAAAGGATAGGTCAAGTTGGCTTGGGATGCAGTTGGGAAAGTAATGAGTGGCATTGGATGGGAGAAAATTTAGATTGGAGCTATTAATTATGTTCAATAAGCGCTTGGCACGAGCGTCATTTTTGATAAGGCAGGTATTGAAGTCACCCATAATAATAGCATGGTTAACATTAGGCAAGGAATTTTCCAATAGACTTTCGAATGTGTCGAAGTAGTCTATGTGGAGCGAAGGACTGTAAAAAACACCGAGTAGTACCTTAATGTGTCCAAATATAACCTCAATGAGTATGTGCTCGGCGGATTCAGAGTATTGGGAATCGGATTTATTCAGGACAGTGAAAGGAATGTGGTTACGTAAATAAATAGCAACTCCTCCGCCTCCTTTTCCAGTTCGATCATTGCGGATAAGGTGAAAGTTAGGTAATGAGAAGGAGGAAGAAGGAAGAGATGGCTTGAGGAATGTTTCGGAGATAAGGATAGCGTGAATATTAGAGTTGGCAAAGGAAGATAAGAGATCAGGATAGTGAGCTGGAATACTCTGCGCATTCAAATGAACAACATTAAAATTTTTTGTGAAAAGAGAGAAGGTTGAATCAAGAGAAGAGGAAAGCGGGATGTAAGTACTATGAAAACTGTCAGCCGAAGAGGAAAGTGATACAAAAGTGTTATCATCGTCTGAGTCAATATTCAAATCAATATTATTAATACTCATACTAAATAGATATAAATATATATATAATAAATATATTTAAAATAATATATATGTATATTTAAACAGATGTATATAACCCGTAAAAGCTAATTTTATCAGACAAAAACTTACACTTACCAGCACTAACACAAGTTGGTCATAGTTAAATGCATGAAATAAAACAAAAACAGTGCAAACAGCAACACCAAAGCATAGCAAAAACAACAACAAAAAAAAAAGAAAAAGCAAAACATAAAACATTTAGGCACAAAAATCAATCAATGGATAGATAATAATTAAATCTCCTCGCTTAGTAGTTAGGTATAATCAGGGAATATTTAAACGATATGGAAACAAATGACAAGTGCTTAAAATGAAAACAAATAGGTATTGATAAAAAAAAAAAAAAAAAAAAAACAAATAAATTAAATTACATTAATTTACAAAATATATATCTATATTTTACCACGAAATAACAGTAGATAAATGGTATCCATATTTCTTCTTAAAACGGAACGCTTTTGTTTATGGCTCAATATTTGTTTACTCTGTAATCACATTTGTCAGTTTGACCTTTGAGTTTGACAGTCATTAAAAAGAATGACGAATGTCGGTATCAGTAAACAAATAAAAGAATTGTGTTCGATAAATTATATCGCGAGTTGAAGTACTGAGATTTAATTATTATTACTCTGTAATTCGAATGAGATCTCACAACAAGCACACACCGAACAATATGATTGTGACAAGTAACTAAGATAAATAAATAAAGAGATAAGCGGATAGAATTATTGCAACCGTAATGAAACAGATAAACAAACACCGCAGAAGCAAAATTAATATAAAACTAAAATAAACTAGGACACAAAGATAAGGGATAATTAATAACATAAAACAAAAGAAAATAAAGTATTACTTTTTGGCGGTTCTTTTTGGCCTGATGTTGGGGATTTTCAAGTCTTTTGATGCCAGAGTGCCGCAGCTAGTAGAAGCAATAGGAGTAGTATTTACCTCTGTGATGTCGGTGGATGAAGTTAAGGACTTTAATTCAGCCATCGTAGAAATCCTCTTCTTAGTGCCATGTGACTCTAAAACTACCACAGTGCCATTCTTAGTCCAGCACTTTGTGATCCCGAATCGCTGACGAGCCGCAACAAAAACCTCATGACGTTCTTTAGTGAGGAATTCAGATATTGTAATACCAGTATTCCTCAAATTGGTTTTACTGAACCAGATCTTATTTCTAAGGTCAATATCTCGGAATTTGATAAGAACGGCACGTGGCTTGTCAGAGCTGGAGCGGCCGAGACGGTGACAACGGCTTATATCTTCCACTTTCAATTCGGGGATTTTTAGATGTTCAGAAAGAATCTTAACAGTACCTGACACCAGTTTTTCTGATTTGCTTTCCTGAATGCCGTGGACAAGAAGAATTTTTCTACGGGATTTCATTTCTAACTCATCATACTTGCCAGCCAAAAGCCCAAGTTGTAATTGAAGCCCCTCGAGAGCACCCATAACAAAACTTCTGAAGACACTGAATTGAGCCGCAATATTGGAAGTAGGACTTGTGGCCGGGATGGAAGCACTTTGAAGATTTTTTTGAAACTCGGCCATTTTATTATCAAAGTGATCTCTGAGTTCAAATATTGTGTGTTTTAAGGACTCCATTGTTCTGCTGCTGTTGTATTGTTTGAACAATTAGAAAAATTTTATGAAAATTTTTATTGTGAATGCGATAGGTGTTTAGTGTAGACTATAATTGTTGTCATTAAAGGAATGTAATACTGGTAAGTGACAAGACTTTCACAGCATATTTTTCATTAATTTAATTAAATAAAACGAGAGCATTAAAAAACATGCCTTCACTTATTTCACACCTACCCGCGAAAAAAAACTCAAAACAAAAAATCATTATTTATTATGTGAATATTATCTTTACGCAAACGTAATAACTTGTATTAACATACATTTGTTAATTTGACACGTCGATTTGTAAGCATTTGCTTTCTCGGGTTGAACTGACGCGAGAGTCTATAGCGACGAATAAATGACGCGATAGGTAGCTATTTCTACTGGTTATATAAATCGGGTGTAATCGGTTTTATTAAATTTGCCGATGCTACATCTAAGTTGTGTCGTACTGTACATGTTTACTGTCTAATATTAGATACGCACTTTAAAATATCTAATTCAAAAGCCATACAAGCGTTTGTTAATGCGCGGCGCTGCTGTATTGTCTGATCCAATCTAATAAAATAAGATTAATTTCGTGTAGTCAATCCCAGAGAAGGGCGATCTAAATATAGATAGCTATGTAGTATTACAAATTCTAAACGGTCGATATCGCGCTATAAGTAGCAATTTTAAACAATCATAGATAATACTCTTTAAAAGAGGAACAATGCTAATTTTTGAACGTAAAGCTATAAATTCTGAACTTTCTATTCAAAAAATATAAATTAAAGGATAAGTCAGTAAGACAAATTTACTACATTTTTAATGTATGTTTATGAAAAGTAATCCAAGGAGGTTAGTTATGCGCAAAGCATACGTGCATATAAATATAATACCGGCCAGCGTAAACTATATCAATTTCTTAATAATAAAAAATATAACGCTTCATGATACAAACTATAAACATTAGTAATTTTATGCTAAGAGAATCTATATATAGAAGCTTGCTGTTCCATTTTAGTAGCCAAAGTCAGAAAATAATGATGCCTTGGAGATTACTAAATGTCTCAAGAGATTATAACAAAGGTCTTTTCCTTGTATTGTTAATTGTAGTGTAATCAATGATAGTTTATTAATATGAATTAGAGTTTAATTCAATATAATTTATAATAAAATTCTTAATTTTATGAAGTTGCCTTATCCAAACTCCAACGGTTAATTCAAAGAAAATAGCCAACTTCACGTTCACGAGATAACATAACCTTTTATTCATAACAGGAAGCAATGGCGTTGCTATCGTAGGGCCAGGTAGTGAAGTGCACTAGAACCCCAGAGTTCAGGGGGCCCTCTAAATTAAACCTTAAGCTTCCGAAGCTAGAAAATCACGAGCAGTCCGCACAAGATTTTTTATTCGGTATCTTAATATTATATTAAAGGGAAATTATTACATAAAGAGGGATGGGAAAGAGGGGGTGAGGCCCCATTCTTTTTCTATGCACCGGGGCCCTGCCTCACCTACCAACGCAACTGACAGGAAGGCTATCTATCTACTTAGCGGAAGCCAATTGGTTACTCATTGATACTGTAAGAAATATTAACCATTTCGTTTAACCACCAGTGCGTCATCACCATTATTAGCGGATACATTATGTCTCTTGTGGCTGTAGTTACACTAGCTAACTCAACATTCGAAACGGAACACAACAGTAATATTGCTGTTTGTCGATAGAATATGTGATAAGCGGTTGGTACCTACTTATTTGTGCTTGCACTAAGGCCTACCACCAAGTAATCTAAGCTAAGTATTTATTTATTTGTTCTTGCACACCAAGACATAGACTACATTTGAAATTTGTACTTATCAAAATTTGCATGAGATGCAACAGGCAATATATTGTCTTTTCTACCAATGAGTGTGTTCATTGCAATATTATTATGATCGCTCATTGGTCGAAATTCTGCGATAAGCTAGCTAATTCAACGAGCCAGTTAGGGCAGTATTTTTTTTTACAACTAATAAAAAACTACGACGATGATCAACAAGTGTGCCAGATAATTTTAGGCGAGTTTTCAGTTTGGCGAAATGTAAAGACGACTGGCGAATTTCAGCTGAAAGCAGTTCCATAGTTCAGTGCCGTAAATAGCCATTCCTGCGCCCTGTGTGAGCTTCTATAACTGCGTCCTATTTAAGCAGATCTTTTGCCTATTTTACTGTCTCACTTACTAAAACTTTAACGCAGGTTCACTACTGCATATGCGTTGCCCATTAACGATAAACACTAAACACAAATACGCTCGTTCGCTGCCAAAAAAATGAGCGCGATGTTTGTTTTTAATTATACTAGCATGTAAGTATTATACGTTTGTATTGGAATCGAGTACTAGGGGCTCAGCGAAATCTTAACAAGAGCAAAAAGAAAAAACAATAGTTCTGCCCAGTCTGTCTATTTTTGCGCCCCCGAGAGCGTACGCCCTGTGCCTGGGCACCGGTGGCACCTCCCTATTTAGGCCACTGCCATGGCTTCACTGACTAAGCCATGAATGATTTGTTTAATGCCTTCGCCTCGCAAGATGGTATGGATTTTAAGCTCCAGATGTAACATATTATTGGGCTTCATACAGGGATGTATGTCTGTCGGACTTTGTTGTGAGGAAGGCGTTGAGGTTGGACGTGGATGGACATAGAGGAAGGGGATGACCAAAGAAACGATGATTAAATTATTTGAAAGAAGATATGGCTGGAAAGAATGTTACTCGTGATATCAGACAGAGAAGTATGGAAGATGATATGATGAGGCGACCCCTGGTAAAATTGAGCTAAGGCCACGATGTTTTTAATTCATAATATCCTGTACATTGTTTAAAGTTACTACAAATATATTATTAATTAAATTTATTGCGCTTTACCACCAAACGTAACGCGGCTTGCGGAATGACCATGACCCTTTCCGACCGTAGCGATAAAAAGTGTTGTTCAACGAAAATATCAACTGTTTCATTAAAATGTAGAATAAATGTGAACAATTGAATATCTACAATTTCAAAGGTTTAATATATGCATTTTTGTTTTTAAGTAAAAACAGAGTACCCACTCGGAAAACAATTATACTTTTTGATTGATTTTAATATATTTTTTAATTAATATTAATGCAGTATGTATTTTTATTCAATGCATACTTCTCCCAATTGGACCGTTATATTAACATTGAATTTGTTTATAAAACCCATTGAATAGAGAGAATCATATTGAAATTGTAATTTAATTATTTATTTAATAATAAAGATATGGTAATACCATATCTTTATTTGATTGATGTATTATCTTTGATTTGAATTGAGATAAAAATATTTAAAATTACCGTTTTAATATCAATATTTAAGTTTTTGTTGGCGGCGTTTAGATTTATGATAACATGCAGAAAATACAAATCCTAATGACTACATACATATAGATAAATAAATTAAAGACGGGATGTTAAATCATAAAAATACAGAGTAAATAATCATAGTCACAAATATTTTTAGTGCTTATTTGATAACGCCTGTATTTATTAAAGCATATTGTTCTTATAGACAAATTTGCTATTTTTATTTTTATTTAATATATTCGCTGTTGTTTTATTTATTTGTGCAGGTACTTTTAATTTATTATAATAAAATGTGATTTAATTTAAATTAAAATGCATACTTACCATAATTATATTTATCATACGACTTAAATAATCCTTATTCATACATTATATATTTTTAAACTGATTATTTTAATGTCGATGTCAAGTGTCAAACTGTTTAATTATCAAGTGGCTGTCAAATTATATCTGCACGTGTGTTTGTTGCATTTCTTTTGCAAGTAAATGTTTTTTACTAAATGTAAGTCTTTCACAAAATAATGGACCCGAAAAAGATATTACAGAAACCGTCTCTAGCATATACTAGTAATCCCAATTTCAGTAAACCGCCTAAAACTCCTAACCCTGTAAGTATTGTTTACTTTTTAGTGATTTAAAAATCTATGAATTGTTTAATCAATACTATTTTATTGTTACAGCACCTACAATGTCTAGGGACACCTCATATAGATTCCTTCAATTATATGGTACAAGATGGTCTAAAAGCTGCCATCGCGGATCTTATTCCGGCTGAATTCGAAATGCCGAGTGGAGAAAGAATAAAAATCACTATAGATGAGGCGGCATTCGCTAAGCCGAGTGTTCCCATGGAAGCAGTGGGTGTCAAAAATCAGAGGGTACTTCCTACAGAATGTAGACAAAGGGCTGCTACATATAAGGGCGACTTTAAGATAAGATTAAGTTTCGATATTGATGGAAAAGTTATGTCTGTTGATAAGTCACTAGGGAGCTTGCCTATTATGCTAAAGGTAAAATAGCTTCATATAATTTTTATTAAATAATATATTTTTTTGAAATCTTAAATAATGTGATTTTATTCTATAGTTCTTTCTTAATTTTTTTTTAAATGTTTTAGTCAAAGGTCTGTCATTTGGCAGACTTATCCCCAGAGGAACTTGTGAAACACAATGAACATGCTGATGAATGGGGTGGATATTTTGTCATCAAGGTAATTGTTAAATCAGATTTTACTTAGTCTCTCATACATATGTAAGTTTTTTTCTATATACATATTATAAGTACTGAAATAACTGTCTGTGTCTTGCTCATTCACTTCCAAACCACTGAACCGTAGTTGATGATACAAAAAAATGTATATTACAGTGCCTTTTACTATTGACATGAATATTCAACCACCTTAAATTTATACAGAACCCAATAGAAAAAACCATTTTTGAAATTTTTAAATGAATTAGTTAGTAATATTAAAATAAATTGTATAAATTTTACATTGATAACCAATATATAATCTTAATTTATAATATTATTGTCCTTTTCTAGGGTCATGAACGTTTAGCTCGTATGTTACTAGTGACGCGCCGCAACTACCCCGTCGCTATTAAGCGTTCAGGCTGGAAGATGAGAGGAAATTTGTTCTCCGAGTTTGGTATCCTCGTACGATGTGTCAAACCTGATCTCACAAGCACCGTAAGTTTCTTATTAAGTTATTAGTACAGTAATTATCATGACTATGATTACCTGAACTTGATAAAGACAGATATAGTTAGGCTTTTTTATTGTGTGTCCGGCAAAAATAAATAGTATCCAGTATTGCCGGCGTTTCAGCTAGCTGTTAAATATGGAGCACTTGTCATTTCAAAAGAGTTACGACTGAGTTTCTTGTAAGTTCATCTCAGTAGAATCTACAAGAAAAACAGTGTAATATAGTTTGTGAATGATGATTCAGAAGTGCTTGTATAAGCCTGCTTGAAAAAATAAATAGAATAACTGATATCTTATAACACAAACTATGAGTCAATGTCGAAAAATTAAATTACTTTTTTCTTTTCACAGAATAATGTTCTGCACTTCCTTCAAAACGGTACTTGTAAGCTTATGTTCTCTCATCGGAAAGTTATGTACTACGCTCCACTAGTTTTGATCATGAAGAGTCTGGTGGACTGGCCGGACCATTACATATACAGATTATTGCTGCACGGAAAGAAGAATGATTTGTATTATGTTAAGTAAGTTATACATATTCACCTGATTGAGTCTTTTGGAGATAATTATATTAATGAGAAATAAAATAATTATATCAAGTAAAATAATTTTCGAAACAGTGATCAGAATATAAAATGTTCAAAGCTTATTCCAACATCCTGATTTTATATATGACAGATTTTCAGACTGAAAATCAGACCTGGAACATGCAGTGCCCAATGGTTTCTGATCAAACAGATTAGAAGATTAATTAAAAAAATGCATGAAGCTAATAAATATATTATGGTGTTGACACTGACAAGACTCAACTGATCAAATTGATATGGTCACATTAATGCCAGGCATTTATATTAAACGAGGCCCCCATCATAGGATGACTCTAAATCACACTGATATAATTTATAATTTCTCATGTTATAATTAGTCATGTCTCAAAATTTTTAGTGCTGATAATATTTTAGAAATTTATTTAACTTCTGTAAATAATGTACATAAACTTTATTTCCAAAATATTTTGTCACCTAACATAAGGTTATATATGACTAATATTGCACTACCAGTAAGATATGAAGCATATTACAAAATTCTTTCTTTCCATAAACAGCTGTGTGCAGAATATGCTCCGAGAACTTCATGAAGAGAGTCTTCACACACAAGAGGAGTGTAAATCCTACCTGGGCCGCATGTTCCGGCCCAGGCTTAGCGAGCTGCCTCCGTGGGCAACGGACGAGGATGCTGCTGACTTCCTTCTGACTCGCTGTGTAATGATCCATCTGAATGGAAACACGGATAAGTTCCATGCTCTAGTCTTTATGGCACAGAAGCTATATGATGTCGTTCAGAATAAATGTAAGGTGAGTTCGAAATGCATCCACTTGCTACATTAAATTGACGACCTTCGTAGTCAAGTAGTACACTACACTACTGTACACTGGTTTTCATGGGTACGCCACTCTGAGGTCCCGGGTTCGATTCTCAGCCGAGTCGACATAGATATCGTTCATTTGTGTTCTATGTTGTCTTGGGTTTGTGATACCGTTGTAACTTCTGATTTTCCATAACACAAGTGCTTTAGTTACCTACATTGGGATCAGAGTAATGTATGTGATGTCCTATATTTCTTGTTTTTTGTTTTTATGAAATGAAATATTGTTTATTTAAGCAGTGTAATACATTTAAAAGTGCTAGATTTAAATTTATATTGAATTGAATATAGTACATATATTGATAAAATAAATTTAAAGCAACCTCTTACTAATATTAGAATTAATTAGTTTTTTGCAAAATATTTTATAAAATTTTTAAAGATGGTTATTTAAGTCGAGTTGTGTAAACTTGAATCTAAGAATAAAAAAAAACAATTTACTGTTTACATAAGAACATATTTTCAGGTTAGCGGTACATAAGTGAGGTTATAAATAAGATTGGATTTTAAAGTGTTTTTTTCTTCTATAGGTGGAAGGTGCTGATGCTGTAATGGTGCAAGAGTTACAAGTCGGCGGACATCTTTATTTGCAAGTTTTGAAGGAACGACTTCAAACTATGCTTTATATTATCAAGGCGAATATTCTGAAGCGAGCTAAAACTGCTATGAAATTTGTACTGACTTCGGTGAGATTTTAAATTTTATAATTTTAGATGATAAATATAAAATCAACACTTGGCTCAAATTAATATAGCTGATATTATATAGGCTGTTCTTTTTGGAGTAATTATTCTAATTTAAATATCTGTTTCATTGGCATGGCAAAACTACTATTAATTATTACATTTATGACAAATACATATATGTTATAATCCAAATAACAGCTTTAGTTTTACTGTTAGGCTAAGACATACTCACCCCTAGGATAGACTTACAGGGTAGTCTATTTCGGGCTATATATTTGGCAGAAATACTTACCCAAATGAATTTCTCCTCCTATGCTATAATATTTCTTTTTAAAAAAGAACAGGTATTATTTATGACCGTCTAGTTTTCACAGTTACCCTTGAACTGAACTACAATCACTTCTTTATTTGTAACAGGTTCATGTATTGAGTCTGTTCACAGAAAGAGCTGCAGCAATTGATCCGTATGGCTGGTAATTTGGAACAAAAGATGGAGACGTTCCTGGCGACCGGAAACGCGCCCTCCACCAACGTGAACCTGGCTCAGTACAAGGGGCTGACGATTGTCGCCGAGAACATCAATAGGATGAGATACATGTCACATTTCAAGTAAGCCTCAGCTTATTCAGATTATATATTTAATTTTTTCTCATTGGTACCTCTGACCATTTGTAATGCTACAAACGTAAATGCTACGTCATTTCACAATTAAATGTGAAATGACGATTCAAAAGCCCACATGAATAAAATTTTTTAATATAATTAGAGTTTCTTGTCGGTTCTTCTGGGTAGAAGATCAGAACAGTAGTTACTCTTTTTCAACATTTAAAAATACAATCATATTAGTTAAATAAAATTATATATGTATGTAATGTATCCCGCCTGGAAGTCAACAGGTATTAATTCCAAGCTTTTTTATCGTCTACAGTCGGGATAGGAAAGGGTTCGTCACCTTAAGATCTATATTCGTGTGTTATCTATGAGCGATAATCTGCTTCACTGATCGAGAATTTATGACACTGACAGACATATTTTGACAATTCAGTAGAAGATGTCATATCTAATTTAAATTTGTAATGACCAATTACAAATTCAAAAGATTTCATGTTCATATATAAACTAGTCTAAAGATGTTACACTATTTTGAGCCAAGGTATCATGCTATGTAAGTTTCATTTTATATTCAGTGCTTTAGTTTCAAAAGGTACTATGAGCTTACCACTTGATAAAGGAATGAATTTGAAAACTGACGAAGGTTTTCTTACTCTGACTGTACAGTTGTATTATTACAATGTATTTGTGTTCTTTTGTCGTCTCTATCTACATATAATAAATCGGAGTGTCTGTTTGTAATATTATGTATATACATACGTATACACGTTAAATATACGAAAATGTCATTTTTTATCATTTTTGTCTGTTTGTTCCGGCTAATCTCTGGAAAGGCTGGACCGATTTTCACTGGCAAATAACTGATACAATAAGGAATAACTTAGGAAATTATTTTTTTTTTTTTTTGTTAAATTCAAACGCTTACACGGGCAGAGCTAGTAATTCATAAATGCCTGGACCTTAATTCAAAGTTGCTCAGTGTTTTTTGTATGTAATTCGCGAATTCTCCGACTTACAATGGGGAAATGCGATTCCTTGAGAGGTTTCCGTGTGGAATATGTTTAAATGGTCGTAAGAGAGGTCCGTGTGGAATATGTTTAAATGGTCGTAAGAGAGGTCCGTGTGGAATATGTTTAAGTGGTCGTAAGAGAGGTCCGTGTGGAATATGTTTAAATGGTCGTAAGAGAGGGCCGTGTGGTGTATGTTCATCGTGGTGGTGTGGTGTACAGGGCGATCCACCGGGGCTCGTTCTTCATGGAGATGCGCACGACGGAGGCGCGGCAGCTGCTGCCCGACGCGTGGGGCTTCGTGTGCCCCGTGCACACGCCCGACGGCGCGCCCTGCGGCCTGCTCAACCACCTCACAGCCTCCGCCCAGGTACCCGAAACATCCATGTGGAAAAGCTAACAGAATGTAAATAAATATGAGACAACATCGCATACATTACTCTGATCCCAATGTAAGTAGCTGAAGCACTCGTGTTATGGAAATCAGAAGTCACGACGGTACATCTACATCGACTCGGCAGGGAATCGAACCCGGGATCTCAGTGTGGCGTACCCATGAAAGGTGTACACACCACTCGACCATGACGGTCGTTGGAACGTTGTCAAAGGATTTTATTGTCGTACTAACTTATTCGAGACTATTCTAGAATACAAGTAAACTCGTTTGACACACAAACGAATAAATGACAAAAAATTGTAAGCCAGTAAACATTATAAATGACCTATTTATTGATAAGTCACTTTGTAAGACCCAATGCCTTATGACTTTGTTTATATTAGCTCTAATACAACCCCTTAAAGCGATTTCATAGGAACTAACTATAAATAGTTACCTATAAGTTACAGTTATAATCAACATACATGTATTATAACATAACGGTCTACCATACAATTTAAAACAGGAAATAAATATAAAAAACATTAAAAAAAAGCTTGATGTATATTTTGCAAATATAAAATAATTAACACAATACATGGAACACCTGTATACGCTGTACTAAACGATGTTATTCTCCCTTTATCGCTGTTTTGTTTATTTTAAGTTTTGATATGTACCTGCGTTTTGTTTATTTTATAGTTATTTTATTATTTTTGTATAAGTGTTGACAACGAATACCGATGTACGGATAAATCCAGTGGGGTTTTTGTTACATCGTTGTCTGTATAAACAAAGCATGTATAAAGATATTCAATAAATAAATAAAAAAAAATAAAACTTAAATACAATATCAGCAAAAAAACATAAATAAAAGCTTGCCACACCCGCACTCCGGCTCGAAGGACCAATTTTTAATATTAATTGTTTCGCCTCCAGGTCACACAGCATCCTGACCCTAAGCATCTCCCCAATCTGCCGTTCGTCCTAGAAAAATGTGGTATGTATTCTGTTTTCAGTTGAAATTTTAAAGCACCTACAAAATGGCTACGTCATACATTAAATGACACTATTATTAGTACTTGGTAGTATAGTGCTGAGAAAATAAATAGACGAATAATAAAAACGTGAAATTTTCGGACAAAATATTTCACACCCAACATTAAGCCGGCAACGCACTTTCAACCCCTCCGGTTTTGCATATATCCATATCAGGTGGTAATCATTTTCCATCAGGGAAGCCTCCTGCTCGTTTGCCCCCTATAACATAAAAAGGGGTATCATTGAATGCGTTGACGTTACAGCCACATTCTTGGTGGTAGGGCTTTGTGCAAGCCCGTCTGGGTAGGTACCACCCACTCATCAGTTATTCTACCGCCAAATAACAGTACTCAGTATTGTTGTGTTCCGGTCTGAAGGATGAGTGAGCCAGTGTAACTACAGGCACAAGGGACATAACATCTTAGTTCCCAAGGTTGGTGGGGCATTGACGATGTAAGGAATGGTTAATATTTCTTACAGCGTCATTGTCTATGGGTGATGGTGACCACTTACCATAAGGTGGCCCATATGCTCGTCGGCCAACCTATAACATAAACAAAATACATTGAATACTAAAAAATACATCTACAAGTCAAAAGCATCAGCTTTGAGCCCTCCTCAGCCCATAAACGAATTTTTGCACTATTGTGGCACTAATCTATGTATTCAATACAGGAATGGAACCCATTAGCTCAGTGTCCAACACACCACTGTCCCACGACGTGTACAAGTACCCAGTCTTCATAGACGGGAAGCTGGTAGGCTATCTGCCTGAAGACACCGCTCAGAGGAGTGCCGCTTATCTTCGTACATTGAAGGTCAAAGGGGAGGACGTGCCTATAACTACTGAAATTGTTGTGATACCCAAAAAACAGGTGCTTTTTTGTTTTTTTTTTTTAAATACACTTCTTAAATATGAACAGACATACAAACAGTGTCACTTTCGCATTTATTAATTTTAGTATAGTATAGATAACTAGCTGATCCCGCAGCTTTTTATGCGTGAAAACTTGATTGGTCAAAAATCCATAAAATATTTAAGTAACGAAACTTAAATTATAATGACTTTTATATTCCTTCCTTAAGAAAGGATTGATTCCCAAAATAAACTTCTGTCTGTTCACAGGTTTAAAGAATGATTTCCGAGATAAAAACTAACCTACGTCCTTCTCTGGGACTAAAACTATCTATATGCTTAATTTTATCAAAATCGATTTAGTACTTTGAGTATTGAGGACAGATTCACTATTGCATTTATAATATTAGTATATATAAAATATCTGTTTTAATTAAAAAATATACCCAAATGTTAATCATACTAATTTCTACACCAGATCTGCGCCCAGTACGCGGGTGTGTTCCTGTTCACGAGCGAGGCTCGCATGATGAGGCCGGTCATCAACTTGTCCACGGGGCAGCTGGAACTTATCGGGACCATGGAACAGCTGTACTTGGACATCGCTGTCACCCAGAATGAAATCATCAAAGGTGTGTATTGATATTGATTTTTAATTCTTGGTTGTTATATAGGTCGATAGATGGCACTGCTGGTAATTTGTGTTTTAGATTGCATAGCAATTTGAAAGCCAAAAAAATTTTTTTGGGTACATTTTTTTTAACTGTATTTACTTTGACAATCATGTATTCCGGTGTGTATTCTGAAGGGTGAGTGAGCCAGTGTAACTTCTGATCCGAAATTCCCAAGGTGGCTGACCAATATATTTATAGTATTATTGTCAGTTCTCAGTTTTTGTATATGGGCACTTATACAGCTTATACAGCCGTAGTAGCGCTCTCTAACCGTAAAATTAATGATTTGTGTAATCGCAAAAATTCAATACATCGCAATCAAAAATCCTCTTTATTTTTCACACAGAAACATGTAAAAACACGTAACATGTAAAAACATGTAACATGTTGTTACATGTTTCATTATTGTATATATTTAAATGAGACCATGACCGATTTGCATGTACAAATATTGTCCCATAATTACTGGGACAAAATTCGGCTTGCGCTTTTAATATATGTATCACCAACATATATCATCGTATATGATATATGTTGGTTATGGTTCTAATATCTGGTTCACTTGGTGATAGGGCATTGTGCAAGCCCCTCTGGGTAGGTACCACCCACTCATCAGTTATTCTACCGCCAAATAACAGTACTCAGTATTGTTGTGTTCCGGTTTGAAGGGTGAGTGAGCCAGTGTAACTACAGGCACAAGGGTCATAACATCTAAGTTCCCAAGGTTGGTGGCACATTGACGATTTAAGGAATAGTTAATATTTCTTAAAGCGTCATTGTCTATGGGTGATGGTGACCACCTACCATCAGGTGGCCCATATGCTCGTCCGCCAACCTATACCATAAAAAAAACAAACATAAAAATACATTCCTAATTTAAATCCTTGTTTTTTTTTTTGTAATTAAGGTAGAACAACACATTTGGAGCTCTCGAAGTCAGCCTTCATGAGCAATTTGGCGCAGCTGGTCCCAATGCCCGACTGCAACCAGTCGCCTCGGTAAGCTTGACAGGCAAATCGCCTCTAACCTATACATAGCAATAATACATGTATTATAGGTTCAAATAACACAATTTCGTTTAAGAAATTGCTAATTCTTAAAACCTCAACCATAAAGAAATCCATTAAAAGTTTCAGTATATTCGTTTTACAAGAGTTATTAAGTAATTTAGTTTCTCTTCACAGATAAAAATGCAAAAGCGTCTTTATATTAAAGTTTAAAATTATTTTTTTTAGCTATAGTTAACTTTGAAGAAAATTGGTATAAAAAGACCAAAATTGATTCCGTATTGACTTTTTTAATATAGATTTGACTTAGATAGAACGACCTCCGTAATCGAGTAGTGTGTACATCGGTTCTCATGAGTACGAGATCTCGGCTTCGATTCCCAGCCGAGTCGATGTAGAAAAAGTACTTTCGTTTTTTATGTTGTCTTAGGTCTGGTGGTGGGAACTTCGTTACTTCTGATTTTCTAAAACACAAGTGTTTTAGCTACTCACATTGGGATCAGAGTAACGTATAGTACGACAGATATTAGATGTAGTATCGAAAAAGGAAATGGAATAAAAATAAAACCGATTATTGTCGATTTACACAACCAATAGAAATAGCTCCCTATCGCGCCATTCGACGCTATTCGTCGCTATAGATTCACGCGTCAGAGAAAGCAAGTGCATGTAAATCGACGCGTCAAATTGACGAATATATTAGGTGATATGTGCTGGAATAATACAAAAACTCTCCTCACAATCAATACTTTATCTCTCCTGAAGTGAGTGGTTCACGATCCTTCCAATTCGACGATTAAAGTAAGAATGACCATTTCTAGGCTTACTCCTAGTATTTAATGTTTACACGCCCCTCCTCCGACTGTAGCAACATCCGGTTTCGATCTATTTTAAAAACAATTTAGTCAAAACCGGATGTTGACAATCAACGCAAATTGTAACAACTATTTAAATCGAATTATTTATGCTGATAATACTTTAATACATTAAAACAATAAAATATGATCATATTAAAATAAATATGCTAACATATGATATTACAAGTTATTGCATTTGTGCAAAGATCACATTCGCGTGAGAAATAAATATTGATAATTTGGGGTAGCTCAATTCGGATGTGATCGGTTTTACGAATATTGCCGATGCGACATCTAAGTTGTGTCGTACTATACGTGATGTCCGATATACATGGATGTGTGTGTGTGTGTGTGCCCGCAGTAACATGTACCAGTGCCAGATGGGCAAGCAGACGATGGGCACGCCGATCCACACGTGGGCGTCGACTGCGGAGACCAAGTTATACCGGTTGCAGTCTGGCGCGGCGCCGCTGTTCCGGCCGCTGCATCACGACCACATGCGTCTCGACGACTACCCCGCCGGAACCAACGCCATACTCGCTGTCATCTCCTACACGGTATTCCCTTACCACAAATACCTGCTAGAATACTCCGATCTTACTAATATGAATCTGTTTTCACCCACCGGCCTTACCACAAACACCTGCTAGAATACTCCGATCTTACTAAGATACCAGACCCATGGCCTTCAAGGGAGATCAGCTAACTGTTGACAGGACATATTATTATGACCTTTTTCTCTGCTAGACTACTCCGATCTTACTAATATGATCCTGTTTTCACAGGATCATATTAGTAAGACATATTATTGTGACCTTTCTCTCTCATAATCCGGTGATGGAATGGCAAATCCAACTCAGCCGGAAACAGTTCATGCATCCAATTTTTGTCTGCCTGTCTGACCTGGATCTGATTTGATCTGAGGAAATTAAACCAACAACAACAGCCTGTAAATTCCTACTTCTGGGCTAAAGGCCTCCTCTCCCTTTGAGGAAAAGGTTTGGAACATATTCCACCACGCTGTTCGAATGCGGGTTAGTGGAATACACATGTGGCAGAATTTCTATGAAATTTGTCACATGCAGGTTTACTCACGATGTTCACCGCTGAGCACGAGATGAATTATAAAGACAAATTAAGCTCATGAAACAGCGGTGCTTGCCTGAGTTTGAACCCGCAATCATCGGTTAACATGCACGCGTTCTAACTACTGGGTCAACTCGACTCATTAACCCACGGCAGGACATATTATTCTGTACTCTATTTCTCTCTCATAATCCGGTGATGGGACGGCAAATCTAAGACGATTAGAAACAGTTCATTTTCAGACGATTAGAATTTTTTTCAATGGCTAAATCGAATGTTTACCTTCCCGACCTGGATCTGATCTGGTCTGATCTGAGGAAATACAACCTAGAACCCCGAAATTAGCAAGATTAATTATTTTATTTTGTAATACGCGTGAACTGCAACCGATCTGAAGGTGGTTCCCCAATATTTAGTACAAATAGTCGCTTTAGGTGTTGGTTGTCATATATCATTAAAAAAAGTAGCCCGTGTCCTTGGAGTTCGAGTTTGCTTCATACGAATTTTCATCAAAAACGGTTCAGCGGTTTGGTCGTGAAAGAGCGAAGGAAACACGGAGGTACTTTCACATTTATAATATTATTAAGATTATTACTACCATAGCCATTTTATATTACATCTTCAAATCTGTCGCGGCAATAGCCCCTCGTAAAATATGTCCGGCAAGAAATCGCCAAGTGGTCGTTAGTGACCCGGGCCCCCGTTCCAGGGCTACGACATGGAGGACGCGATGATCATCAACAAGTCGGCGTACGAGCGCGGCTTCGCGGCGGGCTCGGTGTACAAGGCCAACTTCCTGGAGCTGGCGCACGCGTCGTCGTACTTCTGCCGCGACCCCGCGCGCGCCGACCTCGCGCCGCACGTGGACGCCGACGGGCTGCCCGCCGTGGGCGCGCGCGTGCGCCCCGACGACCCCTTCTACTGGTGACGCCCCGCTCACTCGCTCACTCACTCACTCACTCACTCAATCACTCACTCACTCACTCACTTGTTCAATCACTCACTCACTCGATCACTCACTCGCTCACTCACTCGATCACTCACTCAATCACTCGCTCACTCACTCACTCACTCGCTCGATCAATCACTCACTAGCTCACTCACTCACTTGCTCGCTCACTCACTCACTCACTCACTCTAGATCACTAGTGTCAGTGCACCGCGCCATAGAATTCCAATCAAAATATACTTTACTCAAGTAGGATTTTACAAGCACTTTTGGAATCGTCATTTAATAACTTTTTTGAATATTAAGTGAATAGACCGTGAGATGATTATGACAAAATATTTGGTCATTTGAACCAAGCTAATTTTTACATAGCTAATAATAGTCGAGTAGCCTAGTAGCCGATTCACGAAAATCACCTTGCCATACTTTTCCGAGAGTTCCAAATGACCGCCATACCCTACAAATGAGTATTTTTTTTTTCTACCGAGAAGAATCGGCAAGAAACTCATTAGTTACTCTTTTTCAACATTGAATCTTCTTCAAATTAGCTAATCGTTAGTAAATCTTGAACAAATACCCTCAAAGATTTGGTCTACAACTCCAGATTATCTGCCTTCTGCTTCTTGTAGTATTACTTCATCAGGTCATTATTTCATCTGGCTAAATTCCTATGTCTTAAGTTTATTGGAAAACAACAACAACGACAGTAAATGTCCCACTACTGAGCTAAGGCCTCCTCTCCTTTTGAGGAGAAGGTTCGGAACATATCCCACCACGCTGTTCCAATGTGACTTGTTAGAATAGTCTTAATAATTCCTTTTGATAGTTCAAATCATGGTTCACAAATATCGACCATGTGTGTTGAGTAATAAGGTATATTATCGATTGTATTTGTGTGTATCTTAGCTACTGGGACGGCGAGAAGAGTCAGTTCGTGGTGTCTCGCTACCACGGCAAGGAGGAGGTGTTCGTGGACAACGTGAGGCTCTGCGGGGACTTCTCGTCCAAAGCGCCGAAGAAGGCCTGCGTCATGGTCCGGATACAGGTTGGTTACTGTCATGGCCATAATTGTCATGGTCATTGTCGTTGAGTTTGGAAAGGTCTTTACCTAGCTGGCCTTTTTTTTTAAATATGAGACAACATCACATACATTACTCTGATCCCAAGCTATATCCCACATATACAGGGTTACAGGTTAAGTCGACCGAAATCCTTTAAGAGAGGATAGATTCCATCACTCCTAACCGATTTGACTATGGAACCCCATATCCTAAACCTAACCCTTCTCAAGTTATTGGCCTTTGAATTTATTTTATAAAAATGACAGATTTTTTGACGACTGCCCCTTTATTTTTGTTTTGTGTCCCAATTTTGTATTATTTTTGCTATTTTTGAGTAGAAGATTAGTTGCTTTATTATTTTAAGCTACAAAACTGCCAGTAACTATACCAAATGAGTCGTAGTAGACAGTCAATTGTTAAAAAAAGTAATTACATTTAAAAAATATATTTTTTATTTCTAAGATATCTTTAAAAAAGTCTATGACAGATGTACTGCAGATATGCTAAAAAATATCTACGGCTCTTCAGCTTTCCGATAAGGTATAATAACATAGGGTATTATTAGAATCCTTGGAAAAAATCTTTAAACAAAGACGCCCGAGTAACAAAAGTTAAGCCGCTCGCAGCGCCTGTTGTCCTGCAATGAGTGCGAGCGGGACATTTTTCAATGTAAATAGGTACGAGAGGCATAGGTAAAAACTATTTTGTTGTTATTGTGTGTGCTTTTTGGTAATTCCTTAATTCCTTATTCAGTCTGCTTACGCGATTCGTCCGTGGTAGATGCGATACATAGTGCTCTTGGTTTTTTACTCGATTTGGCTTGTTTTCTGGATTGTTTCTTCCTATTCGTGACTGTGCTTGTTAACTGGACCTTGATTTGTATTTCTGATTTGGAACTGTTGAAAATGACGACCTTTACAAATGAAGAATATGCTGATATTCTGATTTGTTATGGGTACTGCAACTGTGTATCTTCACGAGCACGTGAAGAATACATAGCACGTTATCCTGGCCGCCGTATACCGGATATTAGTGTCTTTGACGGAGTTTATCGGCAAATTAGAGAGACTGGCTCTGTTTCAAGATGACGAACAGACGTAGGCAGACCACGAATTCATGACGACGACGAAGAGCAAGATAATGAGATAATTCGACGATTTCGACAGGATCCCACTACGTCAACTAATGTTGTTGCTCGAGGACTTGGACTCTCACAGTGGAAAATGTGGTTTACAGTGCATACTGCTTGTCTCTACCCCTACCACTTCACGCCAATACATATCATCGAAGAAGGAGATCCTGCGAGGAGACTAGACTTCTGTAGATTTATGCTCAACGCAGATTTAGAAGATCCGTTGTTATTTAGAAGAATCTTGTGGACTGATGAGTCAAAATTCGACCAAGACGGGATAACTAATTATCATAACACACAAGTTAACAAACGTCACGAATAGGAAGAAACAGTCCACAAAACAAGCCAAATCGAGTAAAAAACCAAGAGCACTATGTATCGCATCTACCACGGACGAATCGCGTAAGCAAACTGAATAAGGAATTAAGGAATTACCAAAAAGCACACACAATAACAACAAAATAGTTTTTACCTATGCCTCTCGTACCTATTTACATTGAAAAATGTCCCGCTCGCACTCATTGCAGGACAACAGGCGCTGCGAGCGGCTTAACTTTTGTTACTCGGGCGTCTTTGTTTAAAGATTTTTTCCAAGGATTCTAATAATACCCTATGTTATTATACCTTATCGAAAAGCTGAAGAGCCGTAGATATTTTTTAGTACATCTGTCATAGACTTTTTTAAAGATATCTTAGAAATAAAAAATATATTTTTTAAATGTAATTACTTTTTTTAACAATTGACTGTCTACTACGACTCATTTGGTATAGTTACTGGCAGTTTTGTAGCTTAAAATAATAAAGCAACTAATCTTCTACTCAAAAATAGCAAAAAGAATACAAAATTGGGACACAAAACAAAAATAAAGGGGCAGTCGTCAAAAAATCTATCATTTTTATAAAATAAATTCAAAGGCCAATAACTTGAGAAGGGTTAGGTTTAGGATATGGGGTTCCATAGTCAAATCGGTTAGGAGTGATGGAATCTATCCTCTCTTAAAGGATTTCGGTCGACTTAACCTGTAACCCTGTATATGTAATTCCCAGATTTTTGGCTATCGAAATAAACCAATAATAAATAATATTTTTTAAACACTCCTGGAGTTTGAACTTAGGACCTCAGATTTATAAGCTTCAGTGTGAAACAAGTGGTAACGAGATTGACACAGATTTAATAATAAATATAAATAAATAAATATGAGACAACATCACATACATTACTCTGATCCCAATGTAAGTAGCTAAAGCACTTGTGTTTTGGAAAATCAGAAGTAACGAAGGTACCACAAACATCCAGACCCAAGACAACATAAAATCTTAATGGTAATCTACATTGATTCGGACGGGAATCGAACCCGGGACCTCAGAGCGGCGTACCCATGAAATGCGTCGTCAAAATTTCATTTCAAGTCATTCTGCCCATGGCGGACGCATTTTACAGCTTCTTCTTCTACGACACAATCTTATTCCCTTAACTACCATTTTCATCTTAATTATTCATCCATCCGGCTCGAAGGACCATAAATAAAACACCACTTCTCATAACAAACAACGTTTTTTATTTTGTATAGCTAATCTTATATAATTTCTTTATAAATCGTTTAACAAAGGATAGCGTGTTTCAGAAACAAGAATAAAATGAACAACGGCATCTATTCACACATAATAAGAACTAAATAAATGTTTTAATATTATACACTAACAGATGCCAACGTTAGAAAATAAATTGCTGTCCGAAATTTCAGCTTTCCAGTTTTAACAGTATCATCATTTTTTATGGCTTTTATTTGTGCCAAGAGGTCACAGATTATTTCGCCAATGTCACGTGCGATGGAGATTGAACGGTGCGGTCGAGATTGCAGGCTTAAATTAATTTTAAGGGCACAATAGTAGTAGACTCTCTGTTAACCCATAACCTAAAACAATACAATAATAAATAATTAGATAAACATATAACATAATTATTAAGACAACAAATGAGAACGATCACAAAAACATTTACAACTTAATTTTATTACGCTCAATATATTTACATAAAAATTTACAAAGTGGACTAAACACACACATTAACAAACATTCAACATTAATAGGGCGAGGAACTTTGGGAGGGGAACGTCATATACGGGATGGAGGAGATTGGGGCAAGAAAACAGTATATGGGATAAGGAACCTTCGTCAAGGCCACATTCACACAAAGAGTGATCTCTAACTCTTATTTTGCAGAGATGAACGGGCGTACTTGCATGTCCAAGGCGTAATCGTCAGATAGTAGTAACATTTAATTGGTCTATTCCAGCGTAATCCGACAGTGGGTGACAAGTTCGCTTCACGGGCCGGGCAGAAGGGTATCTGCTCGCAGAAGTGGACGGCCGAGGACTTGCCGTTCACGGAGTCGGGCCTCATCCCGGACATTCTGTTCAATCCTCACGGCTTCCCGTCCAGAATGACAATCGCCATGATGATCGAGTGCATGGCGGGTAAGGCGGCCTGCCTGCACGGACACGTGAGTTGTTTATACGATTTCTTTAGTTATTTTCATCATCATCATCATCTCAGCCATAGGGCGTTCACTGCTGAACATAGGCCTCTCCCAATGATTTCCACCTTGACCGGTGAGTCATGAGTCCTCCTAATGAATCCACATAGTTATTTTCGATTTAGTAGAAATCCTAATTATTTTAATTTGATATATTTTTCCAGCTGGAAAAGGTCAAATAACCAATATTTGACTTCAACTTGACATTTTGTCTTTTGTTATGTCTTTTATATTGTCAATTATTATGTAAACATTGTAGTTAAATAAACAATATAAAAAAACTACTGACAGCCGACTACTTGCTAGTACACATTTGACCTCGTGAGGATGTAATCGTCGCGCTTGCAGGTGCACGACGCGACGCCGTTCCGCTTCAACGAGCGCGACACGGCAATCAACTACTTCGGGCGTCTGCTGGAGGCGGGCGGCTACAACTACTACGGCACGGAGCGCCTGTACAGCGGCGTCGACGGGCGCGAGATGGCGGCCGACATCTTCTGCGGTCTCGTGCACTACCAGCGTCTGCGGCACATGGTCTCGGACAAGTGGCAGGTGCGAACGACGGGCGCCGTGGACGCTCTCACGCGCCAGCCCGTCAAGGGGCGGCGCCGCGGTGGGGGCGTGCGCCTCGGAGAGATGGAGCGCGACGCCCTGCTGGCCCACGGAGCCGCCTTCGTGCTGCAGGACAGACTCTTCCACTGCTCCGACAAGACCGAGGTACCGCCCCTGTATATATGTATATATGTGCTATGTACTGTAGTAAAGATCAGCTCCTATACCACCTCGAATATTCCTTCTACTGGTCCAAGATTACTAGGAGTGAGACCAATGAACATACCAAGTATACCCTCCCCCCCACAACGCATGAATGAATATACAGTGGACTCCCGGTAATTCGTCCCTTGGCTAATTCGGCATCCCATGTAATCCGACATAGCTATTATTAACGCATGATTGAGCTGGTTGCAGCTTATAAGTACTACTTCAATTGTGTTCGACGCGTTTGTCAAAATGTCATTTTGAAACAGCAATTTTTTTCATTTTCAAAGTTTGGATGGACCTTCTGACACAAAACAGAGAAAAAAAGTGGTTTCAAGCTGAAAAGAGGAATCTAGAGTCTGCTTTGACAAACCCAACTTCCATTTTTATTCGAAATACGCAATTAATTTTCGTTTCAATATTCATTTTTTTACAACTATAACCTTAAATAAGTATTCATAACAGGAGTGACGTCACTGAACGCTAATTAGTGTCTTGAAATACGTTCAACTCAAACTCAAATTCCTTTATTCAATATAAAAGCATTACACTTACTTATTGATTGTCAAATAAACACTACCACCGGTTCGGAAAAAGGAACACCCTGACCTGAGAAGAACCGGCGAAAGAAACTCAGCGGGTCTTTTTTTTCTGTTATTTTTTTTTTTTGTCAAATTTATGTACATTTCGTTCCGTTTCAAGTTACTTTAATTAATAATTATTATTAAAAAAACAACTTATAACGAATATAAACCTTGCTTTGGCCCTTCTTTTATAATTTTTCAACATTAAAAAATAAACCCATCAGTACCTATTATATTTGCATGTTCCCTAGTATAGCGTAAATACTTATCACTGGATATTTTACAAGGTATTCTTATGTAAAAATTCCGAACTCTAGAGAGTTTCATTAAACTATAATCCGAAAATTTCAAATATCCGAAACTGTCCCGCAAAACTTTTCTCGGATTACTGGGAGTCCACTGTAATAAAATGGAGATTTAATAGTGCAACTTTTTGATATTTAAATGGACCTTAATTTTTGTATTAGTATAGTACGACACAACTTAGATTTCGCATCGGCAAAATTCGTAAAACCGATGACATCCGAATTGAGTGCGCTATCCCAAATTATCAATATTTATTTATCATGCGAATATGATCTTTGCATGAACGTAATAACTTGTAATATCACATGACCTAATATATTCGTCAATTTGACGCGTCGATTTACATGCACTTGCTTTCTCTGACGCGTGAATCTATAGCGACGAATAGCGTCGAATAGCGCGATAGGGAGCTATTTCTATTGGTTGTGTAAATCGGCAGTAATCGGTTTTATTTTCATTCCATTGCGTTTTCCGATGCTACATCTAATTTGTGTCCTACTATACTTATCATTCGATATATTGGATTACAAGGTATTCTTACGTAAAAAATCCGACTATAGACTATAATTTCATTAAACTACAATCCGAAAGTTACAAATGTCCGAAACTGTCCCGCAAAACTTTTCTCGGATTACCGGGAGAATCCACTGTAATAAAATGGAGATTTAATAGTGCAACTTTTTGATATATAATGGACCTTAATTTTTGCATGCGCACTTTGATTAGCGACAAAGTGACGACATATAATATATATGAGTGCTATGTTGTGTGTAGGCGATCGTGTGTTCGAAGTGCGGCACGCTGCTGGGCCCCGCGGCGGCCGACGCAGAGGGTTCCAAGGACTCGTGCCGCCTGTGCGGGGAAGGCGACCTCCTCACCGTGGCCATCCCTTACATCCTCAAGTTCTTCGTCACCCAACTGGCCTCCGTCAATATCAACGTTAAAATCAATTGTAACAACGATTTGGCTATAACGAGTTGTTGATTGTTAATACATTTGTTATGTAATAAAAATTATACGATAATATTTTGTTTTACTCCAAAGTTATAACGTAGTCAATTGTATGGAACGAAAATGTTATAAATTGGTGGATTTTTACATAGGTAGAACTGTATGGTCTAAGAACAATAAATGATATTGATTCTATAATTATTATTTTTGGCTTTTATTTGTGCCTAAGTACACATTATTTCGCAACTCTCATAGTTACAAATTCATTTTTTTTCTGTCAAAAAAACGAAGAAAAACAGTCCCAGCAAAGTTTTCAATATTAAAAATTTGATGATGGATTTTTTTCATCCATAGTTAATAAATAAATATTGGACATCACATACATTACTCTGATCCTAATGTAAGTAGCTCAAGCACATGTGTTACGGAAAATGAGTGGTTACGACGGTACCATAAACATCCAGACCCAAGACAACATAGACAACTATTTCTACATAAACTCGCCGGGAATCGAACACGGAACCTCGTAGTGGCGTACTCATGAAAACCTACTACTAAACTACTCGACCACGGATGTCGCCAATCAGGGCCGGATTTAGGGAATGGCAACCGGAGCAATTGCCCTGGACCTCCACATAAGTGGGGGCCACAAAAGTTTTCAGTGAGATTACAAATACCGAGATATAGTCAAATTATAATAATCTTACTACTTAATATTTTAAAAGTTACCGATACCAGTCAAGAAATACTTACTGATTCAAATTAATAAAAGCTTAAGCTAATCCATTAATCCATGATCTAATTATTAGGATCTCCACGCTCCTGTTGGTCTAGGGCCTCCACTGCTTTGCGGCCCCAGGGCCTCCAGACCTTTAAATCCGACTATCGTCAATTATTGTAATCAGTCAACGTGTATGAGTATTTTTATTGAGAGATATAATTATGTATAAATATAAATCTTTTTTACATATAAGAATGTATCTATCCTAAGCAGTTAAACCAATCGTTTTAAATCAGACATGGTGGTGGCACTGTGCGCAATAAGATTAATCGTACCTAGTTTCTTACAATTTTGGATTTGATCATGATGGGAAAATTAGAATTGCATCTGTATAATATATTGAAATGAATATTTTGATTTTAAATTAAGTATAGTACGACACAACTTAGATGTAGCATCGGCAAAATTCGTAAAACCGATGACATCCGAATTAAGTACGCTATCCCAAATGAGCAATATTTATTTATTTTGTGGACATGATCTTTACACAAACATAATAACTTTTAATATGACCTAATATTCGTCAATTTGACACATCGATTTACATGCACTTGCTTTCTCGGATTGAACTGACGCGAGAATCTATAGCGACGAATACGTCGTCAAATGGTGTGTAAATCGGTAGTATCGGTTTTATTGAATTTGCCGATGCTACTTCTAAGTTGTGTCGTACAATACTTGGTACTTTCCTAATTACTTTTTCTTAAACAGTAATTGCATATGAAATATCTGTGCATTATACGATACTCTAGTTGTGCGGGAAGTAAAAGTGTAGGATTATAAAAACAAAACAATTATTGGAGAAAAGTTTAATTGTATAATATATCAATAAATGTTCATACCCAGACATGTCTGTAAGTATCACTCTTAAAAATAAAACATTTAAAAGAAGTATATTACAGTAATATATTTCTTGCTAATCCTCATCCATGGCTACTTCTTGTTCTTTCTTTTCCTTCTTCTTCTTCTTCTTCTTACTGACGCTCACATCTGCTTCCTGGACATTGCTCACATCTGCAGCCTGTGCGTCCTGCTGTGCTACTTCTTCCATTGCCTGTTTCATTACGTCTATATTCTTCATTGGAATGTCACCGGTCTCGTAAAACTTTAATCTGTCTTCAACTTGCTGACGGAGTTTCTCACCATACACAGTTGTTTGATTTTCTAAACAAAATTATTTACACATAAATTTTATATTCAGAATTAAAATTTATTACAAAAAAATTTACATAAAAAATATATTCATAAAACTATGTATTGACTAATATTGGATACAACTACTAGGAGAATAATAGTTAAACCAACTCACCGGAGAAGCAGTCAATCCTAGAAGCGATAGAGCACTTGTTTGCGAGGTAGCGACTGATACGTCCCTTGTTCTTAAGGCCGGCTCGCCCGATGAAAGTTGAGTGATATAGAAGACCGTACTTAGGTGTCTTGGAACGGGTCTTCAGAGCTCGGAAAAGTGCTTTCTCCGCACCTGTGAAAATGTGAATAATAAAAGTATTTTAGAATTATCATAAATGTTGCATGACTAATTTCTTACTGATATCTTACTTTTGTTATTTTTTATTAGGAAATAAGAAGTTACTAAAACTTACCCAGGATTTGTAATGTGGATGCCGGGTACTTTGCTAGACTGGTAAGAGAACCAGCTTTGGAGATGAGGCGAGCTCCCACCTGGTCCCCGATAAGTGTTGTAAGGTTTGGAGCCACAGAGGTCATCTTTGTATGTAAATACTCTGCTATTTCTTTCCTAAAAATAAAAAGGTAAATATTACTAACAAATAAATTAAACATTATTTTTTCATAATGTAAAATTAAATCTAAAGAAAATATTTTTAGCAAGTACTTTTTAAATTCATTTATCAAATAATTTATCCATCATCGTTATGAATAATCATTGGTATATTAACTCTATACCTTAAAAAAATATATGTTCAACTGTTTCAGCAAAAAATTTCGAAACTCACCTGTAATTACTCAATGCAACAACTCTTCCAGCAAACATTTGTATATTAATTAAATCAACGGGTGATATATCCATTCCCATAGACATTTTCGATGCATCAATAATAGCTTGTGCCTTCTCCGAGTCACCGAGGATCTCTGTTAATGGTTCGACAGATTCTTCTGAGAGTGTTTTACGATCTTTGATGTACTCCGCACACTTTGAGTAGAGGTAATTCTCTGGTACAATACTAACAAGCTCTGGGAAGTGGTAAGAATACCATTCTCTGTAAAAAAAAAAATGCATACTTAATTACTTGTATAAGATACATATTTATTTTTTTATTATATTTTGTAGTAGTAAAATTTATGTATACAAAAAAAGTTGTGTTTGCTATAGATATTGTTACTGTTATCAAAGAAATAAATATAGCAATAGAACATATTTCATCTTTATAAAATATTAGCATTTAGAGAAGTTGATAGAAGTTCAATCAATAAACCCTAGTAATTGTTTATTTAATATAATTATAAACTATTATAATTACAATTAACTAATGAGTCTCTTTTGACATACATCTTATAAGCAGAAATTCCAAAAAGGTTGTATGCTTGGATTTGATATGGTCAAATGCATGTAATTTACACATCAAATTATAATCTTAATTTGATTAATTTTACCTGATTCTCATTGAAAATGTATTGACATCTTTATCCAGCTGGTCCAGCAGAGCTATTGATTGTATGATCATGTTGTCCACACGATGTACATTGAACTTGACGCGAGCTCGCGAGTAAGAGTGGCCGAGACCTAGCTGAGCCACACTGCATGCTTTTGGAGTTAGTCCTTTGATGAGGGCGTGGAAATGGTGTCTTATACCTAGAGACAATTAATGTAAGCATACATTAGTAGATTCTTAGTACTGATTTATGAGAATCAATAAATATACTTTTAGGAATCCTTTTAATATTTTAAGTCTTTTTAATTATTCTCAGTTTCTTTTAAAAACTCGTCACCCTCACTTTTACTTTAAAGTTTCCTTTGCAAAAAACAAACAAAGCTTCCACTTTAATGTTACAATAATTTATTAATTTATAGGTTAAGTCTTTATCCGTTAATTTTCAATGTAATACAGAATATTAAATCTTTTATTTTTAAAGGTTTTGAAGGAATTAATAATATTTCTATTTAAAGTTAAAAGCTTGTGTTAAGACAGGTAAGTTAGTTGAGAGAACAATAACCCTCTTGGGTCAGATCAGGCTTAATCCTAACTTGTTACATTGCTAAAACAACTACATATAAGTTAACTACATTAATTTAAATATTAGTTAAATATGACAAATCAGGGCTGCAAACCAAAAGTCGCCCAAAATTTGTTTTGTTTTATCATTAACGGATGGTGTCCCATATAAATTTATGGTGGGGGACGCTGTGAAACCCCATAAAAAAATTGAAACAATCTAACCTAATTAAATTTCATTATAACTTTTTAGTCATAAAATTTGATATGTAGCAATAGCTTTAGCACAGTTATCAAAACAAATTGATAAATAAACAAAAGAACTGCCTTAATATGGCACAATTTTATTACCACAAGTTATTTGAAACTTGCAATAGATCAATTTGTGCATTTTTTCTGTTTATAAACTATATTTTTACTATGAAACATGAGTCTTATCTGTACTATTTCCAAATCATTCTTCTGGACATGATGAAGCCGTTAATGAGATTTCCCGCAAAGACTAAAAAAGTTATTATTTCCATTTTTTTTTACATTTTACAAGTCTTATTCTTCCTGGTTAAGACATGTGACTTGTCTTAATAAAAATCCTATCTGTGAATATGTTTACATCTTTACTTTCATAGTAGTTTCCAGATTAAGATCCATGAAGACACTCACCTCTAAGCACCTCTGGTACAGCGCCAGTGTGTGAGCAAGGAATTTCCAATGCTTCACTAATAGCAGCACCGAGTTTAGGGTCAGAAACACCGAGTGTGCATTTCCCACGCTTCTTGCGTTTGGGTAGACCACCTTCCAAGAAGAGGTTGAGGTCTTCTGGTAGAATACCTGAATAAAAAAAAGGATTTTATTTTATATATACAGTAATTTACTTTTATTTTATTTTCATGTAGCTGAAATATATACCTTCTGAAATTGCGTTGATATTCTCTAAAGCAGTTATTGCAGATTTAAATGGTTGAAATGCTATCAGGGTCACCACAGAATTGAACCTCTGTAGGTCAGTCACTGATTCCTCGACTTGTGGTAAGAATGCTGCTAGCTCTTCAAACTCAGCTACTCGAAACAGGGCAAAGCCTGCGCTGTGCTCATAGAGCACATACAGCTTACTCTAAAAAATAGAAATTACTTTAGTTTTAGTTGCATTCTTCATGTGATAAATGATTTGTTTATTTTTTTGAACATGATGTTATTTATGAATGATGTATCAGACACGATTACTGCGATCGATGGTTATATAAAAAAGGTAAATTCGCATCAGTGGTATTGGAGAAAATCGCGGTCTTACTCAATTAGGTATATATAACCTCTTTAGTTGTTAAAATGTAGCAAAAAATGTTTTCCAACTTATCAATATTATATAAATTGGCAAATCTAAATGCTCTGATATAGCACACTTTTATTATCACAGGTCAACTTTAATAACTTGCAATAGATCAACTTGTGCATGGGCCTTATGTACACAGTAAAATTTTATAAATATTTTATTAAATAACAATGTATATAGAATTTCAGAATTAAAACAATGCAATTAAGTCTTAAGTCTGGATAATTAAACGAAAGATCCCATTTTAAAGCGTAGCTATGATGTACTTATTTCGAACACATTGGACTGATTCCTTTTTATATTATTTTAAAGGTTTAAATTCAATTTTATATAATCCAAGTTAAGGTGTATTTATTAATAACGATAAAATAATGTATTTAACTCACCATGATTAACTTCTATGTAATTATTTTACATTACTAAATATTGTACCGTAAACACGTGTGTTTTGATCTACCATGCAAAACAGAAGCGTTAAAATTTTTTAAGGTTATAACGTTACTTTTTAAAAATATATGTTTTGTGTATCGTGTAATTTTATGAAAAATATTTGTTTATTTTTTATTAATTTCAAATTTCCATAATCAATAAAAAAGAATTATCATAATAGTTAAAAGATAATTAAATATTTTATGATTGTCTTGCGTTAAACGAAACACGGCCATTGTTAAGTTGTGTGAAGTATATATATATAAATATCTATTTGAGAAATATTTGTATGTTTTTAAATTCTCAATAGTCTATAAACTTATATTTTCTATGTTTCATATAAAATGTATATGTTGCTAATTTTATAAGCTTTATTATTAGCTTTCATTCAATAATGAAATTCAAAATTATTGACAATCTGTGGAATTAACGGCAAAAGATGTCAAATTTGAAATAGAATTGAGCAATACTATGTTGACTGTTAGTAGCCTGCGTATTTATTTTAAATTAATTTTATCAAATTAAGTGTAAGAAAACAGTGTTGTTTTCGTTCTCAATATAACTAACTTTTCAAAGACAGTGAAATGTGTTAGATATACAAAATGGCTACGATATTAATGCAAAGAGATCTTGTTGTGACGCTTAAAAAGGAAACAAATTTAAATATTGGATTACTCAGCAAGCTACATCCTATGCTTCCAGATTTATCTCATTTAATATTCAAGGATAATGCTCTTGATAAACCTACTCAAAATTTATTTAATCATTTATCTTACTATTTGGTGTCTATAGTTGATTCTCACGTACACGCATCTCTAACATGGCCCCTTTACGACACGAAGGCTGAAAGAATATATAGAAATGAACTATCAATTTTTATTAGCGATTATAGTTCTAAAGGCTTACTCACACATGTTATGTCTTCATATTTAGTAAATCCTGGTTGTTTTAAAGTAACCGTGCTCTTGTTTCAACTCTCACAGTTGGCGGTAAATCGTTTGCTCGTATCGAAAATTATAAAAGATAGTAAAAAAACTTTGTACAACACCATGACTGATAAATATAAATCTCAAGAAAAAGAAGGTTTTGTCGAATGTATTGAAAAAGAAACAGATATAATGTTGAGCAAATTTTCTAATTATTTGTGTAAGAGACAGATTATGGAAAAATCAGCGGCATTATTTCGTAAGAGAATAACAGAAATGGAAAGTAAAATGTGCTCCTTGAATGCCCAGGGTTATATCAACAATTTGGTTGACAACTTCATAAATAACAATGCATTAGAAGACAATTTCAAGAATGATCTTTTAAAAATTAAGAATGTCAATGAACATCCAATGTTCTTTCAAAATTGGCTTATGGAAACGGATAAGAAGTTAAATAATCTTGAAACCGAATGGAATTCAAAAGTTTCACCGTTGTTGACGAGATGCAAATCCATAGTACAGAACACAGAAGAAATTATTCATCGACACACTGGCCAAGTGCAAAAAAGTTCCTATATGATAGAATATGACCCCAAGACAGATTCAATATGCACGTCTGAACTACAAAATCAAGTGAACAGCCAACAGAAATACATACTCAGGAATCTAGAGAAGGATGGCGTACAAAATTTTCCGAATCTAATCAGGGCATTTCTCATATCAATATGTTTCATTTTGAAAAATAACGAGATTGGTGATGAAATTTATAACTTTAATAAATACTTGGAAGGTGGGGAAAAGAATTTCAAAGAAGTTGTTAGTGCTTTAAAAGTATTGATAGAAAGAGTTTTAAATGCCGAAGCAAAATTACAGGTAAATTTTAATTGTTTTTTTAATTGTTTATTAAATACTAAATAAATAGCCTGTTTGTGAAGATATTTTTACAGCTGGCTTATATTTTAGTAGCTTATAATTAAGTCATATGTTTGACCTTGTTAAAGATTTTTTTCCAAAAGCTATTTTTTATTTGTAATTCTATTTAGACATAAAATCTCTGCATTGACAATAAATTAACACAGTTATGATAATTAAGATATTATAAGTGCCTTAGTAAGTACCACTGTTTTGTCAATTAATTTCTGTAGTGTACAGTTTATCCAGTCAAGCTAGCCAGAGGTTAGTTTGAATTTGTATGGGTAATGGGAACATCATTCTTGGGTTGCCTAACCCTAAAATTTGCTCAGTTCTCAGTAGTTCTTCTTATTCAGCACTTGTGGCAAAGATAGTCATGAATCCACTTTCAATATAGACTTTCTGTCCACATAATTTACTTTTGATATTAGTTTTGAACAGTATATATGATCATTGAGTGGTAATTACACAGGCCTTATAATTACCCCTATCCTTTATATCCTATTAATTAATTAATTTTTATGCTTTCAGTCTATACCCATTGCATATGATGATATGGTCTCAATAAAGGATTACCCAGAAATACCTCCAATGCCTGACTTATCAGAGTTGAAAATGAACAGGGATCAGTACCAAGTCTTCTTTGATACATTCACACCGCTAAATCTCTACAAACATAAATTTAATTTACGAAAACGTACAAGCGGTAACTTCCTTAAACCCCAACCAAAGTCGTTAATCACACCATTTTATCAAGCTTCTAAAGAAGATTTTATGAAAAGTTTAATATCATGTCGCGTAAGTTCCTATGATATTGCAAATACGACACACAATAATCACAATATGTCTGTCATTTCTAATATAAAGGTCAATGAGACAATATCGGAATGTGCATCTGGCTTTACAAAACAGCAGATCATCCGACTGCTCTCTACAAAGAAATCTAGTAGCTCGAAGAAATTCAAATACAAGCAAGAAAGACCGGATATTAATATTAAGAAAGGAGGTTTATTTAATGAATCTGTTAATTCAAATGAAAGTAATGGTCTATTTCGTAGTTATTCATCACCAAATCTGTTTGAAAATAGAGAGAAGAGATCACTTAATAACATAAGAGGCAGGAAACTTTCAATTATGAAAGAGGACAGTCCAACGCAACTTGATGTTTCTGGAATTACTTGCTTAGATCCCGATAGCAATTATAATACACCACATGGTCTAGGTAACGCCGAGAGTTCTAGACAAGCGGAAACATCAAATTTTCCAATTATATCGGTGACACAAGATGCGGAATTTAGAATAAATAATATTCTTAATGATGTCAAAGTTGATTTGAGTAAAGATTTAATGATTGACAGTACTGTATCACCCATATTAGATGCACCGAGGAAGAGTTTGGAAATAGAAATGCATTCGTCAAAAACTGAAACACCGAAAACAAATACATCACTCATTAAAAAGACAAGTTCGTTAGAAAAAATAATAAACAGATTTAAAAAAGTTAGGGCTAATGTTATACCACAGAGTTTAAATGACGTGAAAACAATTGTCGAAGAGAAGGAGAATGTAAATTTTGATGTTTACACTGCAAATAGAGTATTATTGCCGGATCTATTGAGTCCCAGTTGCAGCACTCTGGGAGTGAGGTCGAATGTTAATTATTTGGATCAATTATGCTTTGATATGGAAGAAGGTGAACGTAGGAAGCCTCGGGAGAGCTTAGGAACCGCACTGGGCGTTGATAAAACATTTTTAGACCAATTTGAATTAATAGACTGATATTTATCATAGTCACAGTTGTGATTTTATTTAGCATCTCGTCATTTCCTAAGTGAAAGTAGTAATGATACAATATAGAATATAATATAAAGAATTAAGTTTTTTTTATTCAAAGCTAGCGTAATGAGTCTGTGACCAGTTTTTAAAAGTGTCTCATACTAATGTAACATGCCTTCGAATGCTTTAATTAGTTTAAATTCCCATATTTCAATAATTCGTTTATATTTATATAGATAAATAATATTTTCTTCTAGTATATCATTAAGAATTCCTGTTGTAATAATATTTTCACATAATATTTTTATGCTTCGTAGTAGATAGTTTATGATAGATCATAGATAATAACCACCGTGGAACCGAAGATTAAAATCTGATATAGCAACATTGACCATAGTTTGTAAAAAAATAGTGGATTAGTATGGAGGTATGAACTCGTGATCCTCACAGAAAACGCCTTTTGCTGGCAGTAGGAAAACTACAGGCTGTTTATTTACTTTTCCAGAAAAGCGATTAAGTAGAAAAGTTGTTATGAATTATGGATTCCATTAAGTGTCAAAAGCAACTTTAATTATTATCATATCGACAATAATTCGTAGTTTTAATCAATTACATGTTATGTTAAACGTGAGAGGCCTTATTATGTAAATAATTATGTAAAATAAAAAAAATATGTTTATATTTGTTTTTTTATTTAAAAGCATATTCCTAATTTAACAATAATATTTTGTATATTATTTAATAGTATGCATAGGTAATAAATTAAAAAATGTAAATAATATGTAGTTAGATTAACATATGTTGTTTATAAAACACTTCTTAATTAAATATAAGTAATCATTTTTATTTCAATTATTTTTGTGAAGTACTGATATGATATGCATTATTGTTGATATTAAAAGTTTTGGATGTTATTAAAATCCATAATTGTACTCTATCAGGATTGTGATAATTGAATTAAATTCTTGGATCGTTCTCTTCTAATTTGACCATTTTTTCCGAAATCTCCCACAATTTTCTTGCTCTACTCATATCGCTGGCTGAAGAAGATAGCGAGCTTATTTGGCAATCAGAGAAATATTCCCCATTGACTTTCGAAAGGTTCTCATCTACAGCCAACATTACAGATGTTTGGCACCCTTGGACAGGAGTCTTGAAGAAAAGAGTATTTATCAAACCCAAACCCCAACTCAATGGTGCTGGCACGTTACGCCAAATTCCAGTGTCGATTAAACCAGGATGTAAACAATTAGCAGTGACGCCTGTTCCCTCCAGACGTCTGGCCAGTTCCCTGGTAAAGAGAATATTGGCTTCCTTGGACACGTAGTACAAATATCCTGGCATCGTGTTCAATGGATTTGGGTTGTCCAAGTTTACGGATGCCAAACGGTAAAGTGATGAAGCAACGACAACAATTCTTGATGGAGAACTTTTCTTTAACAAGTTTATAAGGAGATGAGTTAGTAAAAATGGTCCATAATGATTGGTCGCCATTGTCAATTCAATTCCGTCTTCCGAGATGTTTTTCTTGAAGGTTTCTGCGTATCCTGCGTTGTGGATTAAGACGTCTAACGCTTTCTCGGTTTTGTTGATGTCTTCAGCAAAAGTTCTTATGGATTCGAATGAACTGAGATCTAGTTTTTTAACTACGACATTTGCGTTTTTTGTCGATTGCACGATTTCATCTGAAAAAAAGATAAAGTATGAATTAGAGAAAGTTTTAACATTTCTAACCTCCTATTCGAGAAGAATTTTGTGACAAATTTTAAATTCTAAAGATAAACATCATATAACCTAGTCAATGCATAGAAATATATTTTCGTACCTTGAACTTTTTCCGCCTTTTCCATACTCCTGCAAGCCATGATAACCCTGGCACCTCTTTTAGCTAATTCTTTAGCAGTTTCCTTTCCAATACCACTTGTACATCCAGTGACGATTACCGTCTTTCCGTCCATCCTGGTTTTTGCTTGGTATTGTCCACACGTAAGTTTAGCGTACAAACGAAGGGCGAAGAAGATGGCAAATAGAGCGAGCAATGCCAGTAAACCGAGAAGTAATACAACCGGTAATATCCAAAATAGGTAATTTGCTTTCCAGGCCTCTGCGACAATCATTTCTGAAACAAAAATACATATTTGTATCAGGATAAAAATAAACACAAAACAATCTGTAATGACCAGTCAGTTAGTACCGAATTAATCTAGGCTAAATAGCAACAATTCACTGGTAATGATTAATCGTACACAAATGTGGTACCGACGTCGAATTGTTGTAAACAATCATTTAAAAGAAAAAAAAAATTAGAAATAACTGTAAGTCATAATATAATCAGGGTCTAGGAGACAAACACATCGAATATATTTTTATAAATCCCTTACTTAAATATCATGTACGTATATTTAAATTAGTACCAAAAATTTAGAAGTTTAATTTATTAAGATGTAAAGATCTGATAGGTAATATCAGATCTTACGTCTATGCCCGGTATACGAGCTAGTAACGATACTAGGGTGCTAGGTACTATAAGTTCGAACGATATAAGAGAACCAAAATTTCAGATATTGTAGGTACTCTATGACATAAAATAAACGGCCCGTAAATGCCCCACGGCTGGACTCAAGCCTCCTTTACTCTCAAGTCTCAGAGAAAGACTTGACATTTATTATACAACACGCTGTTCAAAAGCGTTTTGGTGGTAACATTAGTCACAACTTTGTCAATTACTTGTTAGTTTTTTAGCTTACTAGTGGTAGACGGTTCTAACAACTAGACAATTATTTTTCTAATCTTTTTATGATATAGTGGTGATGGTAAGTGGTCACCATCGACCGTAAATAGACACTGAGAAATATTAACCATTCCTTATACAGTCAATGCGATATCAATTCTGGGAACTAAAATATTACATTCCTTGTCAGGCACAAGGAACATAATAGAACTATAATATATTTAATTATTTTATTTTAATTAGAACATACCTACAGATAACATACAATACAGAACAATTGATTCGCCTACATATGTAAATGGTGTTAAATTAAAAAATCATTAAGAAATCTCAAATCTACTTAATGTCTTTCGTAATTCAACTGACACATTTATCTAAATGAAGAAGCTACGTTTACGAGAATAATAATATTGCTTCTGAACGTAAAATAATAATAAGTGGAATAAAGATTATGCTTGAATGTTTTCTAATTTATAGAGTTTAAGTATTGTCAAATTCCATTCAATCAAAATCAAAATAAACTTTATTCAAGTAGGCTTTCACAAGCACTTTTGAATAGTCATTTAACAATTAAGTGAAGCTACCACCGATTCCGAAAGTAGATTCTACCGAGAAGAACCGGCAAGAAAGGCAGTAGTTACTCTTTTTCAACATTTAAAAAATACAGTCATATTCGTTAAATACAATTAAATATGTATGTAATGTATCCTGCCTGCAAGTCAACAGGTATTAACTCCACGCTTTTTTATTACCTATCTATAAAATCTTGTATCGAATAATATGCCTTTTTTACCAATGTACTTATTTTTTAAAACGATTTGAATTTACGAAACGGCAAAGTTAAAAATGTCTGCGTTATTTTATTATAGAAACGGATACCTTGCCTCAAGAAGGATTTATTGACTTTAATTGTTTTTTTCGATGTTAATTTATTATATTATTTTATGAGTCTTTGGAGACTGTTGTTGGCTAAAGATACACACTAAATACACATTCTTAAAATAAAACAGTATAAGGATTACACAAGTTATGTGCTCCTTCATTTATAGGAGATCACAGCATGCATAGCAAAAAATATTTTTCAAACAAAATCAAAATAGAAAGTGAGAAGATAATAAATAGCAATAAAAATACAAATCAGAGTCTGAATTACGAACAAGCTTATTAACTGAAATGTTTATGATATAATAGTACGTATTAGATTAAAATTTTAGTGACAATGTTTTTAATTTTAGGAAAAAATATGTATATAGAAAACTTATTTAAATTAAAAAAATAAACTAGTTGTTATTTTCTTTTTCAATTAGAACAAGGGTTTAAAAAAAGATTGGATATATATTTCTTATTAATTTGAGAAATAAAGGATAGAATAGTGAATTAAAAAATAAGCGACTTACATTTATATAAAATAGAAATTTAGGACCACAAAACACGTTAGCTTGACATGTGTACTTGGTCGAGTGTGAACAAAGAATTAGATTTCTTGAAATGAACGTCGTAACTCGTTACGAGACGTGGAATGTTTACAAAAACAGTATTGTCTAGTAAAATTAATGTGACCGGGTCGTTTTGTAAAGAGCCGATACGAACGAGTATGTATCAAGTTCAAATTCGGCCAATTTGTCTAATTGTGATTATTATTTATTTGCTAGTAAGTTAAAATACAAGTAAATATAAAATCCGATTGAAAAATAATATATAAATGTTTCTTGCTGCAATTTGCAAAACATTTTAAGCTTTAAAAATAGGTATTGCATTTAAGAACTAGTTTATGTATTTTCCTTAAAAAAATCCGTAACGAATCGCTTTAAAGTTATATATATTTTATTAATCATTTATTAGACGATATTTTATAAAAAACAATGACGACGATGATGTCCTATTTTTGTCAGAACCGCTTCAACGGGGAATATTCAAACTCAAACTTAAATTCCTTTATTCAATACCGAAGCATTACACTTACTTATTGATGGTCAAATTAAACACTATCACCGATTCGGAAAAGGATTCACCCTGATCTGAGAAGGACCGGCGAAAGAAACTCAGAGGGTATTTTTTTGTCAAACTAATGAAATACATATACTTATTCAATATGTATAGAGACAGCCAGGAAGCGATTGGATCATTCCTAAGGTGTGTTATCAATCATAAACTCACTAATTGTATAGTAACCTTTCGCGCACAAGTGTTTCTTAATTTTTTTTTAATTTGGCAAGAGAAGCCTTTTTAATGCTTTCTCTTTACCAACTGCATAGAATAGATATTGACATATGTTAGGATTTATTCCCTATTTCATTTTTTTTATAGTATAGGCTGGTGGACCAGCATATGGTCCACTTGATGATAAGTGGTCACCATCATCCATAGACAAAGAAGTTGTAAGAAATATTAACTATTCCTTACATCGTCAATGTAGCACCAACCTTGGGAACTAAGATGTTATGTCTCTTGTGCCTGTAGTTACACTGGCTCATTCACCCTTCAAACCGGAACACAACAATACTGAGTATTGTTGCTTAGCGGTAGAATAACTGATGAGTGGGTGGTACCTACCCAGACGGGCTTGCACAAAGCCCTACCACCAAGTGATCTTGCGCACACAAGCGTTCCTTAAATTTATTTTTTAAATTTGAATGATTTATCTTTGCCCACTGCATATGATAGATATATATACTTCAAGATTCATACGTTATTCCATCAGTCACGTTTTGTGAACCATATAAAAATCTTAATTAGGAACATTTCAAATAAATAATTTGCTTGAATTTACTAGACGATTCGATCACATACCATTCAGAGCGCGATTTTTCCGTAAACGGGTTCTTACCTTTATTTTTTTGTTTCTGATTGTTATCATGATAATTAGGGCTTACAACATACGTAGCAATCATAGAGGAAAAATCTACTATAGAATGTTAATACAGCTTTCACTAATTTAATTAGTTTTCGTTGTGATTGTTCTTCAAAGGTGAAACCGTTAAAATAAGGTTGTAATTAAAGGCGTTAGAAAGCATCTGAATTACACAAATTAACTTGATTTTAAAAATGATGGAAGTAATTACCTATATCAAATCAAAAGAAAACTGTTTAAAAATATACTTTATTCATTTGCCCTAAGACATGTTTTGCTTATTACACAGTGTCATATTGTCTTTAATTACACTGGTCTACAAATTTTGACTTTGAAAAAGTATCGTTCATGTAAAAATGTCATGTATCGTTCAAGTAGATTTTTTTATAGATTTCCACGTACTGAATACAAAAATAATTAGTAAACATTAAAATTAGTTTCCGTTTTTAGAGAAACAATAAATACAATTTTTTAAAAAAATACAGAAATTATACAGCTTCTAATAGTCAGTGTAATTCCGACGTGGTTTTTTCGCTGCCCTCTTAAATTCTGATTCTGGAATATCTCGACATACAGTCCAATAATCCGCCAACATCCTTGAGTTTTTTTTAATACATAATTAATGACACGGCGTTTAGTAATTTCTATGCTCCATTACTAGGATTTGTATTATAAATCTTTAATGAATAGATAAAAATAATTCAGTTTGCATGTTCATGCTCGGGGAAATTTTAAGAGGATCAACATTACTGCATTCATACAAAAGTATGTACGTAAACTCAGATGCACTCTTATGAAGCTATTCCATCCATGTTTGTAGGTAATCTGATACGATCAGCAAGAGAAAAGGTGTAAGAATAACTAATTCAACAACTTAATTGTTTAAATTATTTCTGAGGCAAGACTGATTATCAGATTCTGGGTTTAGCGTGCAAAAAAGTAAAGCCTCTCAATAAGCCTGTTAGTTTACCACAGCTAGGCTAAAGCCTCCTGTCCCTTTGAAAAGAAGGTTTTATGTTTATTCCACCTCGCTTTTCCAATAAGTGTTGATGGATTCATACGTGGAAGTAGAGGTTTTCCTTCACCGCCGAACACGAGACGAATTATAAACACAAATTAAGCACGTTAAAATTAAGTGTCCATGGGTTCTGAACCCGCAATCGTCTGATAAGTCACAGGTGGTCTAACCGCTGGGCTATTTCGTCTATCATTGGGAAATCAGCCGAAATATCAATATGCAATCATGACAAGCGCGTGCAAGCAAACAAACTCTTTAACTTCATACAATATTGTAATGACGTAACAATTCTAAGAATCGCATTAGAACATATAATAAAATACCTTTACAACCTTTATACATAATCACGCAGTACAGTATATTATATTCGAGTAACATAAATTAATTCCAAGCGCGTCAGTCACATGCAAACATCCTGCTTATAATTCGGCCTATGTCTTATTTAATCTAACAAATTTAATTACGGAACTATTAGGGTTCCATTTAATTTAATCTTAATATTTAAAGTCTGTCTTGGCAAAGATCTCAAAATATAAATCTTAAAAAAATAAATGAATTTTTGTATTTATATAGATTAATGAAATATTTTCTTTTGTTACAGACTAATGAAATTATTTTAGTTCAATTATTATTTAATTTCGCATCTGTCTCGAAATAAAATGTTTTTTTTTTTATGTCAACGACACAGATAAGGTAAATTTACATTTTTTGGTATGTCATTATGAATGAGTCACCTTAACGATGAAACTGGTTTTGAAGATGTGTTGTTGTCTCTCAAACACACCATATACGTCATCAGTATTACAGCCTCCTTGTGGCTACTTATATTATTTACTAAATCTCTTAGCTAAGTTTTTATGTAACTCATGAAATTGTAAATTGGCTTCGTTTAATATGCATGTGTCTAATTTCAACAAAAACCTCCTGCACTGATGAAGCGTGTCGGAATAAGATCCAAACCTTTTCTTCAAAGGGAGATATGCAGACTGTTGCTTTATATAATTTATCAATAAAGTTGAGAGTAGGTATACTTTGTTAGTGTTGTTGTCTTGACTAACCACAGATTACACTAAATACTATTATTACAGAGTATATAGTATTGTGCCTGCTGAGACATAGCCCTCTGGCGTACTGCCAAATATAAAAGATACAGACCAAAGATAACGAAATATAGACATGAACAATTTACTAGTCTTAATTAATTTGATATATTTCTCACAATATTACGAGCACTTGTAATTAAGCTGTTGGTGAAAACCAACTCATCAGTAACAACATCAACAAGTAACCCGACTTTTTAGGTCTCTAATAATGACTTAAGTACGCAGATAACAAAAGAGTTTCTTGCCGGTTCTTCTCGGTAGAATCTACTTTCCGAACCGGTGGTTGCGTCACTTACTTGTAAAATGACGATTCAAAACTTCTAAAAGCCTACTTGAATAAAGTTTTGATTTTTATGATAAAAACAATCTGAAATCACAATAGCTATAATAAATTTTCTTCCGAAAATATACGGAACCATTTTAATAATATATATTCTCTATTTGTAAAGAAAGCGAGTCTAATGAATTGAAAGTGAAAACGAATCAGACGCCGTATTATATGACAACACTATAGTTACAAATTTAAATGTGCTGCCTTAGACTATGTTATGTAGCATATTAATTACGTAATGAGTGAGTGTAGGTCGCGTTAAAAGGGGCCTTGCACCCTAAAGGAACTGACTAACTGTTTTAATTGAATAAGTTTTGATACTTGCATATTACTAATATACTCTTTTTTATGTTATAGATTGGCGGAGCATATGGGCCACCTGATGGTAAGTGGTCACCATCACCCATAGACAATGACACTGTAAGAAATATTAACTATTCCTTACATCGTCAATGTGACACCAACCTTGGGAAATAAGATTTTATGTCCCTTGTTGTTGCCTGTAGTTACTCTGGCTATATAAAACATGTATCGTAGATTTTGCTTTTGTTTTATAAGTAAATTGCTGACTAAAACAATTGCTGGGCTGAGGCCTCCTCTTCTATTAAGGAAAGGGTTCGGAACATATTCCACCACGCTGTTCCAATACAGGTTTGTGGAATGCACATGTGGCAGAATTTCGATGAAATTAGACACATGCAGGTTTCCTCATGATGTTTTCCTTCACCGCCGAGCACGAGATGAATTATAAACACAAGTTAAGCACAGATATATAGTGGTGCTTGCTTGGGCTTGAACCCGAAATCATCGGTTAAGATGCATGCGTTCTAACCCCTGGGCTATCTCAGCTCAATTTAGTTTTATGGACGTTATTCATAAATAAAAAATAATGTAATAGTGTGTGTAGTAAAAGCACCGGTGTGTCTGTATTTGCATTATGCAAAAGTACATTGAACCATATTTGATGAAATGCCGCATGAGCCACTCTTGACCTTCAAGGTATCTTTGATTAGCAAGCCAAATAACGTGAAAGAAGCTGCTTCCAACAAAAAGTTCGAAATAAAAATGCATAATAACAAACAACAACAACAATAGCCTGTAAATATCCCATTATTGGGCTAAGGCTCCTCTCCCTTTGAAGAAAAGGTTTGGAACATATTCGAATTAAGAAAAACAATTCGAAAATATTTATTGTTGTAATATTTAAATTTCGCGCCTTTTTTAAATTGATTTGAGTAGTATTTTATGTCAAGTTTGTTTACTTTTTTTCCTTTATCTATGCCTTACTCTTTACTCTATGAATATTACTAGCGGATGTATTGTATCTCAAAACTAAATAAGGTCTAAGCTATTTTTCTCATATAAAATTATTTTTTCATAACATCTTAACAATCAGTGTTAAAAATAACAAAACTATCATTATAAAGCCGCATAAATTTTTGTCTTAATCTGTCAATGTATTAAACATTTAAAAAAAACTATAGTTGTGCATGTTTTTTAATCGACGGAACTGCTGATCCAAATAACAATATTGTTACGGTAATTGAAATAACGGAAACCGTAAACGAAAGAGGTACTACTATTTTTTTATTTTTTAATAAATTAAATGAGTCAAATACACTCAAAATTAATGCATATAAGAGTTTCATTAGCCTATTAAATGAACATTTGTAAGCTTTTAGAATAGATGAATAATTTTTAACTCTGCTTATCGTTAATATTTACCGTTACCGTTGTGAATAGTAGAACACCTAATTGAGACAGTTTTCATTTTGCAAATGAGAACCGCCTTGTCTATAATCTTGGAGTCAAGAGACTCCCTTACTTACAGAGTCGAGAGTTGGCCCAGTGGTTAGAACGCGTGCATCTTTTTCAAACCCAGGCAAGCACCGATGTTTTATGTGCTTAATTTGTCTTTATAATTCATCTCGTGCTCAGCGGTGAAGGAAAACATCGTGAGGAAACCTGCATGACAAATTTCATAGAAATTCTGCCACATGTGCATTCCACGAACCCGCATTGGAACAGCGTGGTGGAATATTTTCCAAACCTTCTCTTCAAAGGGAGAGGAGGCCTTTAGCCCAGCAGTGGGAATTTACAGGCTGTTGTTGTTGTTACTTACAGTTGAATGTCATGTACATTCTCAGTAATATTGATAACTTTGATATATTTCCATTCCTTCCACCTTCGATTCCTCTTCTTATAATTTTACCACGCAATAACTGAATATATGGTCTAAATTTGTTATCAATTTACTTTGTTTTTGTTATTATTATTCTTTTAGTATTATTATTTTTGCAACTAATATTATATTAATTTATTTCATTTATTATGTAAGTTATTAATTTAAGTACAATACATTAATTGTAATATAACTTAATTCTTAAAATTGCTTTGGCTAAATCGATGTTACTATTTATTGATGAGTTTAATTAATTTTTTTATTTGGTGATTTTAGTAATTTTCTTTTTTTTTAATCTTATAATCGCTCAGTTCAAAATTCTTTGGTGTTATTTTATTTTTCTTTTCTTTTTTTTATTCATATATTATGTAACAAATATGTGCAATTTAAGTGTCTTAATGAATAGAGCAATGTCGCTTTGTTGGCGGGCGTTAATAACTGCACCACAATTTTATACTATCGCAGTTATTACCGTTCACATCTTGTTTTTGTTCAATGTGATGCTTAAATAAATAAATTATTATTATTAATCAGTGGTTATTATTGTATGAACACAAGAAGTTAGGTTAAGCATCGCTAAGTTTCCGACTCAGAAAAGTCAGTAAATCCTTCATGGGACATGGTATTCGTTTCTATAATAAAATAACACAGATATTTTTAACTTTGGCGATTCTAAATTTAAACAGTTTGGTAAAAAACGTTAATAAATAATGCATATGATTCTACACAAGATTATAAAGGTGATAAAAAGCGTTGAACTTATACTTTTTGTCTTTAAAATATTATATATTATATTTAATTATGTTTAACTGAGATCATTTATATTTCAAACGTTAAAAAAGAGTAACTGAGTTTCTTGCCAGTTCTTCTCGGTAGAACCTAGATCCATACAGTTGGTGGTTTTACTTTGAAAACAGTTCTGTTAAATTTAAAAGTACTCATAAAAAACTTCCTTAACCTTGAAATAATTATCGTATATCAGATTATTAAAACGACTTATATACTATTTTTTACAAGCAATCAAATTTGGCGAGTTAAATATTTGTGAAAATATTAAAATTGTTTAAGAAGATAGATTCACTTAGGTGTAAATTATATTTTATTGTAAAGTAACATATCTATGTAAAGTAATATATCTATCCTCACAAACTTTCGCATTTATAGTTTTAGTAGGACAGGACTAGTAGGATAGTAGGACGTATGTAAGGTTAGTATACTGGAAAATGACTTAAATACCGGTATATAGTCATCGATGGTCATATATATTTGGCGACGTACGATTTTTTAACTATTCCTTACATCGACTAGGCACTACTAACCATGGAAAGTCAAAGTCAAAGTCTAAGTCTAAAACCTTTATTCAAAATAGAAGTGTTTACACTTTTTTATTGATTGTCGAAAATCTACCACCGGTTCGGATTATAATACCTCAGACCTGAGAAGAACCGGCGAAAGAAACTCAGCGGGATTTTTTTTTAAAGAAAATCATTACGTTCTTAAACTGGATAATAATAATAGAAAGTGTTCCTGTTTAGTTCAGTTTTTGTTAGTAGTAGAATATGCATTATGTGGCTTTTAATATTATGAAAATAATCAAAGTAAAACAAGAAAAAATCTTGATGCTTTTAACTTGTGATCTTTGGTCAGGATTCTTGAGTTGCAACCTTTGGATCTCTTTGGGTTGATTGTCAAAAACTCGAACGCGAAATTAGTGAAATTCAAACCGAGAAATTATCGTACAATTAAACGAATCATTTAAATGTCAAAATTGTTGCATAAATATATGCGATGTTACGTAAAAATAGTAAAAAAAACGATATCATCCTTAAACGACGACCGCGGAGGTTTTCATCGGCACGCCACTCCGAGGTCCCGGGTTCGATTCTCGGCCGAGTCAATGTAGAAAATATTCATTAGTTTCTATGTTGACTTGGGTCTGGTGGTGGTACCGTCGTTAATTCTGATTTGGAATATCATATATGTATAAAATCATACATATCATATAATCATGTATAATAGTGCTTTAGCTACTTATATTTGGATCAGAGTAATGTATGTGATGATTTACGAAACGTATACCAGTTAAAACATTAGTAATGTTTTACACGAGCTTTGAATTATTAAAACCGAACAGACAAATATAAAATACACGACTTTACTATCGTAAAATAAGCTTTCTCTTTGCCAAAAACCGGCTGGCAATTCATTCAAAAATCGTTACGAACAAGTTCGGGGAATTTTGATTTACGCGCAAACAGGTTACAGATTACATAAATTGAGTAATCTCTACATTTTTGGTTATAATACTCTATGACGATTTTTTTATTAAACATTTCTCTGTTATATAACATATAACAAAGAAGGTTTTATTAAAATTATATGTACTAATTTTAAAGTATATAATTTGTTTAACATACCTCTTAGTGGAATATATGTATATCGAAATGAAACTCTTAACACGACCGTACGACTCAAACTACAGACACCGACTAAGTATAAAACTTAAAAGAAAATGTCATGTAAACCTATGCTCAAATGAGATGAGCAAGCGTAACTCGGGCCAAAGGAAATCCTACCTTAATCCCTTGTTATAGAGACACTTTTATTATATAACGGTATCATATTATATTCAGATTCAGCGTTTTCACAGACAATACTCGGACATTTTATGTATTGCTTAATATCATTATTATTAGTAATTTATTATATTTGAGTTATTAAAGCAATACGTATTTCTTCAAATAATGCTGTCCTCTTCATTCCAATGTTAAATCATTAGTGACAGACAGAGACAAACCAATTTTTAACTACACCCATTAATTTTTTTCTATGAGTATAATACCGTTATTCGTAAACTTCGAGAGTCGGGAAAACGTATAGCGTAACGACTCGTCGCTGTAGAGATAAGTTTATTGAGAAAGTTGCAAGTATTAGAGCTTATTCCATCACGCTGGTTTATAAACTGGTGGGTACAGTTGGGAGAATAAAATTTAACGTACCATAATATATCTTTTCTCAGGTAGTGTTTAATTTTACTATCAATAAATGTAATGCTTCTATCTATATTATTAATATTATAAATGTGAAAGTAACCTTGTCTATCTGTTGCTCTTTCACGACCAAACCGCTGAAGCGAATTTGATGAAATTTGATATGAAGCAAACTTAAACTCCACGAAAGGACATAGGCTACTTTTTTGCCTGACACATGATAACCAACACCCTAAGCGCGAGCGAAGTCACGGACTACAAGCATTGCATTAAGGAATTAGAGTTTGCGTTTAAATAGTGCATGCCCGGGTTTGAACCTGCATTTCGTCTTATTACCTCAGTAGTTACAACCTCATGTGAAGTGCGTATAGTTGTATGCTTCAGTATTCATTCAGTGTCAGGCACAAGTGACATTTCTAAAGTCCCAATATTGGTAGGGCTTTGGCGATGCAAGGAATGTCCATGAACTGTGTTGACCACACAAGTTTTTGTATTTTTAATTAAGTGAAGCTACCACCGCTTCGGAAAGTAGATTCTACCGAGAAAAACCGGCAAGAAACTCAGTAGTTACTCTTTTTAATATTCAAACTCTGGAATGCATCTCATCAATCTGAATCCCTATGAAAATAAATCTATATTCCTATCGTGTAAGAAGGTACTATGATGATCCGTGAATGGAACATAAAAACATACATACATATATAAACGAGATACGATTAACCTATAATTATCTTGATGAGTATATATTACACTTCAGCCAGTTTCCATTATGCCAGTTCGTCAATAAAAAAATTTATTGTCAAAACAGTAATATACATATATAATGTAATATATATATATAATATAAAAAGGTTCTATATGCCTTGGTCTTTCTAAATGAACAGCGCGTAGCGTATTATCAAGCACCGTGTATAAATAATATACTTTCTAAATAATATCAGTGATCTCGAAGCGAGGTGTCCAATTAGACATCTCTTCCGTCTTATCGACTTACATAATCCTAGATTATGCATGCAAGTAATTTATGCGATATTCTTGATTTAAAGAAAAAAATATATACTTTATTTAATGAAATCAAAGTAACAAATCTATAACAAGATCTACTGTACATAATACAGATTTTCATTACTTAATTTAATTATATTTCGTTTCAAAAGTACTTGTTTTTGATTTTGATAACATAAAAAAACTCAAATTTTTTTATATGTGATTTGTCAAAAGTATAGAAACTATTAAAGCTGGGATGGTCCAGTGGTTAGAACGCGTGCATCTTAACCGATGATTTCGGGTTCAAACCCAAGCAAGCACCACTATATATATATGTACTTAATTTGTGTTTATAATTCATCTTATGCTAGTGGTCGCGGTGAAGGAAAACATCGCGAGGAAACTTGCATGTGTCTATTTTCATCGAAATTCTGCCACATGTGCATTCTACCAACCGGCATTGGAATAGCGTGATGGAATATGTTCCAAACCATTTCCTTATTAGAAAGGAGGCCTTAGCCCAGCAGTGGGAAATTTACGGGCTGGTACTTTTAATTTTTTATAGAAACTATTTATCTACAAACAGTTTAACATGTATTTTAAGATATTATCAACCAAAACCTATAAAATATCTAACCAATTGTTAACGTGTTCACTAGCAATTATGATTATTGAAATCGTGCCGTTTATAGTACCTAGTGGTCTTATTATCATAATGGGGCTTCCCCTGGCTCTTTGATAAATGTCGTTAAGTAAAATTAAACATAAATAAATAAAATACGCTGAGCTGAGATGGCCCAGTGGTTAGAACGCGTGCATCTTAACCGATGATTGCGGGTTCAAACCCAGGCAAGCACCACTATATACATGTGCTTAATTTGTGTTCATAATTCCTCTCGTGCTCGGCGGTGAAGGAACACATCGTGAGGAAACCTGCATGTGTCTAATATCTCCTTATCTCAGCAGTGGGAAATTTATAGGCTGTTACTTTACTTCTAAAAAAATGTAATTCAAAACAGTGACTACGAATAAATATTATTTTGTTTTGATTTGGAAAAAAAATTTTTCATAACATGAAGATTAAATCAATTTAAAAAAATTTAAACACACTAATTACGAACACATCTGGTAATTTGACTATACAAATTAGTCTAATTATCATGATATAGTATGAAATAAAGTCGCTTACTGCTGTCTGTCCCTATGTATGCTTGGATCTTTAAAATTACGCAACGGATTTTAATCGTTTTTTTTTTAATAGATAGAGTGATTCGAGAGGAAAGTTTTTGCAATACATAGACAATATAGTAAAGAAACACTGATAAGCTTAGAAGTTTTTAATATGATGACGTAAATAAACAAATTCCGTAGTACATTTAGTTTTATTTTTTATGATATAGGTTGGCGGACAAGCATATGGGCCACCTGATGGCGTATGGTCACCATTACCATTCACCTATAGACAATGAAGCTGTAAGAAATATTAACTATTCCTTACATCGTCAATGTGCCACCAACCTTAGTTATTTGGCGATAGAATAACTGGTGAGTGGGTGGTACCTTACCCAGACGGGCTTGCACAAAGCCCTACCACCAAGTAAATTTAGTATTAGTATTGCACCCGTGCAAAGCCGGGGCGGGGGTTGCTACGATTATGAGCTCGTATTATAAAAAATATAATGCAATATATTAAGAATGTCCATTACACCTTTCCTTAATGACTTCCAGACAAGATCGGTTCGTCGGATCGGTTATTCTTGGTAGAATCTATATTCTGATCCGGTGGTAGCTTCACTTAATATAGTTTGTTAATCATCGATCTTCGATTCCAAAGTGCCTGTAAAAGCCTACTTGAATGAAGTGTATTTTGAATTTCACTTGGAATATACAAGCTCTATAATGTAAGTTGTTACTTGTTAGTGCCAACCTGTTAAGCTATTTTGTAACTCGAAACCAAGCACAGAGTTTGAAATGTGATATACAACATCGACCAAAAATCTATAGTAAAGTAACAGTAAAATTATAAGATTTTTAAATTGATTTAATCTTTATGATATGAAATTTTTTTTTTCGTTTCCAAATCAAAACAAAACAATATTTATTCATAGTCACTGTTTTGAATTATATTTTATTTAAAGTAAAGAAAATTAACAGCCTGTAAATTTCCCACTGCTGAGATAAGGCCTCCTCTTTCATCAAGGAGAGGGCTATAGAAAATATTCCATTTATATAATATTATAGAACATATTCCACCACGCTGTTCCAATGCGGGTTGATCGAATGCACATGTGGCAGAATTTCGATGAAATTAGACACATGCAGGTTTCCTCACGATGTTTTCCTTCACCGCCGAGCACGAGATGATACGATTATAAACACAAATTAAGCACATGAAACAGCGGTGCTTGCCTGGGTTTGAACCCGCAATCTTCGGTTAAGATGCACACTTTCTAACCACTGGGCCATCTCAGCTCTTAAAACTATAAAAAACTATAATATTGTCAAATGACGTGTCTCTGAAGTCGGTTCTCAATATTTCAAGTGAGTTATGAAGTGAATTCTTTCAGAATAGTACTGCTGTACTGGTTTTCAATAATGATTAAGGTCGAAATCCACCTCAATCATTATTCAAAATTCGAAGAATGTATAATTGACGCTTCCTTGCGCTTCGAATATGATTTTTTGTACTCTTATTTTCATTTTACATCATCATCATATTAATGCTCTTTAAAATGTAGATTTTACAAAAATAATGTAAAACATTTTCATTTAAAAAACGTTTCATTGTTTTGGTGCCAGATGTAGACGAGTGACTTATAGTTTACAATGAAAATAAATAAAAACAAAACCTGCCATAGGTTTCAAAATCCATAAAAAAAAATGAATAAAAGTGTCGCGGTAGAAGGTAGTGAACCCGAATTGCCATAACTAAAAGAGCAAGCTATAAAAAAACCTTTGAGAGGCACGAAATTGTCCACTGCCATTCTGTATCAATATTACATATTTGCCATATAAATAAATATATATAATATAATATGTGATAGATCGGTCAGAGCGCCGCACGATAATTGTTGACATCACCATCCCTCATGACGAGAATCTCGTGAAAGCTGAGAAGGATAAACAAATAAAATATCTTGACTTAGCTCACGAGGTTGTCGACATGTGGGATGTGGATACAGCAGTTATTGTGCCGATAGTTGTTTCAGCGAATGGCCTAATGGCCAAGAGCCTCGACCAACATCTTAAGAGGCTCTCGTTAGGCAGCTGGGTCAAGGGCCTGATGCAGAAGGCAGTACTCCTCGGCACGGCGCGTATTGTGAGGAAGTTCCTCTCTTTGGAGCCCTGACCACCGGTGGCTTAGACTCTGTTCCCGCCACTGGTTGGTCTCTGTATTTTATATTTTTAAATATATTTTATACATATGTTTGTATTTTATATTTAAAAATGTAACTTTATATGAGTAAAAATAAATAAATAAGAGAATATATAATATAAATAGCGCGCAATACTACATATTGCGCGCTATTTAAATATGGAATTTTTAATATGATATTTATTTATATATATATATACATATTATATATATATATAAAGCTACTTGGACAATATGGCGCTGCAATGGGGTCGGTGACGTCACTTTCCTGTATTTCAATCTGTGGTACATATAGTAGAAAAGCAAAGTTTACAAGAAAATGACTTCATCATAAGCCCGGCCAATCAGGAGCGTTTTGTGTCACGTGACAAACGTTTGAAAATTTGCATTTTTATTTATGGATTTTTGAATGAATTAAGTATTATTTTGAACTTTCGTTAGTAAATAACAATTTTTAAACTCGTAATATAAACTCATTACAATAATTCACAATTTATTTTTCGCATTGTCAAATAGCCTATTCCTAGACTTTGGGCTATCGAAATAATCCAATTTTTTTAAGCACTGGAGTTTGAACGTTAGATTTATAAGCCTCAGCGTTAAACAAGTGCTAACGAGATTGACAAAGATTTGCATGAACTGTGTGTATGCGAGTATGAAGGGAGTATGATGATCCGTGAATGGAATATAAAAACATACACATACAGACGACTAGTAATCGCCTGTGGCTTGGCTCGTGTTTAAGAGTGTTGGTTGTTATGTGTTAGGTAAAAAAGTAGCCTATGTCCTTTCTTGGAGCTCAACTTTGCTTCAGACCAAATTTCATCGAATTCGGTTCAGCGGTTTGGTCGCGAAAGAGCTACAGACAAACAGCCCGGGATTTACTTTCACATTTATAATATTAAATATAGAAATATGAATAATAATTATTTATTTCAAAAATATAAGCATTACAGTATTTACACCAAGTCGTTTTTATCTACACTATTTACTAATTATTTTTTTTAATATAATTACTAATTTATCTAAAACATACTACTAAGGTCAAATGAAATAAAATTTAGTAAAAATAAAATCTATAAACAAATTAAGTTTTAATCTATTTAGGAACTACAAAATTAATCTTTAAAATATACGAGAGACCTATAATGATGGTGATGGGTTATAAATAGTTTTAATAACAAATGTCCGTTTAGCAGTTTCGTAGTCCTTTAGTGGTTTTGTAAATTGAATGTTGCCAGTTAAAGAAATTTTCTGTTTTCTATGTTAAGTAATCAGCCATCAACTTGCCACTGTTACTTACATAGTCAGGATTTTAAAACATACATATTTAATGAATTATCTATTTAATATAAAATAAAATCGATTTCATTCTGCTATTTTTTTTAATTCACTATGAAGGCAATGGAAATATAATTGAATGTCATGTTTTTCGTTATGGAAAAAAAATGAAATAGGCAATTTGACAAAGCGAAAAATAAATTGTGAAATATTATAATCAGTGTATATTATGATTTTAAAAATGGTTATTCACTAACGGAAGTTGAAAATAATATTTAATTTAAAATCAAAAATCCTTAAATAAAAATGCATTTTTTTCAAACGTTTGAAAACACAAAACGCTCCTAATTGGCCGGGCTTATGATGAAGTAAGTCACTTTCTTGTAAACTTTGCGGTTTTACTATATGTACCACAGATTAAAATACAAGAAAGTGACTTCACCGACCCCATTGCAGCGCCATATTGTCCAAGTAGTGTTTTTTCGTGCTATTTAAATATGGCATTTTTAATACGATACTTTTCGGCAAAATATTACTAGAAATAAAAAACTCAACTTTTACTGGGTTCCTGAACTTCTACTAAATAATATAAAGTGGATTTTAAAAACCAGTCAAATCTATATCTATTCTTTGTTTTTTTTACCGATATGTCTTAAATAATATTAAATATATTAAATATCCTACAAATATACCCTCTAACTCTGCACGAATGTAAACCGAAAATAATTGCGTGGCTTAAAAGTTTGAGTTATGATGATACTGAATTATTACTTTATCACGTTTTGTAGATTGGATTGGATATCTATACAATTAGCCATACAGACACACACACACACACACACACACACATACACACACACACACACACACACATATACAGAGAGAGACACACACGCGAACGCGCTCTACCTTTAGCTATTATATATATATATATATATATATATATATATATATATATATATATATATATATATGTATATATATATATATATATATATATATATATGTATTTTTGTAATTCTTAATTCTTAGCTTGTTTCATCTTATAACTTTGAATTAAAGTGTGAGTGTGTTAAGGAAGAGCGACTTCTTCTGGCACGGGAGCTCACGGCACTCAAAAGAAGAAGTCAACCTTTGAGATTTGATGAAATAAACATTTATTATTTATTATTATTTATTATTATTATTAAATATTCGAATGTTTGTTTGCTTGTAACGCTCTTATCTATTGATCGTCATCTGTCGTTGGAATGACGCAAGAAAGAAAAATAAATAAGACACCTACCTCCCCTTCAAACACGGGTGAAACAAGTTGACAATAAAACAATCTATTTATTTACTTAACTAATAGTAAGATACTACTTAACTGTAGCATCGTATTGTATTACGATGTAAAATAAAAATGTGTATCTTTATTCTACCCGTGCAAGACTGAGTCGGAAACTAGGAAGCATTTTAATTTTACAATAACATGGCTACTATCCGCTATCTTAGATTTGTTATGACGTCATCACATCACACTTCAATCACAAAATCGTTTCTCGTTATTATTGACGTGCATACATGCGAGTTAAGTGCATTTCCTCTTCAATAGTATACTGCTAAGTTTGTCATAACGGCACATTTTACGTTCGTACACTCGGCGCCAAAGGTTTATAAATATTTCTGTATTCTTGTCAGTATAAGAATAACGTAACAATCAATGAATTCATGAATATTCATTGATTTCATACATTTTTTATCACTACATTGTCCCTATATCCTATGCTCCCTATATGTGTGCTTAAATTTTTAAAACTACGCAACGATTTTGATGCGGTTTTTTAATAGATAGAATGAAGGAAGGAGGCTTCACGAGGAAGGTTTTTGTATAGAATACATGCATAATAATATAGGAAAGAAACACTGATGATGACTGATGAATTTTAGAAGTTTGTAGTGTGATGTCGTAAATATACAAATTATGTAGTATATTTAGTATCAGTATTGCACCCGTGTGAAGTCGGGGTCGTTATAATAATTTAAAATATAGTATATAGTATATACCTATCTATATATATTTCTTGTAGTTGTAGGTTGGTACTTCCTTTGACGAGTTTTAATTTTTTTTGACGTTCAACCACAGGTAATATTAAAACTACACAATGAAGTTGCTGCTAAAACTCCAATTAGGTATCAAGTCAGTCGATATAGACAACTTCACACCAATATTTTACAATGTTTATTTTACAATAAATAAAAACAACAACAAAGATGAGTGTTAAAGTAATGATTAATAAAAGTAATAATATTTATCATTGTAATTATTATAATTTTTATTTTCTTTTAATTAATTATGTACCCTTAATTATAAACTATGTTTATTTACGGGGAAACCGTACCACTTCTTACGTGCGTATTTATTTATGCCCCTTGATTGTCATTTTCAATAATTTTAGGTAAAAACTATAGTAACACTGTTGTATTTTAAAAATATACATATGGTTTTTGATTGTTGTAAAGTTATATCACGATTATGTATGTTATAAACTTATGTTAGCCAGTGTACGCAAATAGGTATTATATAGAAAGTGTTTATTTCCGAAGCAACAAACAGACAAACGAAAGGTTACTTGTTGTGTGTTGACACGTTGACATACATTCCTGCCATCGGTCGTCATGAGATATTTTAAAAGCAAAAACATATGATTGTTTTTTTAATAAAACTATTTCGACAATTGATGAATGATGAATGAATTAATTATCATTCTCGTCGATTCTTGTTGGCAGACATTGACCACGCATTATACAGCCAAAATTTTCATTCGCACAGTCAATTGTTTTTATTGAATTGCGTTAAAAAGATTGTCGTTAGAAATGTGTGGAATTAGTTAAAAATTACTAATAGTTTACATAATTTATTTGAAAAATTTTGAAGACATTAGTATAATAATTAGACTCTGTGCCGGATACGTATTTTATAGAGTATTAGGTAAGAGATAAACAAGACTTGTCGCGATACTAATGCAATAGATATCTCTGCAACTATCTCATAGAATTTTCTCGAATTACATGAGAAAGTTAGAATTTAATACGAAAAGATAATCATTATGTATTTTAATACATGGAAGAATGAACATCAGGTACAGACTGGCATTTTCAGATGGAGTTCTCACTTCTCGGAACAATTTTTGAGCAGCAAACAAAAACAAAACATTCGTTTTCCGAAACGTCGGGTATTTTTTTGGTAAGTATAGTACGACACAACTGAGACGTAGCATCGGCTAAATTCGTAAAACGATCACATCCGAATTAAGTACCTACGCTGTCCCAAATTATCAGTATCTATTTCTAATGTGAATATGGTCTTTACGCAATGGTAATAACTTGTAATATCATATGATCTAATATATTAATTAATTTGACACGTCGATTTACATGCACTTGCTTTCTCGGGTTGAACTGACGCGAGAATTCATAGCGACGAATGGTGCGACAGGGAGCTTTCTATTGATTGTGTAAATCGGCAGTAATCGGTTTTATTGAATTAGCCGATGATACATTTAAGTTGTGTCGTACTATATATGGTCTAGTGGTTAGATTTATGGCCGCAGATTCCAAGGTACTCATGTAAAATCCCAGGTCAGGTTCAAGTGGTTTTACTGGATAGAACGTTTGAGTTTTCAATTGATTAGAAGGTATCGTCCAGTTTAACTTGATGTTTTCTTTTTTTTTACTTATAATAGCGTTTGACCGTTATCTTGCATGGTGCTCAGCATCGATACGGTTTTCGAACCTTAAGTATCCAGATTTTATGACAAAAACGGTGTACTTATCGGGAAATACAGACTCAGGCGAAGTATTCCACAGATTATATCTCTCCAATCAGTGCATCTTATATTTCTTTGACAAGTGAATAGGCTATTTGACAATGCGAAAAATAAATTGTGAATTATTGTAGTCAGTGTATATTATGAGTTTAAAAATGGTTATTCACTAACGAAAGTTGAAAATAATACTTAATTTATTCGAAAATCCACAAATAAAAATGCATTTTTACAAACATTTGTCACGTGACACAAAACGCTCCTGATTGGCCGAGCTAACTATGAAGTCACTTTCTTGTAAACTTTACTTTTCTACTATATGTACCACAGAATAAAATTCAGGAAAAGGACGTCAACGACCCCATTGCAGCGCCATATTGTCCAAGTAGCGTTTCTGCGCGCTATTTAAACATGGAATTTTTAATATGATATTTTTCGGCAAATATGTACTAGAAATAAAAAACACAACTTTTACTGGGTTCCTTAACCTCTACTAAATAATATAAAATGGATTTTAAAAACCAGTCAAATAGCCTATTTCGACCAATCAGCAGTCACTAGTAATACAATCAATTTTAACTTAACCGTAATAAAACCCTTTTGTATCGACGCTAGAAAGCGTGATATCAACAAACGGCAAAAACTGTTTTCACTGTTAAGATTACGTTTTGATTGTTATGATGTCGGTTTATATACATGCCGACAGACAAATGGGATTTCTTCCAATAGTATTCGAGTCATACGTTTCAATACCATATTAATACTAGTTATTTGTTCAGGTTTCGCACTGGTACCATAAGAATAGTTTATAAAAAACATTAATTGTAAAGGATAAATATATGTACAAAGAAACGATCAGGCTTTTATTAATGTTATATTGGGGAAAAGACCAGGAGACTCACGTGATGAATAGTGATTACCACCGCCCGTGGACATCTGCAGAGGGGCTTGCAGGTGCATTGCGGACTTTTATACAAGGAGGTATTATTTCTTGAAGGTTTCCAAGTCGTATCGGTTCGAAAAAAACGGCGAAAGCTGGTTCCCACAGAGTGGTTGTGCGAGGTAGAAAATGTCCTAAAAATGGCGCTGCTGTGGATTTTCGAACATCAAGGAGATGCGGGTGAAATTTCGAATTTTGAAGAGATGTCCGAAGGTGAACAATTCCTCGGAACATTCCCCGTTAAAAATTCGGTAGAAGATGCAGAGTGATCCAATATCTCTACGCAAAGCCAAAGGATCAAGCTGATTGGAAAGGGCTTGTTCATCGATAATTCGAGCCGCTAATAAACTCCAAAGATGCTCCTTAAAGTGAGGCCTCAGCCCAAACGTGGAACATTTACAAATTTTACTTAATGCTTTGATATTATCATTTATTAAAAATATATATGATATTTTATTTATAATAAGTATAATGAAAGTAATAAGAAATAGTGAAATAGATACAGCAGTCACTTTCTCCCTCATTTATTTTACGAGAGAGTTTTACGCCATTTTTAATTTTAGTGTTATCGCTTAACCATGAGTTGCTATCTCCAGTTTCCGACCTGCCGTTGATAATACTAATTAAAGTGAAACTAAAAATCTTTAATTCTAATATAAGTAATTTAACGCTGCAATACAAAGTTTGGAAAGCTACAAGAAATCCGCGGAAATCTATGGAAATATTTTACGCCACTATTGAATATTGTCTTACATTAGCATATATGTTTGAATATATTGCTTATTTTGTCTATATATTATTATTATCATCCTCTGTTTTAACCCCAAAAGGTTGTTGATTTCTAAAGATACATTATTAGTAAAGCTCCACACCATTTTAATTTCAAGTCTCTTATTTCAACAACAAAGACTTTCATGCAGACTTCAAAATCCCGATTCACCCCCTCAGGAGGTGAGTTTTATAAAATCCCGGTTTCCTTATCGGATGTCTACATCCTATAAAGAACTTACCTGCCAAATGTCAAGTTTGTAGTTCCTCAGATTTCATGATTAATCAGTGAATGGTATTTCGTTTTTTAATAAATAGATAAAGTGGGTGGGCCACTTAATGTGAACTGCCAATAATATATATTTGCAGGGAGCAGAAATAAAGTAGTGCATTGTCCGCTTTTAATAATCCGCTGTTTTGGGGGATACAGGGAGTAAAACGAGTTCCATGCCGTAATAAACAGAATAACCTGTTGTAGGTTATTCAACATCAAATAACCAGACATCCAGGTGGTGGAACCATAGTGCACGACTACACAAGTTTGCTTGGTTTTTCCATATGATTCTAGTGGTTATTTAATTACCTAACCTTAACATCTAAGACAGCTTTGCTGTTGGGTGGAGTTAAGTGGAAAGGCATAGTTTGTGTGTTCTCTATTAAACATACCCCACATGGAATATTTATTACACGCTCGAATGTTAAAAGAATGAAGACCTTAATTTCAAATAAAAAACAAATTAGCTGTATCAAATACTTTATTATTTATATAATATTATTTTGTCATGTACATTTTTAACTTATTTATAAGATAATGAAAAATACACAAACAACGATAAATATAAGATCTTTACACTTATTAAAATTAAGAAAAAAAAATTAAAAAAAACCTGGCCATCAAGACAGTAAATAAATATGACATAACAAACACGGCAAAGATGCGAAATTTATATTATCAAGGATAACGAGTTGAATATTAATTACAATAAACAAATAGTGAAATTAAAAAAAAAACAATGTCTTCTCTAGATTTACCCATGCCGCTCACAGATATCGAATCAATTTTGGCCTGGGTCGACACCTACAAATTATCCAGACCTACAAGGAAGATAAATAGGGATTTTTCTGACGCTGGTACATATTCCGACTATATAATTTTATTTTATTTGTTCAACTCATAATAATAATTACAAAACAATATATAATATGCCTAAACGGTGGATAAACAGAAAGATTTAATGTACAACATAAATTCAAATGTCAGAATAGTCCATTGGTCTAAAATATTAGGGGGTAGGTTTAGCTGAAGTTAAGTTCACGCTCATTCCTTATTCTTTTATTATATGTGTTTATTTTGTAATGTGTCCTAATAAACATTTTTTTCTTTCTTGCTTTCTTCTTTCCTGCATGGTTTGAACTCGTAAGTCGTAAATCTTAAATTGTAACGTTTCTAATTTAACATGTGTCAATGAATATTTCCAAACCTTAAAGGGAGATACTATAGCTTAGTTGTAATGAACTGTTGTTAAATAAGTTATTTGTAACAATTATCCCGACGTTAAAAAGTGCTTAATACATTCTGCTTTTGTTCTCGCAGTTCTTCTAGCTGAAATCCTAAGCGTTCACTATCCAAAGCTGGTTGAAATGCACAATTACCCACCACGAAACAGTCACTCCTTAAAGCTGAACAACTGGATGACGTTAAACAGAAAGGTTTTGAAGAAACTAAAGCTGAACTTGTGTACCAACACGATGGAACAGCTGGCTAACTGTGCACCGGGGCTGATCGAAAGAGTACTTGTCATGGGTGAGAGACTACACACCTGACCTTGAAAATTGAAAAAATATGACCAACATATATGAATTCATTTATAACCAATACCTCTCCGTTACGGTACTCCAAATGCCAAACATCTAAATCTGCTCAGGCGTTTAAAACTTATAGTCGAGGTCGATAAATAAATTCCTGTAGGTACATAAATACAAATGAGGTAGTAAATGGTGATTGAACTACTCACATCCCCATACATTTATTCAAGAAAGTTGGAACATTCCCATCTTTATCAGATTGCAATAATAACAGGCACTCTCTATACTGATATTCTAAATGTGAAAGTCACTCTGTCTGTCTGACGCTCTTTCACGATCAAACCAATGAACCGAATTTGTATGAAGCAAATTTAAACGCCAAGGATGGGCATAGGCTTTTACTGCCTAGCACATGACAACCTAATGCGAGCGAAGCTGCGGGCTACAACTAGTAATTAATATATTATTTGTTTATTTTTAGTCAGAGATAAAATACACCGAGACGATGATATCAATAAAAGTTTGAAAGAAGCTGAGCAAAACGTGTCCAGCGGTGGAAGCTACTATGAAGCCTGCGGAGACGACGGTACATAATCAATCATCAACAACCTGTAAATTTCCCACTGCTGCGATAAGGCCTCCTCTACCTTTGAGGAGAAGGTTCGGTACATATTCCATCACGCTGTTCCAATGCGGTTTGGTGGAATACATATGAGGCGGAATTTCTAGAAAATTAGACAAATGCGGGTTTCTCCACGATGTTTTCCTTCACCGCCGAGCGCAAGATGAATTGAATACACAAATTAAGCACATAAAATCAGTGGTGCTTACATGTGTTTGAACCCGCAACCATTGGTTAAGATGTCTTCAAACCACTGGGCCATCTCGGCTTAGATTATGTTAAATATCATTTCATGTTACAGTACGAATATTTTCTTTTAATATAATTTAAATTACAGAACACATATTAGTCGTTCCCGTTAAAACTAGAGTTAATGGTGTACTAGAAACCATTCAAAAGAAGGTAGTTAGCCACGATTCATATCTCGCAATCAAAGAAGAGCTGAAAGATGCCAAAGACTGCTCCGAAGTCCTAAAACAGAAGGTATTTGAATACATAAGTAAAGTACGACACAACTTAGATGTAGCAAAAATCGTAAAACCGATCACATCCGAATTAAGTACGCTATCCCAAATTATCAATATTTATTTCTTATAATTATTAAAATATGCACTTGCTTTCTCTGACGCGAGAATCTATAGCGAAAGGTCGAAAGGCGCGATAAGTAGCTATTTAAATTGGTTGTATAAATCGAGTCATAGGTTTTATTGAATTTACCGATACTACATCTAAGTCTTTATCGTACTGTACTATATTATTTTATTACATTTTTTTAATTTTATTTTAATTTGTGTGTGTTTTCTTCGTATACGTATAAAAATGAATTGTGTTTCATAAACAGGTTGAACACTTAGATAATTTGCTTAAATTAAAGGATGAGAGGATAGAGGAATTACAAAAACAATTAGAAAGAAAACAAACAAGACGTAAAGAAGTGGAAGCTCTTCAGAACAGTCTCTCAATTCCTTTCGAAGCAGAGCCACCTTCTCCTAAAATAATCGAGCTTGTCAAAATACCAAGCAGAACATTATCTGCAAAATCATTGGAATCTGAAGTAAGATTAGTCAAAGAAGAATCCAGGATTCCCATACCCGTATCAGATTCAGCTAAATCTAAGCCAAGTATAACTGAAGTCACGTCGAAAGACTTTTCTGAAGAACAGTGCGCTAATGTTGATAAAGTAAAATCAGATGTTTTTAAAGAAATTGAAATAACAGATGAGAAAATTTCTGAACGTTTTCAGGATCGAGATTTTGCAAATGATATGAATGAATTTGTAAATTTAGAAGCTGAAATACCAAACGTTATTAAGGAAACGCAATGTGAGGAGAATTTCAGCGTAAAAACATAGAATTATGTGATGTGTTTTTGTTTAAGTACGAAACACAATTATTACAATTTCATAAAGAATTACAATCATGATTATTTTCTAGATTTTACAGTTTGTTTAATTTAGGATTAAAAGATCTCTGTTTTTCAATATTTTATAATTTAGCTATTATTTATTTAATTTAGAAATAAAAATATACAAAATTTTAAAAATTCACATTTATTGTTTTGCTATTTATTTATTTTTGTGTTCTAGGTTATTTTAAAATATAAATCAACAACGAACGTTCGCTTGAAAGATGTCGTATAGGCTTGGGTGTTGTTTTAACACCTTTTTGATCTCTTGCAATCTGCTTCGGGTAGAATTCTTAACCTTATCGTATCTAAAACAAAAGTTCAGTAATTAAAAAACTTATTTTTTTTATTTTTTTATTTTATGGAATAGGTTGGCGGAAGAGCATATGAGCTACCTGACGGTAAGTGGTCATCATCACCCATAGACAATGACGTTGTAAGAAATATTAACTATTCCTTACATCGTCAATGCCACCAACCTTGGGAACTAAGATGCTATGTTCCTTGTGCCTCTAGTTACACTAGATCACTCACCCTTCAAACCGGAACACAACAATACTGCGTATTATTGTTTAGCGGTAGAATATCTGATGAGTGGGTGGTACCTAGGCGGGCTTGCACAAAGCTCTACCTCTAAGTAAAACTGACTTATACTTAAACTTAATAAAATATTACATCGATGTCTAGGATTATATTTATTAAACTTTGTTATAAAATTTCTTCCAGACAACCCAATAATGCTCTCCTTATTGGGTTGTTACAACCTCTCTAAATTGTATGAAAGTTGGGTAGGATTTTAATAAGTATTGTTGGAAACATCACCAAGGTGTCCGCCATACGCTGCTCTACATGGAGGTACATATTGAATGTCTTATTGGTAACGTCCGATAAAGATATCGCGTTATATTTTTATCATTTTTATCATCAGAAATATTAAGATTACTGGTAACAGAGCTCAATAAGGAACAGAATGGGATTTAGACATAAGTGCTGGCTTTGAGTAAACTCGAAGACTGCACTTAAAAAATGCTAAATACATAAATACATAATACCTACTTCGGATTAATCGATGTTACCGCTAGGATGACATTAATACAAACTTAAAAGGACGTAAAATCTAAAAATTTGAGTGATAGCACATTCACAATGTTAACGAATATATCTTACAATATCAATCTCCGGTTTACTATGTTTGCCTGCTAAAAATGAATTAAAACGAATAAAATGTCCATATACTCACGTATTTTCTCTACTTTCATCTCGTCCGATCACTTTGAATCGATTAAATTCAATATTATCGTCGAAGAAACATTCCGCATCGATTTCGTTAACTTTTTGTTTAACGGGAATCAAATCTGCCACTGTATAAGTAAGAATATCTATGTTATAACGTAATCTATACTAATATTATAAATGTAAAAGTAAATCTGTCTTTAGTAAATCGCTCTTTCAAGACCAATCTGCTGAACTGAATTTGTTGAAACTTGGTCAAATTTGAACTCCAAAAAAGGACATTGGCGACTTTTTTTGACCTGACACATGACAACCAATACCCTAAAACGTGAGCGAAGCCGAGAGCGGCCGCTAGTTTCATATTTGGCTTATCTACAAGCGAAATCGTCAATCGTATTGTTTGTTTTATGTCAATATTATAATAGCTGTGTTAAAGAAAGGTATTACCAATTTTTAATATATTATTCAATCACTTAAACTATTTAAAGTGATTGATTATAATCAATTGATAACTATCAATTTCTCAACCGTTTATCACGCATATACCTACATACTCAAGCTACAAAATGATAATAGTGTCAAAAATTTGATAATCTAGCTTCAAAATTCAGATTGGACCCATAAAAAGCTTTTAAGTTTTCCTTTGTATAAATCTACCTGTTATCTGAAAGTCGGTAACGTTTACATTCCCATATCTAGAAAATGACGTCAAACTATTGCGCAAAAACTCGTTCTTGTCAATTTTGCTGTACTAACTAATTATAAGAATGAGGGAATTCAGATAGTAATCTTGTTTGCAATCATACTTGTGCATTACAATATACTAGTTGCCTTTGGGATTGGTTGTCATGGGTTTGGCAAAAGAATAGCCTATGTCCATCCTTGGAGATCAGTTTCTTTCATACCAAATTTCATCAAGCTCGGTTCATTGACTTTGTAGTGAAAGAGCGACTGACAGACAGAGTTAGTTTCATTCATTCATTAGATTTCACGCAGGTCTCAATAGCTGCCGTAATCAAAATTAGATAGGGGACTGTCAGACTTCATCATGATTTGTACTTACCAGTAAAGACTTGCTGTGTGCTAGACACTGGTGACGGGCTCGGTACTCGACAGGTGCAGGGTGGCAGCGACATCGATATGTCTGATGTCTGCACAGCCACTCCATCTAGACTGGGTGTCCAGGATAACAGTGGATTTATTTCGGTTACATCGAAATCAACCTTTTCTCTCTTTTTTTTCTCTTCAATTCTGCTTTTCAAGATTTCCAGTTGTTCTGCAATAGATTATCAATAAAATATAGTTTCACAATACGGCAATATATTCATCACAATTCATCCCGATTGCTGCCTCCTTCTGTGACATAGAAACTGACATCAAACGTACATATAGCTTACTAGTATACATATGTATCTTGTTTTACAGTACAACATAAACAGTTAATGTGCCGTCAACGATTAACATTCTATGAACGCATATTCATATGGAGTTCTTGATTAGATCATTAGATTAAAATACTGACTCTATCTCCTTTAAAAAGCTTAACATAATCTGAATTTTAAACTACCTGCATTATCTGGAGCCAATTTAGGTTGTGGAGAGAACACACGAATTTTGACTGAAGATTGTGGCTTTAAATCTGACCATCGTTACCATATTTCTAGAGTAAAATCTTATCACCTTTTGCATGAAATTGGCCACTATAGTTGTTATTAGATTAAGAGGATTTCATATCGGAAGACTTCATCTAGTAGTTATTTGTTGTGCGATCGCTTTCAATGTGTTTAAATGGGTTAATTGTCCTTTCGAGTCAGTGAAGAAGTCGTTGTAAAGTGAATACATTTGTATAATTATAATATGGCAATGTGAATCAGCAAGCTGAAATTGCATTGGCAAAGTCACATATGCCGAAAAATCAATGGCCGTTGGAGCAGATAGAGCTGGTCATAAGTGAAGAGCTCTCGTCAGCAAATGTAGTGTAGGTCTGTAGCTAGGTAAGACGATGATATTCGGAAGGCAGCGGTCAGAAACAAGAGAAAGAGATCTGAATAACAAGCTCAGTGGCATGCCATGCGAGATGCCTATGTTCTGTAGTGGACTGAAATCACTGACGATAATAATGATTGCATCCGTAATAAACCTAAAATTTAGACGAGGGTAGGTTAAAAAGTTTGAAAGTTTAAAATATATATTTTCGAAACGTACCAAATCGTAGGAAAATTACACCAAAAGCTTTGCGAAGATACGAATTTATCAGATAGTGTTCATTTGTTTTTTAGTTATTCGATAAACTGATTGTCACCTGGCGAGCAAGCCTCGTATTCGTCGTAAGTCTGTTCGATGTGCGTGAATGGACTGGCGCGCATGTACGCCGGGAGACTCCGTATGAACGAGTCCACTTGTAACCTCTGACATTTCTCCATTGGACAAATCTGACACGTAGTCAAAAATATGTTATAAGTATCAATGTTTATTAACAACAGCAACAACAACAACAACAGCCTGTAAAGTTCCCAGTGCTGGGCTAAAACCTCCTTTGAGAAGGTTCGGAACATATCCAACAAAGCTGTTCCAATGCGGGTTGGTGGAATACACATATGGCAGAAATTCTATGAAATTAGACATATTCAGGTTTCCTCATGTTTTCCTTCACCGCCGACCACGAGATTAATTATAAACACAAATTAAGCACATGAATATTCAGTGGTGCTTGCCTGGGTTTGAACCTGCAATCATCGATTAAAATGCACGCCTTCTAACTACTGGGCCATCTCGGCTGTTGTTATTATTATTATTTATTTATTATAGAAAACTACTATCGAAAGTGCTTTGTACTTTACAAAGAAAATGGTGTCACTTTTTTAGTCACCTCAAAAAGAGTATCAATGGATTCGACCCTATTTTTTATGTATTCTGTTCAATAGTTTCACCGCTTAACAACCAATATTAAATTTAAAGCATAAAGATAAAATAAATTTGATGATTACAATCTAGACCAATATTATTTAAGGAGGTAAAATTTGTTACTCTTTAGGCGGTAAAATGTGAGGTTCTTTTCACAGTTAAAAAATCTAAATTTATTTTTTAAAATAAATAATAATTACTAGAGTTATTAATTTCGGGATATTTACCATGTTTTTCATTTTTATTCGGTGTAGTTCGATATTTCGTCATTATCTACGAATGTCTTGTTCACAAGACAAGAAATATCCCGAAATTAATAACTTTAGTAAAAAAAATTACCATGTTAATTTAAAATTTGCCTATATCAAATCATTTTATTAATAAATTACACCCTAAAGAAGCTAGGGATTGTCGCTATTGTTTCACAAGAGATTGATTGTTGACTATACGACGCATAGTTTACAAACTTACCTTTTCGTAATTAATCTTGTGATCAAGGTCTGGTACGTGTGAAATTATTTGCAAGCTGTCGTTGTGTACGCTTCTGTGATTTTGGAAAACAAAAATATTTAAGATATTTTTTTCTACCCTTTTAATTACAGTAGAGCCTCGCTTCTTCGCATACTAATCATCAAATAGGGAAGCGAGGGTCCTATATAATTTACAGTCACAGTAAGAAAACCTTCGTCAGTTTTTAAATTAATGCCTTTATCAAATCGTTAACTCTTAGTACCTTTTTAAACTAAAGCAAACAGACATCTGCATATAAAATTAAACGTACACAGTTACTTAGTTCAAAATAGTGTAGCATCTTTGGACTACGTCTAGTTTTATATCAACATGAATCCTCTTTAATGGCGTAATTAGTCATTACAAATTTAAATTAGATATGATATCTTCTACTGAATTGTTAAAATATGTCTGTCAGTGTCATATATTCTCGATCGGTAAAGCAGATTTTCGCTCATACTGAGCACACGAAAATAGATCTTAAGGTGACGAACCTTTTCTTACTCCGACTGTACTATCTCAACTTTGCAAATATATTTTATTTTGTTGACCCTATTTCCTTTCAAAACTTAATTGAATAAACAGTCACACAATGGCTAAATTCAGATGTAAAACAACATTTTTAAGTATTTTATCATTTACATTTAATACTATTATAGTCTGCAGTCAAGCAATCTAAGCTGCATTTAATAACATTTGTCTTCAGTCAAGCAATCGAAGTGAGTGAGTGAGCTTAAGCAACCTAAGCAAAAGTGTGCGAGATGTTGGTTATACAGCCAATAGTGTCACACACAAAGCTAACAGTTTTTTTTTTTTTAATATGAAACAACATCACATACATACTTGCTTGGTGGTAGGGCTTTGTGCAAGCCCGTCTGAGTAGGTACCACCCACTCATCAGTTATTCTACCGCCAAGCAACAGTACTCAGTATTGTTGTGTTCCGATTTGAAGGGTGAGTGAGCCAGTATAACTACAGGCACAAGGGACATAATATCTTAGTTCCCAAGGTTGGTGGCGCATTGACGATGTAAGGAATAGTTAATATTTCTTACAGCGTCATTGTCTATGGGTGATGGTGACCACTTACCATCAGGTGGCCCATGTGCTCGACCGCTAACCTATACCATAAAAAAAATCCATAACACAAGTGCTTTAGCTACTTACATTGGGATCAGTGTAATGTATGCGATGTTGGCTCATATTAAAAAAAAAAAAACTGTAGGAGGATACATAAACACATTTATTAATACGACAACGAAAAAAAAAAAGCTTTTATTACTTCGTGTGACTTTTATAGGGTCCCATTTCGTCTAGTTTCATTAGTGAAAAATCGTTTGATTTTTATTTAATTTTATAATATTCAAGGGGGAGGTGACGTCATTGTATAACTTAATTAACAATCAGCTGGAACTACTGACTCTGTAGAAATTTGTTTTACATGAGTCATTATTATCAAGCCTATCTGTATAGGTATCACTCAATTATATATTCATTATCGAATCGCTAAGCAGCAATACTATGACATAACATGTGTTTCCAAGGTTGGTGGCGCATTGGCCAAGTAAAGATTGCTTTAATTTTTTACGGTACCAATGTCTATGGGTATCGATGACTAGGACCATTATGTGGCCCAATTGACCGTCCACCAAACGATGCTATAAAGAATTTACTCTTCAAAAGAACTGATTATTCTTCATCTTAATACAATACAATAATGAAAAACATATTATACTTAACCCAAGAGTTGACATTGATTCATCGCCAGCGTCTTCATCTTCCACTTGGTGCGTGGTCTCCCTGTTTATTCGAGAGAACTATTAATATTCAAATTCTTTCATCTTCTGTATTCAGAAGTTATTTATTGCATATTTACAAAAGACTAATCGCTAATCTCAAATAACATAAGATATTAAATTAACCAATTAATGTCTCTTGTCAACAAGACATTCGTAGATACTGTCGAAATATCGAGGTCCACCAAATATAAATAAAAAACATAGTACCTAAATATCCCATTTTAAATAACTGTAATCTCAAATTATTTCGCAATTTTAAACTTCCTACAATAGATGTGCTATATAAGATGGATGTTATATCTCATATCAATAATATCTGTCCAAACGAAAGTTGGAAATGTTTTTCAATATAGATTTGTCAAGAAGCTAAGGTAAGATATGTAGGACACTAACGTGACCGACGTAAATTGACACGATTGGAGACTTATTAATTGGTACAGGATCCACAATTATATTTAAGAATACTTACGGCTCAAAGAAACAGATTACAACCTATAAATTTCCCACTAGTGGGATTAGGCTTCCTCTACGTTTGTAAAGAAGGCCAGGAGCCAATTCGAGCATGCTCAAGTTTTTCTTCCAATTAATAGTTTAGCTTATAATGTGTGACAAATATAGAGTCGAGATGGCCCAGTGGTTAAACGCGTGCATCTTAACCGATGATTGCAGGTCCAAACCCAGGCAAGCATCGTTGATTCATGTGCTTAATTTATCTTTATAATTTATCTCGTACTCGGCGGTGAAGGAAAACGTCGTGAGGAAACCTGCTTGTGACAAGTTTCATAGAAGTTCTGCTGTGTTCTGAAGTGTGTATTCCACCAACTCGCATTGGAACAGCTTGCTTATGTTCCAAAACCTTCTCCTCTAAGGGAGAGGAGGCCTTTAGCCCAGCAGTGGGAATTTACAAGCTGTTGTTGTTGTGTGACAAATTGACGATCACTGATGCGTGTCGGTGTCTTAACCCATAATCTATGCTTTTGCCTCGGTTGTGAGCCATCTATTTTATTCGCCTCTTTAGTGTTCTAGCGAACAACACACAACAAGGCTCACTGGTATTAATCGATTATACAAAAAGTCTACCTCGGTACCGCTTCGTGTTCTTCTACCTCCTCATGTTCTGGTCCTACTTCTGAATACATTTCATTGAAGATTGAGTCCTGAATTTATATCATGAGTATTTATTAGGTATAGTACGACACAACTTAGATGTCGCATCGGCTAAACTCGTAAAACCGATGACATCCGAATTGAGTACGCTATCCCAAATTATCAATATTTATTTCTCATGCGAATATGATCTTTGCACAAGCGTAATAACTTATCATATCATATGACCTAATATATGACGCGTCGATTTACATGCACTTGCTTTCTCTGACGCGTGAATGTGTAACTACGAATAGCATTGAATGGCGCGATAGGGAGCTATTTCTATTGGTTGTGTAAATCGACAGTAATCGGTTTTATTTTCATTCCATTGCATTTTCCGATGCTACATCTAATTTGTGTCGTACTATAAGTGCTTATGTCAATGATTGGAGACCCACTTGCCATTGTATTTGACTATTATTACAAAACAAAAACATATTGACTACAGAGCTATCAGTGTGAAATCAGAAGCACGCTTACGATTTTATTCCCAATATTGAGCACAACTTTTCCATGATCGACTGTCTGCCTTTGCTTTTCTCGCTGAAAAACGTAATCGATTACAAATATCTGACGCATCCATTAATTTGAATATTCAATTGAGAGATTAATTTCATTTGTCCTGATACATAAATTGTAATAGATTTTTTCCAATAATATTTATTGAATAAGGGCTTATGATCCAAAACAGTAACGATTACCACTTTCGTTGTAGATGCTATTTCCATGGAATCTCTTGCTCCGAGTAGTGTATTTTTATGTGTAATTGGTGTATGCCCATTTGAAGTACTGTGAATATAATTATATGTTATTTTTTAACTTTATATAAAATAATCTTATGGACATTATTATATATCAAATAGTATCAAGTGTGAGACATACTTAAAGTGTACAGAAATCTCAGAATTTCTGTTTCTTTTTTTTATAGAATAGGTTGGCGGACGAGCATATGGGCCACCTGATGGTAAGTGGTCACCATTACCCATAGACAATAACGCTGTAAGAAATATTAGCTATTCCTTATATCGTCAATGTGCCATTAATCTTGGGACTAATATATTATGTCCTTTGTGCCTGTAGTTACAGTGGCTCACTCACTCTTCAAACCGGAACACAACAATATTGAGTACTGTTGTTTGGCGGTAGAATCACTGATGAATAGGTCGTACCTACCCAGACGGGCTTGCATAAAGCCCTACCACCAAGAGGTAAAAGGTCTGTAAAAGACTACTGTTCTGTAAAAATATTTCAAGACAAAAAGAGAGAAGATATTTTCGTATAATGAGGTACTTATCTATTGCAATTTAATTGGCTTGCGAGGGTTCAAACAAAAAAGAAAATGACAATATGACAATTTTTACTATCCGTAAGCAAAATCAATCGTTTATTGAAAACAAAAGTCTGTAGACTGTATGTTTGGCAAATCAACAGATCCTTCTTATTTTCAGGAATGGTATTTTATTACGCGGAGTTTGTAATGATTGGAAATCAACTGACATAATTATTAATTGATTTATATATTAGTCAAATTGGAACTAATGTAATCTTGGATGATTAGATACAGATAATTTAATATTGATCGTATTACTTACATCATTTTTAAGATAGATCCCATGTTTCCACGGATGTCAACAGAAGCGGTTGTTATACGTCGGCTGGTTTCCGACTGGAAAAAAACATCAAAATTCCAAATCAGAAAATTTTTTATTCTAATTAAGGCTCATAAACAGTACTTCTAAAGCATGTTACAATGTTAAATTAAGTTTAAAGCTACCAACTATTTGGAAAATAGATTCTACCAAAAAGAACTGGTAACTCTTTTCTACAATTTTTATTATAGAGTATATAAATATAATTACATTTTTAAACGTCCCGCTTATAAATCAACAAATATTGAATCCACACTTTTATAGATTTCATTTAATCTAGTATTGAGTAATATGCCTTATTTATCAATGTTTTCAAGTTAAAAGATATTTAAATATGCTATCAAGCCACATTTGTTGCAGCTTCACCAAATATTCGATCATCATAACAGCTGTTCTTTTCATATGTTACCTTTTATTACGCGTAGTTCTTAATTTGAGTGGAATCAGATTAGACTGACCAGCTAGACCAATCATCACCAAATGCCATACAGTATAAATATACTCACTCCATGAGAAAATGGCTGGTGGTCTGTTTGGGTGCATTCCCACTTGCTGGGAGTTGGCAAACCCCTCGTGTATTCATTCTTTATGACGTCCGCGTTTGGACATTTCGATTTCAGGAACATTTCATTGAAAACTAAATAAAAATGCGACAATAGTATTTGTAATGCAAATTTCGTTCATTCATCTACCACATATTTGAATAATATTTGTGTAAGCGGGTTAAGTTGATCATCTGGATTGTTTCTTGAATAGTTTTAAAATGTTAGTAAAAAGTAAAGTAACATCCTGTACATTTCCTACCGCTGAGATAAGGCCTCCTCTTCCATTAAGGAGAGGGTTTGGAACATATTCCACCACGCTGTTCCAATGCGGGTTGGTGGAATGCACTTGTGGCACAATTTCGATGAAATTAGACATATGTAAGTTTCCTGATGTTTTCCTTCACCGCCGAGCACGAGATGAACTATAAACACAAATTAAGCACATATATGTATTGGTGCTTGCCTGGGTTTGAATCCCCAATCATCGGTTAAGATGCACGCGTTCTAACCACTGGGCCATCTCAGCTCAAAAAATGTTAGTACTTAATTTATACCTGTGTAAAATCTTAATTTTAAATTATGAATCTATTTAAATATAGGTTTAATATATTTCTTTAACACAATTACTCCCAATTTCCATAAAAAACGATTAATTTTTTTTTGTCATACAGTATTATAATTATTCATTTATATATTGTTTTCTAATATGTTTGGCAAATTATGATCTGTTGTGCTTAGCGGAATATATTCAAAAATAGGAATATTTGTAAGACTTTAAAAGAAATTAAATATAATTTTATGAACTGCCGAATTAAGTAAAAATAAATACTGCATTATTGAAGCTAAATTAAGCAAGCAAGATTACAGTTATCAAGCTTCGTTCTACACTACACGTGGGGTCTGTCAATTGTTTTATTTATTTTTAGATAGGAAGTGACTAACCGCGTGGAGGGTCATGATTTGTACCCTAACAATTTATAAATTCTTATTTGAAAGTGGCATTGAGGTCAATAATTCGGATGTAAATATAAAAATATTAAGTCGAAAAGATTTCGAGAAATTTACTCGTGTAATTTTAAGGTCTAATTATAGTCTACAATTTTCTTATTATTTACTAGCGACCCGCCCCGGCTTCGCACTGTTGCAATACTGATGTTAAATATACTGCAGAATGTCTTAGAATGTTTAAAGTTTTTCGGTCATTCTCTACTATATTGTACATATATTATACATATAAATCTTCCTCCATGGTCGAGTGGTGTGTACACCGGTTTTCATGGGTACGCCACTCTGAGATCCCGGGTTCGATTCCCGGCCAAGTCGATGTAGATTACCGTTAGTTTTCTATGTTGTCTTGGGTCTATGTGTTTGTAGTACCGTCGTTACTTCTGATTTCATTGATTATAAGACAAGTGCTTCAGCTGCTTACATTAGGATCAGAGTAATGTATGTGATGTTGTCTCATATTTATTTATTTATTTATTATTCCTCTAGAATCAATCTACCTATTCAAAAAAACCGCTTCAATCCATTGTGTAATTTTAGAGATCTAAGCATACATAGGGACAGACAGCGGTAAGCGACTTTGTTTTATACTATGTAACGATATACCGTATTCCTTCCACTTCTTTGGCGCTGATTTAGCAGCTTTAACAGATTTTAATACTTCTCTTCGTTGCGGCGGATTAAAGTCAGCCATGTCTCCGAACATGAGGAATGGTCTATCGTCATCATCTACCATCTCCCACCATTGCTTACTTGGCTCGATTTCTGAAACAATTATATGTTTACTTTCAGTTAAACATACATAGTGTAATTAGTCTAGATTGAACTAAAACTTATAGGTTATATGACCTTTTTTGTATGATTTTTTTTTTTTTAAATGCTACAGGGGAATGGTAATGCCCTTATTGAGGTATCGCTAAAATACCTATTAACTAACTATGAGTAAAGTTCGTTCTATGACGGGAGGTAAACAGCCCAAGAGATTAGTATGGAACTAATGACTTTTACATAGGCGGCCCCCATTACATATTTAATTAATCATACTGTAATCTAAATACGTACAAAATCAATAAAACCAAGTCTTCTTTATTTGCTTACCTTCTTTAACGGGAATTTCTTCATCCTCGCATGGATCTTCTTGGGGATTATCTTCTATGGGTGCATCAATCTTAAATAAGGCTGGTAAATCCAGCAGAAACTGGTTTGCCTCTGGAGTACCTCCGACGAAATTGTTTACGAAATTTTGGAACTAGAAAATTATATCATCGTGAATAACAGTCTTTTACATCATTATTTAGTATTCTTAACGACGTCGGCACCAAAATTTAGTCAAATATTAGCAAGACACACATAAATATGGCACCTATAAGTATAAATAGGGATGTTCCCTAAATGACAAATAAATTTTCTTGTAGATAAAGTCTCAATTTGTTGGAATAAATTCAGACATAAAACTTTGGAAATAATATAATTATATATTTTGTAGAAATTTGGTTCACCGGCTCAACAGTGGGACGATTCATTATTTCAATATTCTCCTTCGTTATTTCGTTATGTCTTATCATTTATAGCCCAGCCCAATAAGTTATAGGCACATGCAGTTTAGGTATTAGTGAATGTGTTAAGAATTACGTCAATATTGTAAAATCGACACGATTTTAATTCTTTCCAGCTCACCAAAATTATTTAAATATATTAAGTCCATTGGAGTGTTAGTGCTCAGTATATTGTACTGTACTGATATGTAAGTATATTATTGGATTGTATTATATACTCCAAGAAGTTATGTGGAAGGCGGCTATCATGGTATGGGCATGTAATGCGAAGGAATGAGGAACATATTGTGAGGAAGGCCTTGAGCATGGATGTGGATGGATATAGAGGTAGAGGACGACTAAGGAAACGATGGATGGGTTGTTTGAAAGACGATATGGTTAGAAAGAATGTTACTTGTGAGATGACGTCAGAGAGGTATGGAAGGAGAAGACATGCTGTGCCGACCCCAAATAAAATTGGGATAAGGGCAGGAGGAGGATGATTATTGTATTGTAGTATATTCATACAATACATTGGCGTTTTACGTGTGTATGTGAGAAAGGAGCGATGGTTTATTTTATGACTTATAATTGAAATTCTAATTCAATGGCATACATATTCAATGGCATACTTAGCACCTATATAATACCTGTTATTAATTTGCGTTATTAGAATTTGGTACTTATTGACCTCTGAATAAAGTACTAAGTAACTCCAAAGGTGATAATTCAGATAGATTAATCAAAGAGTAAAAAAGTGGATTTAAGCAAATCTATAATAATTTCACGCCACCGACCTCAGATAAGGGTATTATCTATAAGTTATTTGACCTCAATACGGTGATCGAGATAATTCTTTACTTAAGTTTGTGACAGATCAAAATTAAAATAGATATTGATTAATTTAATAAAATTACGTGATTTTATACACCTAAGCTGAGTTTTTATAAAAGTATATTATGCAATACTTTGTATTGTCAGTACACATAGTGATTTCATTCGCAGTCAGCAATTTCATTATTTATAGTAATTTTTAGTAGTTTCAATATTGTATTGAAGTTACTTTTAAAGCGTGCCTGAGACATTAAAGTTATACGAAAAATACCCTTTTAATATTTAAATTTTTACTCTATAGAATAGTATGTGGCATTGCAAATACAGTGGAAACATATCTTATAATTGAATAATCCAAATATTTCAGTTGTTGTAAGCTTTATGTATAGTATAGAGAGTATAATGACGATATATCTGAATCACATAAAAATAGATCGTAGACACGGGAAGACATTTCAAACTAGTTGTATTATTTTTACAAAACCGTCACGGGTAGCGTGGCCGAGCGGTCTAAGGCGCTGGTTTAAGGCACCAGTCTCTTCGGAGGCGTGGGTTCGAATCCCACCGCTGCCAAGAATCTTTTTGGTAGTAATAATATATCAAAATAATTTATAAGTATTTTAATATTAAACTCTTTTAATCTTTAAACTTTATCATCACTATTTCCGATGGATATACATATATGGAGATTTGGTAGAAATATTTAATATGTTATTTAAAGTAAGGTTATTTTAGTACCTACGTCATAGCATTGATAGACATGCGTCTTGGCACATATATAAGGATGTCCTTAGGTTTGTTAAGGTGACGACATACGAAATGATTTGAGCGCTGGTTTATAAAATTCGAAGAATAAATTTGAGTTACATAAGAATGACAATTATCGCAAAGATATCATGATAAAACTAGGGTCTAGGGGATCCAAATATTGATGTAATATATAACTAGATCAGTATAGCCTATTCCAAGGATAGAGAGTAAAGATAAATAAAACGGTATGTTCCATTTTCAAATAGCTCTACCCTATTATACAGTACCCTAGTATAACAGTATTATATTTACAACATTATCCCGTTTAACTAAGTATATACATAGATTTCGAATAGTACGTTTGATGACACTCAAAACGCCATGTTTTGATCTCGATTGACCAATGATATCGACCGATAACATGCTGTTTATTTTCTATTATTTTTCTGTTACCATTTTTTTTGCCCATCTGATGGTAAGAAATATAAATTATTCCTTAAATCGTCAATGCGCCACTAACCTTGGGAACTAGGATATTATGTCCCTTATGCTCATTTACTCGTTACACTGGCTCACTCATCCCTCAAACCGGAACACAACGATACTGAGTACCTACTGTTGTTTGGCGGTAGAATAACTGATGAGTGGGTGGTACCTATGTAATGCCCACCATGCAATCATGTATGTTTTATGTGAATCTTTAAGGTAACCAACCAGTGGCGTGGATCTAATAGTTACTAATGATCGTAAACGAGGGTTGTTAACGATGTGCCTCAATGTCATGAGCCATGGAGCTCAGACAGACTTTAGATCCCGTTAAAGCTGTTGACTTTTAGGCTGTTTTCATATTTTCTTCATATGACGCATAAAATAATCAAATTTCCCTATACTAATGGACTTTGCTCGAGGTCTTTTAAGTAGCCTTATCGACTAATGAAACACATTTTCAATCTGGGTTCTCTAGTGTACAAATGTGTATGCAAACACAGATTCACCCTTAGAAACTGATAATACAGCAAATCCGACAGGAGCAGTGGAAGTTAGCGTGCAGGATCAACTGGTTTATGTGCTGTTCGAAGGACGGGAGTGTACACCCTTCAAACTTGGAGACTAGAGGCCTGGAAGTTGGCCACTGAGATTTTTCCACCGAAAACCCCAAAATCTTGTTTGTAGCCAAGGATTTTAAACCACGACCTCTAATCTGTGTCTCTAGACTAACTAGGCACGATTACACTAATTGATTCTAGTAAGTCGACTAAATACCTACGTGTTTAACAACTTTCATCATCTTCTGTCGCCATTCGTTATCAACTCTTGCTGCCGTCTTGTAACCTCGCGAGAGGCGCAATATAAGAGATTGGCTCTCAGCTAAAATGTTCTGTAAGCCTTGTATGTAATTTGTGTATTCTGTGAAGAAAATACAATGGCATTACGAGTTTACACTACTTTTGACACAAAAAGTTCTTTTTTAATTCAAAATGAATAAAAAGGTGTCCTAAACATTCCTCATCCAGGATATATCCTAGGTACTTATTCAGTACAAGTACAAAGAACATCTTCTAAGAGAAGACACTTGATACAAACAATTAGATGTTGATAGTGTATCAAGGAAGAAGTTGTACAAACTACAGAAATAACAACGATTACTTTTAAGAGTATAAGTTAGGTACACCACAACAGCTAAAATAAACATTACTTGTTTCTTAATTTTTTTTCTTTAACATTTACTTTATTGTAATTCTATGTAATCTGCTTCACTTTGTTATGAAATATGAAAGTGTAAAGCGGGTGCATCTCTTTACAGAAAACCCAATACATTTAGGTTAGGACCTGCATTAATGGTAACATTAGTTAAGGTCTGGAATTTACTGTTTAAGCTGACCACTTTGACCGAAGGGAAAACGTCTTAAAATGTCTAAGTCCTGGTGGAGAAGGGGCTTAAGACACTACACTAATAAAGGCGTTCATGGCATTTATAATATAAGTAAGATTAAGTTCCCGACAATCTTTGCTAACCTTCAGTTAATCTCATTTTTTCAAGTTTACTCTTCCGCCTCTCAGAGCACATGATGTACATCAAACCTGCCAAATTCTTGCACTCCAGCTGAGTTTGAAGAGCTGATATTTTCTCTTTGCGTTCTCTATGCGCTTCTCGTAGCATGTACGAAGTTCTTACTTGTTCATTTCTTTTAATGTAAAATAGTGAACATAGCAGTTAATTTTACATTGGATAATAATTTTACTGATAACATAGAGCAACCGATCTTGCCAAGTGCCCATTTCCACTTGGCCAGATTGACTGATGAAAGGTGGACAAAATTGGTCGCAAACTGGTTCGGTTCTTGTAGTAAGAGAGCCATAAGACGCTTTAAAGAAAGATGGGTAGATGAAATGAAAAACAATGGTGGACAAGACTAGATGCAGTGGATGGAAGCACAGGTCAAATCTTTTTCTTCTCTTTCTTCCAATTATTTTTATGTTATGTCCCAATTTTTGGACGTTATGTCCCTTGTCCCACGAATTAATATGCATATTAACATTCCTACTGCATTATTCATTTATAAATATTCAGCTAAGCCAATGTCAATTACGTTGCGTTCCATTTTTGGTGTTGGTAAAATACTAAAACTATTCCATAAAATGGTAATTAAGAGGGACAAACTAAACTGTTAAACATCAAAATGAAGCTTGTATCAATAATAATCATTTTTACTTGGTGGTAGGGCTTTGTGAAAGCCCGTCTGGGTACCACCCACTCACCAGTTATTCTACCGCCAAATAACAGTACTCAGTATTTTTGTGTTGCGGTTTGAAGGGTGAGTGAGCCAGTGTAACTACAGGCACAAGGGACATAACGTCTTAGTTCCCAAGGTTGGTGGCACATTGACGATGTTAGGAATTGTTAATATTTTTTACAGCTTCATTGTGATGGATGGATGGGTGATGGTGACCACTTACCATCAGGTGGCCCATATGCTCGTCCGCCAAACTATACCATTAAAAAAAATGTGTAAAATAATAGTTATTCTTACTGCAGTATGAATTCGAATCGATCTTTCAAACGTTCCACCTCGTTCTTGAGCCTCTCCTGAATTATTTGCTCCATTTCGATTTCCTTTTCACTTAACTTTTTCTTTACCTCTTCAGCAATTTTCTGTTCTTGTTCCGCGTCTAAGGCAGCTGGCGATACATAATGCATAGACAATTTAAATTGATCATCGTCTACTTCTACAACTGCACCTTCTTTTGAAGTTGCTCAAGTTACAATAAGATGAAGAATACGGAATATTATAAGGCAGCGCAAAAGGAAATACAAATCCTTGATTGCTTTTGTATTGTACATTGTATGCGTTTCGTCTACAACAACAGCCTGTAAATTCCCAACAGCTGGCCTAAGGCCTCCTCTACCTTTGAGAAGAAGATTTGGTACATACTCCACCACGCTGTTCCATTGCCGGTTGGTAGAATACACATGTGGCAGAATTTCAATAAAATTAGACACATGCAAATTTCCTCACGATGTTTTCCTTCACCGCCGAGCATCAGAGAGAGATCATAAATACAAATTAAGCACACGAATCTAAGACAGCGGTTCTTACCTGGCCTTGAACCCGCAATCATCGGTTTTATATTTTCAAGAAGTTATTTATTAATATTTTCTTGAAAATTTCAATTTTGAGACCACGAACCACGACTTGCACGATGTGTCTTTTATGATACTGTTTTTCTAAAAACATCTCAAACACTCTAAATATAGTGGTTTTCAAGTGATCTATGTACACGTACAACCAGTTATATTTATATAAATATAAATACTCAGATTAGTAATGATTACACAGTCACCAATGATTTTAAAGTCAAAAATTATAACAAAGTACCTTTGCATGGACAAAATATAACTTTATCTTTGTTATCATCTTTTAGGGCAGCTGTTCGTGCAGATGCATTGATTGTCGTTGAAGGCGTTATGGAAGCATGTTCCTCACGGATCACTTGCAAGCCGTCTGAGCTTTCTGCCATTTTCAACATACATTCCGGGCTCGAGTGAAGAGACATCTGCAGTTGAGTTATGAAAACAAGCAATGTATGACGTAAATATGTTTTTTTACAAAATATACTAGTACATATTATGCCAAATACCTAAGTCAATAAAAATCGAGGTATGCACTAAAGGCAGATTATCAGTAGTCTTATAGATTGTGTTGTAATGAATTTGCAGTAGATGCATCATAAGGCTGATAAGAAATATATTTTACAAACTACATGCGCTAACTTGCACTAACTGCACTACTTCATGTGCGTCTGAATTTAACAAAAAAAGTTTTTGTTGTATCCTAAGTTACTCCTTATTACATCAGCTGTATCACACTGAAAGTCCCGTCAAAATCGGTCCAGCCGTTGCAGTGATTAGCCAGAACAAACGGAGAGACGGATAGACAAAAATTAAAAAATTAAATTATTTCGATGTATGTACTGTGTATACATACATATGTATTTAGCACAAAGCGGTTATTTTAATATTACGAACTGACACTCTAATTTAAATATTTGTATTGAAGACGATAATGATATTCTACCGCCTGCTAAGTTCGAGGTTTTTTTAAGCTTCAAATACGAATGCTAATTGCTACATTGTAATGATTTATAATTGCGTACGAGCGCTACATGATATGTGATGTCTCCTTTTATAATAACGGTTACTTGGTGGTAAAAGGACTAAAGTAGCTTTTTATCCAAGATTAGAGACTCATTTTGTCACCAGCCAGTAATGAAGACTTAAAAAAATAAATTTGGTTGTGATAAATCGATATACGCCTGTAATATGCAATCTAATAGTAAAAATACCTTGTTTGTTTTATATTTTAACTATATAAACAACTACCAGCTTATACAAACTATTTTTATCAAGACGTATTTATTTAAAAAATTGTAATGTATACTGATTGCCTAAGCCTGCTACAAAACTATAAAAATTATTACAAATAATACACATCAACATTTAAAAAAAATCTATGACTGCCTGTTAATATATAAAAGCAAATATCTATGAAAGCTATATTGCCTAAAAAAAAATTATTTCTAAAAATATGGAAATCTTCATGGTCTGGTTACTGGTGTATTAAAAATAGATTTAAAAAGTAAAACACGCTGAATTTTATGAAGCATGTGGATAACCTTTATGCCGTGTTTTTTTAATAATTTGACTTAAAGGACCACGTGGTAATAATCATTTCAATTGTTATTCTCGGTGTTTTTGTTTCTTAAGGATGCTTCAAAATATATAAAGGTAATAACTAATACAAGAAGAAAATTTCACAATTATTCATTTTTTAAATGTAATAAAAATTCAGTTATAAAAGTACATGAAATTTTAAATAGTTTTATTCAAAATTACATGTACAAAATAAAATTGTTCATATAAAGCATATTTACTTAATTTAAATTTCTTAACATACTTAAAGTATCATGTTTTTAAAAAACTTTTTTTAAAAAAAAAAGAAGATTTTGATCAGTGTGACTGTATAGTAATAAGTTGAACAACCTACGCTCTACTTTTTGCACATACCGTAATTAACTCCAAATAATCACACCGTCACCAACTCACCGTTGTTGCTATATCTGTTTACGCAAAAAAAATTAGGTCATTGCACTTTTTTGAATGTGATGCATCCACAGATTATTATTCTTTAATCTTCGATTAGGGAAGCATGTATTTAATAGTTTAAGCTTCAGGTAAATGAGCATTAACAAACATAAGGATTTTTGTTGTTGATATATATTAAACTTTTAAAAAGTTTAGCATGTTTATGTAGTTACTTATTTGTGGTATTTTCTGTGTCAATAATTTATTTTACATATTAAATAAGAGTACGTTAAGCAATGGGCTTCACAAAGCTATCAAATATTATATTTTTTTAGTAATAAGCTACATTACTAATATTTTTTTTCTATGACAGCCATGTGTTTATCACACCTGTCAAAAATATTAACGATGGCAACATCATAAATAAGAGTTTGCTGTCGTGCGTGAAGTTTGTAGCATGTGATGTTTCATGAAGTGTTAATTTTTTACGAAAAACTAATAAAATATTGGACTGTTTTGTGCCTGAAAGTGTTATGAAAGTATAACTATTAGTGCTACAAAACTTGTGAATAGTGTAAATAGTGTCATTGTATCAAAATAATATTACATGGATAAAGCCGTCACTTGAGGTTGTTAAGGTTAGTGCTTTTTTCGTCTGTTGTTTGTCTTAAAATAGATTTCAGTGCGGGTTGCAATGATATTTCAGATTTGTTTGTGTAACGGCTTCATGTGACTTTTCAATTTTTTCATGAGACCTTGAACTAGAAACTTGTATCAACCTTTTTCGTTATCAAGGTTAGGATTGAGTGCGCGCGTTTTATGTCATTCCGCTGATGTTTATTTTGCTTTACATAATTGTTCCAACTTCCAAATGTATCATATCATTATAACATTACTCAACAAATAGTCTTTATCGCTTATATATCGAATTAAAATCATTACATCAAAACTTATTATGATTTTTCGGACTTAACCTCAACATGCTCATGTTATTTTTTTCACGAGTTTCGTTTTGTTAAAATAACCGTTATGTACTGTAAGTGCGGGAGTCTTAGTCGATTTGTGGCATTTCGATGGCGTTTTTTTTTGGCAAGAATATAATGTTTGTGTCACATTATCCTAAGCTTTTCCTCATAGTTTGACATTTCGATGTAATTTTAAACGCGTATCTTTTGACACTATCACTTATCGGCCCTTGATTGATAACAGAGAAATAACCAATTTAACACGCGTTTATATGAGATAATAGCGAAAATCGAGACAGTTTATTGAATAACAACTTAATAACTAATTTATCTAAGAAGTAAAATAGATTTGTCTTTATCTTTATCTCATAACAAGGTGAATTAATAAAATGTGTGAAACAGACATATAGCAAAATATAACAATTCTCAACCATATTTTTTCATTAATAATATATGTAATGCATTATTTAGTATTAAAAATGAAATGCAAACATAATAATTGCCTCTAAACAACGAGAAATAAAATTTAATGTGAAAGTAATTTGAGAATTTTATATTTAAATTAATGCAAGCCAAGATTGATCTTAATTCTTTCAGTAGAGTAAATGTTCATAACGGTAAACTATGCATTGTATGTTCAAATTAAATTTATTTTTACTTAAAGACTTAAAAAGATCCCCATTTAACATTATAAAATCACAATTCGGATATTTTGAATAGTTTGAGTGCTGTAGCTATATAAGGTAAATATTATAGGTGTGTAGTTCTTGGTAGAACCTACATTACTTTTTTGAGGGCAATATGTTAATTCCGTGATTATATTGTATGGAAATTTGTTTCAATTGAGTGTATGATTACAGGCATAAGGTATATAACATCTTAGTATATATAATGGAGGCATATTTTCACTGTAAGAAATGGTATTCCTATGGTGATTATGTCTATAGAACAATAAACCATCAGGCTGCCATACTATCGTGATTTGATTTCATGTAATACTTGTTGACTTTCAAGCGGGATATTTTGTATATATGATTGTATTTAACTAATTATGAATTTTAAATGTTGGAAAAGAGTTAACTACTGAATTTATTGTCAGTTTTGTCTTCTCGGTAGAATCTACACTGGGAAACAGTTTTAGCTTTGCATTTAATATAGTTCCGTTTAATGATGATTCAAAAATGCTTGTAAAAGACTGATTACATAAAGAATATTTTGAATTGATTTGAAATGTTCCGTCTTACAGAAATTTCAGTCCTCTAGGGCAGCATGTATGATAATTTGTTATTAATTTAAATATGAATTGACTAGTTAATAATTGAATATGAAAGAATATTTGTAATAAAATATCCAGAGATAGTAGGTGGGTAGGTAGTACTGTTAATTTCCAATATAGTTTCAATTATATTATAAAAATATTCACTTTTGTTAAATGAAATCCTTTCAGTTATTTAAGTCACTACAACTATTAAAGTTTTTTGAGCATCATTATTTAAAGATTTCTGTGGGTTACATTGTAAATGTATTAAAATCTGAACTATAATGTCATGACTATATTTAAAAGGCGAATTACAATTTTTGATACTATTTATTCAGCAGTAAACTACTACATGTTTTACTAGTAATTTCGTATTAGTAATTGATCGTTAGGTGGTAGGGAATAAAGCCTATGAAGGACATAGGAGGAGTTGAAGCAAGCTTCATACTAAATATATTTAAAGATGGTGTATTGGTTTGGCCGTGAAAGATTAACAAACACACAGTTATATTATTGTGGCTGACCAAGTTTTTGTTGAAAATGAAGTGTTGCAATCTACTAAAAAATATTCCCTAATTGTACGTGTGTTAATGGTGCTATATCGTAGACCTTTAAACAAGTGCAAATAACAACTGTACAAAGTTTCAACTAAGTCAATTGAACAATGCAAGAAAGCAAACATAAGACTTAAGAAATATTTTTTTAACAGCATTATTCTATCATGTATTTTATTTCATTATATATTTATAGCTTAGTGTACCTAATTATTCACCAATGTACCAAAACAAAAATATTAATGATTATAGTAGAATTATATCTTTTGCTTATATTCATTGACATATTAAAATGCTTGAATCCACATATAATTCTTTGAACAATAGAACGAGGGCAAAATATAAGATAAAATTAACCAAGTTATGTTAAACTTAGCCCAGTTTATTTGCCAAGAATTTCCCAATGTCATTTTAATTGTTCAGTTAATAATATTCAACACAATTGTACCTTAAAATATCCTTGCTTGTTGCCGAATATTAATTAATGATTTCCTTTTTCCTTTTTTTTTTGGGTTTTTTGTTAATTTTAATCAGCTGCTTTCTGTCAAATTGACATTTCTTATTTGATTGTTAATGGCCAGTAATTTTTTTTATAAGTTAGTTTTTATAACAAATTGTTTTTATTATATGTAGCTTGGGTTTGTTGTCTTTGTATGCATATGAAAACAATAGATGTGTTTACATATTAAGCAAAGCGATAGACTTTTTTAGATTGATCAAATTTGTAAAAATGTTTCGTATCTTTTCAGAAATGGAGTCGCATATATTAAATATGTACCATCAAGCTCCATACCGAAGTATTGGGCATAAAATAATGCGCTCCACAAGTGAATCACTTTCATCAGAAAGCAGTTGTAATCAAAATAGCCCAGAATACTCTCAGAATCAACAAACAAGTCAATATGAGGACGAGAGTAATGAAGGCGAATATTGGAACCACAGTGATAGCCACCGAGTGTGGAGTCAAAATCAAAATGTGAGTCTTTAACCACATTGCTCCAGGTAACAAAAATCGTATGCATAGACAGAAAATACAAGAAAATATCATAAAAATGGTAAGCTCATTGATTATTCTTAAATTTAAATAACGAATATGTTAATTTTCAGGTTAATATAACTCAATCAAATCAAGATACAAGTATAGATGAGGATGAAAACATAGAGATTCAAGAAGTATCTATAGATGATAAAAACTCAGATTCCAATGACCAAATGGATTTATTGGAAGCTGAAAACATGGAAGAAAATTCGCTCGTTGAGGGCGATGATTACGACGTCATACAAGTTTTTGCCGTTGATCCCGATTTAGATCTTGAGGCTTCATCTGATGAGGAACAAGATTATTGCATAAACGAAGATGCAATCGAA